>NC_087162.1:14332947-14340447 GCF_035594125.1 Scylla paramamosain | reverse complement strand
TGCCACATGATTGTATTGTAAGACAGTGACTCTCTCTCTCTCTCTCTCTCTCTCTCTCTCTCTCTCTCTCTCTCTCTCTCTCTCTCTCTCTCTCTCTCTCTCTCTCTCTCTCTCTCGGGGAAAATATTGCTTGAGCCTGGAATCCAAAGCCTCATCCTGGCTCCAGTCTTTCCTGGCCTGAATTTAATTAAGAAAAATATTACACACAGACAAAGGCTACGAGACAAGACTCCCAGATGCAGGGTTGTCTTCTTCTTCTTCTTCTTCTTCTTCTTCTTCTTCTTCTTCTTCTTCTTCTTCTTCTTCTTCTTCTTCTTCTTCTTCTTCTCCTTCTTCTTCTTCTTCTTGTTCTTCTTGTTGTTCTTCTCCTCCTCCTCCTCCTCCTCCTCCTCCTCCTCCTCCTCCTCCTCCTCCTCCTCCTCCTCCTCCTCCTCCTCCTCCTTCTCGGAGCCTTCTGTTATGCTGTCTTGTCTCTCTTCCCTGTAGCTAGTTAGAAGTAGTTACCAAACAGCCTTGCAAGGACCAAAAAGGTCTGTTGCTGTTTGGCTTTCCTTTGTATTCCTCTGTATTCCTCCTCCTTCTCCTCCTCCTCCTCCTACTCCTCCTCCTTTTGTGTTCTTGTTCTTGTTCTTTGCTCTTTTTTGTTCTTTTGTTCTTTTCTGTTTCCTTTTCTTTTTTTCTTCTTCTTCTTCTTCATCATCTTCTTCTTCTTCTTCTTCTTCTTCTTCTTCTTCTTATTATTATTATTATTATTATTATTATTATTATTATTATTATTATCATTATTATTATTATTATACTACATCCTTGTCTTCCTTGTCTTTCTTCTCTTCCTTCTTCTTGTTTTTGTTATTTTCTTCTTGTTCTTGTTCTTGTTGTTGTTCTTCTTGTTCTTCTTGTTCTTGTTCTTCTTGTTCTTGTTCTTCTTCTTCTTCTTCTCCTCCTCCTCCTCCTCCTCCTCCTCCTCCTCCTCCTCCTCCTCCTCCTCCTCCTCCTCCTCCTGCTCGTCTTCCCTCCATCCCTCCCTCCCTCCCTCAAGTGTTCTCTCCCGACTTTTCTTTCATTTTTTTCTTTTTTTGTGTGTGTGTGTGTTTACTTTCTATTTGTTTTATTTTTTTTCTTTTCCTTGCTTTTTTTTCCATTTCGTATTTTCTATCTTTCATCTTTTTTTTTTTTTTTGCATTTTCCTGTCATTTTTTTTATTTTCCATGCTTGTATTTTTTTCTTTGCTCTTTCCCTATTTTCAGTGTTTTCTGCAGTTTTTTTCTCATTTTCCAGGTTTCATTTCCCCATTTCTTGTCTTTTTTTCATATGTTTTCGTATTTTTCAGTTCAAATCTGTTTTTTTCCTTTTGTTTTCCTGCACTTTTCCTCTTCCCTCTTCCTTGTCTTTTGTCCCTGTATTTTCTTGAATATTTTTCTCTTAATTTCCTTCATTTTTCTGCCTCCTTGTGGCTTTTCCTTCCCATTTTCTTATTTTTTTTTTGTTTCATGTACTTTTTTATTTATTTTCATATACTTGTTTTTTTTTCTTATTTTTTTCTCTGTTCTCATTTTTTTTTTGTCTTTTTCCTTTTATTCTAATTTTTCATATTTCACTTATTTTTCTTCTCGCTTTCCTAGGTATTTTTTTCTTTTTCCTTTTCTTATTTCTGTTTCTTTTTCCCATCCCTTTTTCCAGACTTTTTTTCTTTTTTTCTTATTTATGTTCTTTTATATTTTTTTCCTATTTTTCATTCTTTTCTTTCTCTCTTTAACTGTTCTCCTTTCTTGATATCTGGTCTCTCTCATGTCCTTCTGTTTATCTATATTTTCCTATTGTTGTTGTTGTTGTTGTTGTTGTTGTTGTTGTTGTTGTTGTTGTTGTTGTTTAGTTTTTTTTTCATCGATAATCTTTTTTCTCCTTTCATCCAAATTTTTGTCTTTCTTTTATTAGATAATCTCCCTCTCTGTCTGTTCATTTTCCCTTGCCTATTCTTGGTCCTCTCCTTCAGGGACTGGCACCTCGGTAAGTTCTCTCTCTCTCTCTCTCTCTCTCTCTCTCTCTCTCTCTCTCTCTCTCTCTCTCTCTCTCTCTCTCTCTCTCTCTCTCTCTCTCTCTCTCTCTCTCTCTCTCTCTCTCTCTCTCTCTCTCTCTCTCTCTCTCTCTCTCTCTCTCTCAAGTTTGTGTAGCCCTTGTCCAGTGCCCTTCTTACATGGAAATTATTCGTAGCTTTTTTTTTCTTTTCGTGTCTTTTTCTTTCTCTTTTTTTTTTTTGTAACTTTTTCTTCTCGTTCTGCAAAGTTCATCCATTTTCATTCTTTGTTTTCGCCATTTCTTTCCTCTCCCTTATTTAGACATTTCTCTTTTTTTCCCTTTTTTTCGTATTTCCTTTCCTCTTTTCTGAATTTTTCTTACCTTTGTCACATTCTCTCTCTCTCTCTCTCTCTCTCTCTCTCTCTCTCTCTCTCTCTCTCTCTCTCTCTCTCTCTCTCTCTCTCTCTCTCTCATTTTGTTGTTACTTGTGAATTCCATCGGCCTGTTTTGTTTAAATTTGTCTTTTTTTTCTCTCTTTCTGTAAGTATTGCGTTCGGTGTTGTTGTTGTTGTTGTTGTTGTTGTTGTTGTTGTTGTTGTTGTTGTTGTTGTTGCTGCTGTTGTTGTTTTTGTTGTTGTTCATCTGCTTCTTTTTTGTGTTCTCCTTTTTACGTTTTTCTTCTTCTTCTTCTTCTTCTTCTTCTTCTTCTTCTTCTTCTTCTTCTTCTTCTTCTTCTTCTTCTTCTTCTTCTTCTTCTATCAGTAACGGAAAAGAAAATGAGTAAAAAAAAAGAAGATAAAATAAAGAAAATTGCGTTATAATTTCCGTGTTTCCATGTTCATTTCCCTTTATTCTTCGTACCTTTTCCCTTATTTCGTTTCTCAAGTTCCGTTTCTCTCTATATTTATTGCATTTTTTTCATCTATGCCCCTTTCGTTATAAAAAATTTTCTACCAAACTTTAAACTGCCATTCTTTCTTTCTACCTCTTATTCTTACGTTTTCTCCCACTTCCTCCATTCACATTCCTCTTTCTCTTATCCTTCTCACGTGTTTCTATCTCCCTGTTTATTGCAAGTTCTCCTTATTCCACCCTTCGTAAACTTAATTTATTTTTATTTTAGAAGCTATTACGTTTCGCTTTTGTCTCCCCAGTTATCGCACCTTTCCTCTTTTCTGTCCCTCATATTTCACCGTCTCTGCCTTTCTACTACGTTTATTCCACTTCATTCCTATTCCTCTGTTCGTAATATTAATTTACTTATATTCCTTCGACTGTCACATTTTCCAATTTTCCTCCACTTCCCTTTATTCCAAATTCTTCCCCTCTTCCTCTTTTCTTAACTAGTTCCCCGTATTCCTCTCTCTCTCTCTCTCTCTCTCTCTCTCTCTCTCTCTCTCTCTCTCTCTCTCTCTCTCTCTCTCTCTCTCTCTCTCTCTCTCATCTCGTATTGAATTTTCTCATTCCCTTCATTCGTAACCTTAATTTCTTCCTGTTTCTGAAATTATCAGGGTTTGCTTTTGTCTCCTCTGTTATTTTACTTTTCCCCCTCTCCTCTTTCTTCCATATACCTCCTTTTCCATTCTTTTATTGCTTGTGTTAATGCATTTTCTCCTTATTACTCCTTTCGTAACCTTGTTTCCTTCTTACTGAAACGAACATATCAGATTCTTTCATCCTTCCTTTCCTCCATCTTTATTTTCATTTATTTCGCGTCATTTTCTTTCATTTCACTCTTCGTTATTTCGTTTTATTTCTTTTTCTTCGTTTGTCCGTATGTCTGTCTGTCACTCCAGTTATTGTTTTTTTTCTCTTTCATCATTCGTTAATTTCTCTCTCTCTCTCTCTCTCTCTCTCTCTCTCTCTCTCTCTCTCTCTCTCTCTCTCTCTCTCTCTCTCTCTGTGTGTGTGTGTGTGTGTGTGTGTGTGTGTGTGTGTGTGTGTGTGTGTGTGTGTGTGTGTGTGTGTGTGTGTGTGTGTGTGTGTGTGCTTTCTTGATTGCCTTTATTCTTCTCCTCGTTTTCCTTGTTTATTTGTTGTTTTATTTCCTTTTCCGTCATCTTTTATCTATCTCTCCCTCACACACACACACACACACACACACACACACACACACACACACACACACACACACACACACACACACACACACTTAACGATCCTTACCCTCCCTCTCCCCCTCCCCCCAACAACCCTCGTGCTTCTCAATCATTCTCACCTAACCAGATTATTCAGAGTGTTGTGTTGTAGTTAATTAATACAAACGAGTGTTTCTTTGAAGTGGTTTCATACACACACACACACACACACACACACACACACAGTTATACACATTCATTCATTCATTTATTCATTCATTCCCAAGGTTCATTTTCAGAGTTCAAGTTAAGATTGGTGCCAGTTTCAAGTTTTGTCTTCATAATTGCTGTTGCTGCTCTTCCCTTTGATAATGTAATTTTAGTCTGTCTGGTGGCTGTATCTGTGTGTGTGTGTGTGTGTGTGTGTGTGTGTGTGTGTGTATCTGTGTGTGTGTGTGTGTGTGTGTGTGTATCTGTGTGTGTGTGTGTGTGTGTGTGTGTGTGTGTGTGTGTGTGTGTGTGTTTGTCTGGTTGTCTATTTGTTTGGTTGTTTGTTTCTTAGTGTGTCTGATTTTGCCTGTCCGTCTCTCTCTCTCTCTCTCTCTCTCTCTCTCTCTCTCTCTCTCTCTCTCTCTCTCTCTCTCTCTCTCTCTCTCTCTCTCTCTCTCTCTCTCTCTCTCTCTTGAGACACGAAAAATTTCATTATGTTTGTCTTAGATACATAATTATATCACATAGAATTAATGGCATAGGACAAACAGCCCTTCTTAAGCAAGGATTTTTGGGCAAAAGAGAAGAGAAAGTGAAATAAAAAACAAAAGTAAAGTTTAAAAAAAACTAATTCATATATATATATATATATATATATATATATATATATATATATATATATATATATATATATATATATATATATATATATATATAAAATCAGTGTTATAAATTAGTAAACATTTGATAGCTAGAATGAAGAAAATTGACATTGGGTAACTAATAATGAAACAAGAGATATTTCTTGTATTTTTCTTGGAAAGACTTGATGCTGGGTGGGTGAGTGTTTGATGTAAGGTGGGACGTCATTCCAAATCTTGAGTCCTTGATACACAGGTGAATGTTTATAGAGGGAAAGTTTTGGTTTGGGTAACCGTAAAGAGTCCTGGTTTTGGGTAAGGTAGTTATGGTTTGGTCTTGCAGTGTTAATGAAACTTTCTTTATGTTTGAAGGTATAGGAAGCAATATTTAGTTTTGCTATGTCACTAAGATTTAGTACACATAGAGACTTGAACAGTGGAGGTGTGTGTTCACAGTAGTTACTTCTAGTCATTATTCTTATTATTTTTTTGTATAACACATTTAGATGCTGTAAGTGACTAGGGTAAGTGGTGAACCAAGTAGAGTTACAGTAGTTTAAATGAGCGTAAATATGTGCATAATATATACATTTAAGAATGTCTGGAGGGACATATGGTTTGATTTTAAGGAGAAGTGGAATTGTTCTGAATAATTTTAAAGAGAGACCTGAAATGTGATGTTTGAAGTTGAATTTTCTGTCTATATTTAATCCGAGGAACTTTGTCTTATATACTTGAAGAATGTCTTTATTTAAGAAGGTAAGATTTGGAAGTAGCTGATATTTGGTTGTGGTGTTGGTGAAAGGCATATAGTAGGTTTTAGCAGTATTTACTGTTAAGCGATTAGCTAAACACCATTCAGAGAATTTAACAAGTTCCCTATTTATACTACACACCAGACCTCTCTCTCTCTCTCTCTCTCTCTCTCTCTCTCTCTCTCTCTCTCTCTCTCTCTCTCTCTCTCTCTCTCTCTCTCTCTCTCTCTCTCTCTCTCTCTCTCTCTCTCTCTCTCTCTCTCTCTCTCTGTGTGTGTGTGTGTGTGTTATTTGTTATAAGTATTCTTTATTATTCTCCTTTTCTTTGTGATCTCCAAAAATATAAACAATCTTATTTTTATCTTTTCTAACGTTTCCGTATAAATATTTCCCTTATTCTTTTGTCCTTTTCCTCCATATTGTATAGATAATTTATATTATATAATTTTCTAATATTTTCAGGAATATAAATATTTTCTTATTTTTTTTTCAAAAGGATGTGTAATTTTCTTCAAGAACTCTATATGATATACACTGTTTTCTTGTCTTCCTTCGTTTATTTTTCCTTATTTTCTATATTGTTATTTTGAAAAGTATAAGGTAACCCCCTTCTTATCTTCGACTTGTTATTCATTATTCTTTTTTTTTTATTTCAGTTGCGTGCATAATTTCCTTTGTGTTTTTTTATTTCTGTAATTCTAATTTCTTTCTTTTTCCAAGAGATAGAAAATCTTCTTTTTCTCATTTTCCTTAATTACCATCTTTTCTTTTATCTTACAAAACGTACACAGTACACTTTTTTTTCATTTCATTATCAAATATATTAACTCTGCAAACTTTTCTTTTGCAGTGTTCTTGAAGTGTACATTTCTCTCTTTCCCCTTCTCTCTCTGGACAACACAACAACACAAATATTAAACCTAACAACATAATAAGACAGCTAAAGTACACTTGACCCACACAGGCAGCTCCTGAGACGCTGCTCCTGACGTTATCTCACTCACCACACTTCTTCATGCATACATACATACCCCACCATCAAAAATATCTCCCCAGCCAACCCCTGTTCTCTGTTTCCATGCACCTATTCACTTTATTTTTCCCCAGTTTGCCCTTTACTAGCTTCTCTTCTACCTCCCAATATACCTCTGTCCCTTCCTTAAATATAAAAACATAGGAAAATAAGGAAACCGCATGAAATCATCAGGCCTACACGTGGCTGTCCTTGTATAAAACATAACTACTGTACCTATTTCAACAAATCATCACCATCCATAAGTTTGTCTAATCTTCTTTTATGTAAAGCTCCCCAATGACTCAGCAGTAACAACCTGATTACTAAGTCTATTCCAATCATCTACTGCTTTATTTGAGAACTAATTCCTTCCTATCTCTTATTTAAACATAACTTTATCAAGCTTGAACCTGTTACTTCTTGTCTTATTACGATTACTGATCCTGAGAATTTTACTTACGTCACACTTGTTATATTCCTTATACCACTTAAAGACTTCTATCAGATCCCCTCTTAACCATCATTGTTATAATCCCCTATACCACACAAAGGCCTCTGTCAGTTCCCCTCTTAACCATACTTATTATGTCTCCTATACTACTTAAAGACCTCTTTCAGATCCCCTCCTAACCATCCTTGTTATAATCCCCTATACCACGTAAAGCCCTCTGTCAGATTCCCTCTTATCCACATTTGTTATTTCGCCTCTACCACTTCAACACTTCTGTCAGATCTCCTCTTATCCTGCGCCTCTCTAAGGAATGCACATTTAAAGGCTTTTTTCT
>NC_087162.1:14320447-14327947 GCF_035594125.1 Scylla paramamosain | reverse complement strand
GAAGAGGAAGTCCCAGGAATATGTCAAGCCAGGTTTTATAATCTATTGCACAGCGGCGGGACTGTTAAGGCTATTTGAAGTTGACTTATGGTTTGATCAATAAGATGAACACACTCGTGGTTGGAAAGTGGAGTAATCTAGTAATCTTCCACATTCACATCCACAGTGTTTAGCGTCCTCCCGTCAGTCGTAAGTCCAATGAGCTGCTGGGAATCCGTCAGTGATCAGGTTTTATAAGGAGACTGGCACCAGATCAGAGAGCTTCAACTTATTGCAGCAATGTTGGTTCTTTTTAATACTGAGAGAACTATTAATGGGAAAAAAAAAAAAAGGAGAAAGAATGAAGTTTTTATTTTTATCTATTTTTTTCATATATATATATATTTTTTTTTTTTTTACATTCAGAACAAAAATTGGTTTCCATGCACACAGGGCGAAAGAAAAGATAGAATAAGGTTAATCTCGTCTCATTTTTTTTTTTTTATCCAGAGCACTGCAAAACATTGGTTTCACATAAGGGAATTTTTTTTTTTATTCAGAGCACTGTAATAAAATGGTTTTCATGAACACATGGAAAAAAGAAAAAGAAAATTTGGTTAATCTTGCTCTTCTTATCATTGAGAGCACTGTAAAAAAAAATATGTTTTGCATGGACACACGGGAAGAAGAAAGAGAGAATCAGGTTATTATCTTTTCTTTTAGCATTCAGACCACTGTAAAAAAATTTAAAAAAAAAAGATATCGCATGAACACAAGGGAATAAGGTTAATCTCTCTCTCTCTCTCTCTCTCTCTCTCTCTCTCTCTCTCTCTCTCTCTCTCTCTCTCTCTCTCTCTCTCTCTCTCTCTCTCTCTCTCTCTCTCTCTCTCTCTCTCTCTCTCTCTCTCTCTCTCTCTCTCTCTCTCAAAACACTGAGAGCACTGTAAAAATAAGCTTACAGGGGCACGCAGGAAGAAGAGAATGCAGTTGATCTCGTTTTTTTTTTTTATTTATTTTTTTTTTATTTATTCTTTTTTTTATTCAGAGCACTTTTAAAGATTGGATTGCAGAAAGAGTATGATGTTAAATGTTTTTCTTTTCTTTTTACATTCAAAACTCTGAAAAGAAAAATAAATAAAATAAAATTTCCATGGACACACGAGGAAAAAGAAATATGTGAGGTTAATCTTGTCGTTTTGTAGGTTGCAGAACTGTTGTACGAAAAATTATCAAAATGGTGTAGGTGATTATGAAAAAATATGGTCTGAAAGTAAAAGATTTATGGTTGTAGAAAAAAATCATGTCTATATATTTATAATCTGGAGAACTACTTGAGTAGCTGTTGTGTAAAAAGGTGGCGATAGAATTGTAGGGAATGATGAAATATTTCCTTACCAGTGAAATAATTAAAATTGCAGAAAAAAATAAATAGAAAACAAACAGTTTAAGTGAACGAAGAAAGTTACTGGAATTCTAATCGTGACTGTACATTGAATGTCCTGTCAAGTGTTCGATTCCCTCTCCTGGGTTAGCAGGTTTCACTTCAGGTAATAACAGTTTAACAGTTTAGAAAGTGGAGTTACAATAATTGGGAGCGGTAGGAAGAGGTGGGATAGGGACAGAATGGGGGTTGAAAGATGATGAAAAGATAGGACAGTGGAAGAAAGTTTCCGAGCGGTCCAGGATGCTGTTACTTCAGACTATGTTGGTGCTGTAGGTCAGGCAGGAAGCAGCGAGGTGGTGGTCCTGTATTCTTGTATAAACTTTCTGGCGTCTTATCTGAACAATTTTCAGCAGGCTCTAGTGAGTTATTGCAGTTTTCAAGAGTGTTTTCGGGATTCTAGCGGTAGCTTGGCAAGCATTCTTTGTCATCAATCAGGAAGAACACCCAAGAGAGTACAACTTGACTCCAAACTTAAACAGGATGGAGTCAAAAGATTTTCATCTCATCGATTCCTCTCCTCTAACAAACTGTCTGCATTGTCACTCACCGTCGTAGTATTGCATTTTTTACTATCTTCTGCCGTCATTTCCATGGTTGCTGCTCTTCCGAACCCATTCACAGCTGCCTCACACGTCGCTCCTTCATCACAAATCACTCTGACACATTTCTCTTCCACGTTTTTCTCTAAATACTATACGGGTTAGTCAGTGGAAAGCTTGTTCTTTTGATCCCCCTTTCCTCTTTGAGGGCTCTGCTTCCTTCCTTCCTTCTATCCTTCCTTCCTTCGTTCCTTCTGTGTCCTGGGTTTTTATATTAGTTGGTTCGTTGGTTTCTCTCTGGTGCAGTGCTTTCAGTGTTGTGACTTGTTGTTTGTATAAATCACTCTCAGACATTTCTCTTCTATTTTACAACTATTGCTAAATATCATACTGGCTAGTTATTTATTTTATGTAAGAGGGACGCTGGACAAGGGCAACAAAAGAACGGTGCCAGTCTCTAAAAAAAAAACGTCAGAAAGGAGCATAAAAAATTGAAGGATGAGTGTCTTGAAACCTCCTTGAAAAATTTAAATCGTAAGAAAAAGAAAATACAGAAGCAGACAGGGAGTTCCAGAGTTTACCAGGAAAAGCAATGGTTGATTGAGAATACTGGTTAACTTTTACGTTAGAAAGGTGGATAAAAAATGTTAAGTTGCGTTTCAAATCATGCGCCACACGCTGCACTAAGCCATAATGTTTCCTCGTCATTGCTCCAGCGTTGCTCAACAAACGACGGGCGCGAGATAGGCGGAACAGACTGGTTACGTAAGGCTAGTAATTCATTCAGCCTTGCAACACTCATTTGGGTTTTTGGCTCCACCTCATCTGGACTGAAGCGTTGACAAGGATTTCGTCCTCGCCTTCCCTCGTCGCGTCTAGCTGCCTGCCTTAGTTTGTCGCGATTATTTCAAAATGGCACACAGATTTTCTTCTCATATATATATATATATATATATATATATATATATATATATATATATATATATATATATATATATATATATATATATATATATATATATATATTTTTTTTTTTTTTTTTTTTTTTTTTTTTTTTTTTTTTCTATGTAGGAGGGACACTGGCCAAGGGCAACAAAATTCCAATAAAAAAAAAAGCCCACTGAGATGCCAGTCCCATAAAAGGGCCCAAAGCGGTAGTCAAAAATTGAAGGATGTGTCTTGAAACCTCCCTCTTGAAGGAATTCAAGTCATAGGAAGGTGGAAATACAGAAGCAGGCAGGGAGTTCCAGAGTTTACCAGAGAAAGGGATGAATGACTGAGAATACTGGTTAACTCTTGCATTAGATAGGTGGATAGAATAGGGGTGAGAGAAAGAAGAAAGTCTTGTGCAGCGAGGCCGCGGGAGGAGGGGAGGCATGCAGTTAGCAAGATCAGAAGAGCAGTTAGCATGAAAATAGCGGTAGAAGACAGCTAGAGATGCAACATTGAGGCGGTAAGAGAGAGGCTGAAGACAATCAGTTAGAGGAGAGGAGTTGATGAGACGAAAAGCCTTTGATTCCACCCTGTCTAGAAGAGCAGTGTGAGTGGAAACCTCCCAGACATGTGAAGCATACTCCATACATGGACGGATAAGGCCCTTGTACAGAGTTAGCAGCTGGGCGGGGTGAGAAAAACTGGCGGAGACGTCTCAGAACGCTAACTTTATAGAAGCTGTTTTAGCTAGAAATGAGATGTGAAGTTTCCAATTCAGATTATAAGTAAAGGACAGACCGAGGATGTTCAGTGTAGAAGAGAGGGACAGTTGAGTGTCATTGAAGAAGAGGGGATAGTTGTCTGGAAGGTTGTGTCGAGTTGATAGATGGAGGAATTGAGTTTTTTGAGGCATTGAACTATACCAAGTTTGCTCTGCCCCAATCAGAAATTTTAGAAAGATCAGAAGTCAAGCGTTCTGTGGCTTCCCTGCATGAAATGTTTACCTCCTGAAGGGTTGGACGTCTATGAAAAGACGTGGAAAAGTGCAGGGTGGTTTCATCAGCGTAGGAGTGGATAGGACAAGAAGTTTGGTTTAGAAGGTCATTGATGAATAATAAGAAGAGAGTGGGGTGACAGGACAGAACCCTGAGGAACATCACTGTTAATAGATTTAGGAGAAGAACAGTGACCGTCTACCACAGCAGCAATAGAACGGTCAGAAAGGAAACTTGAGATGAAGTTACAGAGAGAAGGATAGAACCCGTAGGAGGGTAGTTTGGAAATCAAAGCTTTGTGCCAGACTCTATCAAAAGCTTTTGATATGTCCAAGGCAACAGCAAAAGTTTCACCAAAATCTCTAAAGGAGGATGACCAAGACTCAGTAAGGAAAGCCAGAAGATCACCAGTAGAGCGGCCTTGACGGAACCCATACTGGCGATCAGGTAGAAGGTTGTGAAGTGACAGATGTTTAAGAATCTTCCTGTTGAGGATAGATTCAAAAACTTTATATTGGCAGGAAATTAAAGCGATAGGACGATAGTTCGAGGGATTAGAACGGTCACCCTTTTTAGGAACAGGTTGAATGTAGGCAAACTTCCAGCAAGAAGAAAAGGTAAATGTTGACAGACAGAGCTGAAAGAGTTTGACTAGGCAAGGTGTAAGCACGGAGGCACAGTTTCGGAGAACAATAGGAGAGACCCCCATCAGGTCCATAAGCCTTCCGAGGGTTTAGGCCAGCAAGGGCATGGAAAACATCATTGCGAAGAATTTTAATAGGTGGCATGAAGTAGTCAGAGGGTGGAGGAGAGGGAGGAACAAGCCCAGAATCGTCCAAGGTAGAGTTTTTAGCAAAGGTTTGAGCGAAGAGCTCAGCTTTAGAAATAGATGTGATAGCAGTGGTGCCATCCGGTTGAAATAAAGGAGGGAGAGAAGAAGTAAAGTTATTGGAGATATTTTTGGCTAGATGCCAGAATTCTCGAGGGGAGTTAGATCTTGAAAGGTTTTGACACTTTCTGTCAATGAAGGAGTTTTTGGCTAGTTGGAGAACAGACTTGGCATGGTTCCGGGCAGAAATGTAAAGTGCATGAGATTCTGGTGATGGAAGGCTTAAGTACATGTTGTGGGCCACCTCTTTATCATGTATAGCACGAGAACAAGCTGTGTTAAACCAAAGTTTAGAAGGTTTAGGACGAGAAAAAGAGTGAGGAATGTATGCCTCCATGCCAGACACTATCACAAAGATGGGTCTCTGACACGGAAGCAGTAATCATTCCAAGGAAAATCAGCAAAATACCTCCTCAGGTCCCCCCAACTAACAGAGGCAAAACGCCAGAGGCACCTTCGCTTAGGGGGATCCTGAGGAGGGATTGGAGCGATAGGACAAGATACAGATATGAGTGATATATATATATATATATATATATATATATATATATATATATATATATATATATATATATATATATATATATATATATATATATATATATATATATATATATATATGGGTCGTGGATTTCGGTCAAGGGCAAAAAAAAAAAAAAGGATTATAAAAAGTTCACTCGCAGTGCTTCCCCCAATAAAAGAAAAAAAAAAAAGAGGATGAAATAAAGAATCAAGAGAGTTGGCCAATTTATTTTCTGGCGTGTTTTTATACCCCTCTTTTGAAACAGTTCATGTCGTCAGCCGCAGGAAAATAAGGGGCGCAGATCAGATAAGGATATTTACGCAATATAAGGAATATATAATGTTATATAATATAAAATTTCTAGGGTTAGTAATCAGGACAGGAGTAGAAGTAATGGGTTTAAAATTAAGTTAGATTTAGAAAACAGACAGGATGAAATAAGTTATCAAACAAAGTGGTGGATGACTAGAATAGACTCAATAATCAGATTGGTGGTGCCGTCACAAGAGAACTTTAAAAGAAAACTTGATCAACTTATCGATAGGCATTTGGTAACTCTATACAAAATAAAGTCATAAAAAGAAAAGAAGAAAAAACAAATAAGAAAAACGATATCAAGAGATCCGTGCAACACTTCGATCACAGCAGGGGTGGCAAGTGGAAACAGTTAGGCATGTTTTATACAGAGACTGCCACGTGTAGACCTGATGGCTTCTTGCAGCTTCCCTTACACCCTTCTCTTATGCTTCCCTTATTACCTTCAAAATACACCCACTTTTCATAACTACACTCATCTTTACCATGCACTTAACCTTTTCACTGGTATTTGGCACATCTTTCTTTAATCACTAACCACTCTGAGACATTTCATCCTGCTCCCCAGCCACCTCCAAACATCAAGAACATCAGGCCTGCACATGGATGTCTCTGTATGGAACATACCTATCTATTTCCTCCTATCATTCTCATCCATACATTTTTCTTATTTTCTTTTAAAGTTACTAATAATTCAGCGCTAACAACCTTCACACACACAAAAACTGGATCCATTCCATTCTACTGCCACTCTATTTCAGATTTAATTCCTTCGTTACACTGGCTAGAAGTTGTATTATGTATTCTTAAATCTTTTTTTTTCTTTTTAATGCTTATAAAGATTTCATACATTATTTTTCTAATGCTGTGAATTATTCCATATCGTAGACAAAAGGTTAATTCCCACTTTACACCTGTGCAATATACGTAGATAGATAGATAGATAGATAAATACGTATTTTATTTTCCACAAAAATACATTACAAAAATATAAGAACAATATTACACAATTGATCATAGACTAAACACTAATGCTCTTTACATAATCCCTAAATATATTGTTTCTATGAAGAATATAAACCACAAATAACTCAAAAAGACGCTTAAACATTATCAGCACAGACAACCTGCACACACCTGTCCGCTTCACCCAACACTGCTTACACTACTTACTGTTAGGTTAGGTTAAGTAACACTAAGTTAGTTAAGTTAGATTAGGTAAGGTTAGGTAAGGTTAAGTTAGGTAAAGTCAGGTTGGGTTAAGTTAGGTTAGATAAGTAGGGCTAGGTCAGATTAGGTTACGTCAGGTTAGGTTCACTCTCTACACCTCACGCACCTCCCTCAGTATTGCTACACTGAAACAAACAGGCTGTAGCAAGTGTGGTGTAGTACTTGCGTTGCCTCCCTTGACTTGAAATATGTTCAGTTTCAATTTTTCATCCCCTCTCTCTCTCTCTCTCTCTCTCTCTCTCTCTCTCTCTCTCTCTCTCTCTCTCTCTCTCTCTCTCTCTCTCTCTCTCTCTCTCTCTCTCTCTCTCTCTTTCGCTGTTGCTCTGGCTCTCCCGTTCTCGGCACAATGAGAGAGAGAAAGAGAGAGAGAGAGAGAGAGAGAGAGAGAGAGAGAGAGAGAGAGAGAGAGAGAGAGAGAGAGAGAAATGAGGTAAAAGTAATCAAACACTGGGCTGTAATATTTCTTTCCTGCCGCGGTAAAAGTGAGAGGTGAGAATTAGCAGAGAGAGAGAGAGAGAGAGAGAGAGAGAGAGAGAGAGAGAGAGAGAGAGAGAGAGAGAGAGAGGAAAAAAAAATTATGGTCGAGAGAAGTGAGTGAAGGTGGCAGTTAAAGAAGAAAACGTGAGAAAACTGTTATGAAGGAGCTAGGAGGA
>NC_087162.1:14310447-14312947 GCF_035594125.1 Scylla paramamosain | reverse complement strand
TTGGGGGAACAAAGGAGAGCAAAAGTGGATAGGAGATGTGCAGACAGACAGACAGACAGACAGGGAAAGGTAGAAGTAATGAGATAGGAGGCCGGAAAGACAGACACCCACTCATACAGACAGGAAAGTAGAGACATATAATGACAGACAAACAGAGGATAAGTGGAAAAAGAGAGATGTATAGACAGACAGACATAATGAGATAAAGCCAGACAGCCACATACAAAGAGACAGAAGAAAAAGTAGACAGACACACAGAGGTTTGTTTCGAGACGCAGTGACAAAACAACACACACAGGTTTTATCCATGCCCTTAAACACATGAATAGACAGATGGCAGAGACGGAGACCCAAATTTGGTTATACAGACAGACAGACAGTTAGGCAAGCAAACGGACAGTACAAAAGCCACACAAAGACAAATACAGACAGATAGATATACATAGAATCTACACAGAGGTAGACAGACAAACAGATAGTCAGACAGACGGACAGATAGTTAGACAAAGACAAGTAGCCAGATAGAAATAGAAACTTAAACAAAAGAATAAATAGACAAACAAAACAAGCAGAGAGGCAAAAGGAGACGAATACTTAGACAGATACACACACAGACAAACAGAGAGAGACAGTGATACAGATAAATAGAGAGACAGCCACACACACAGTCGGACAGATTAATAAATAGATTGGTAGCCACACAGACAGACAGACTGATAGACAAAGAGAGAGACAGATAAACAACCACACACACACACACACACACACACACACACACACACACACACACACACACACACACACACACACACACACACACACACACACACACAGAGAGAGAGAGAGAGAGAGAGAGAGAGAGAGAGAGAGAGAGAAAGACACACACAAACAGGCAGATAGACAGACAGACAGACAGACAGACAGACAGAGAGATAGATAGATAGATAGATAGATAAGAAGCCACCCACAAAGACAGAGTGACAGAAAGACAGCCACACACACACACACACACACACACACACACACACACACACACACACACACACACACACACACACACACACACAGAGAGACACACACACACACACACACACACACACACACACACACACACACACACACACACACACAGGAGAGAGAGACAGACAGACGGCCATAGCAGCAGGTCTGGGCGTCCTCACCTGTTTGGCAAAAGCACCTGCGAAGCGTCGGCCATTTTTAATTTGGCCTGATGGAAATCTTGCACCTGGCGCCGCCGTGCACGAGGAAATGATGAATTTAATGCGCCGCCTGAATTCGCTCGCCTATAAAAGTGTTATTATGTTAGCACTTTTTTATTCTCTCTCTCTCTCTCTCTCTCTCTCTCTCTCTCTCTCTCTCTCTCTCTCTCTCTCTCTCTCTCTCTCTCTCTCTCTCTCTCTCTCTCTCTCTCTCTCTCTCTCTCTCCTTTTAATTGAAGACTGACTGACTTCATACTTGTCTCTTCCTGTTTGTGTCTGTCTGTCTCTCTGTGTTTATGTCTGTCCTTCTTTTTCTCCCAGTTCGTCTTTCTCTTTCTTTCTGCATCTCTCTCTCTCTCTCTCTCTCTCTCTCTCTCTCTCTCTCTCTCTCTCTCTCTCTCTCTCTCTCTCTCTCTCTCTCTCTCTCTCTCTCTCTCTCTCTCTCTCTCTCTCTCTCTCTCTCATTCCTCTTTACCACGTCTTCCATGCTGCAGTGATACCAACCAAGAGAGAGAGAGAGAGAGAGAGAGAGAGAGAGAGAGAGAGAGAGAGAGAGAGAGAGAGAGAGAGAGAGAGCGTGTGTGTGTTCAAATAATCATACACCTCCCCACTTACATATCCCGTCGCCTCTCTCTCTCTCTCTCTCTCTCTCTCTCTCTCTCTCTCTCTCTCTCTCTCTCTCTCTCTCTCTCTCTCTCTCTCTCTCTCTCTCTCTCTCTCTCTCTCTTCCCTGTTACACCTCCCTCCCTTCTTCCTCCTATCCTCCCTTCCCTTCCTCTTCCCATCCTCCTTTCCCTCCTCTCTCCCTTCCACTCTCGCTTTTCGCTTTCCTCCTTCCCTCCCACTATCTCTTGCTTTTCCTCTCTCCCTCCTACCCTCCCATCATCCTACCTCTCTCTTCCCTGTCACCGCCTCCCTCCTCCCTCCCCCAACACTCCTTCTGGGGCGCCAAGGAACAACTAATGCAGGCGCGCCTCATCAGGGCCCGAGCAATCACCCTCCCTTGCGCCCTCCTCTGATTGGGCACTCACTCGCTCACTCACTTGCTCTCTCACTCCACGCTCTGATGCACTAACTTGTTTGGGAGAGGGAGAGGGGGCGTGTGGGTGTGGAGGGGGAGAAGGTTGGTGAGTGAGACAGGAGGGTTCTTAGGGGTGTGTGTGTGGGGGGGTATTAGAGAGAGAGAGAGAGAGAGAGAGAGAGAGAGAGAGAGAGAGAGAGAGAGAGAGAGAGAGAGAGAGAGGGATTCCCTTTCTTCTCTGTTGTATTGAGATTAGCTT
>NC_087162.1:14305447-14307947 GCF_035594125.1 Scylla paramamosain | reverse complement strand
CTCTCTCTCTCTCTCTCTCTATATATATATATATATATATATATATATATATATATATATATATATATATATATATATATATATTTTTTTTTTTTTTTTTTTTTTTTTTTTTTTTTGTAGGATGAGGACCAGCCAAGGGCAAGAAAATTATAATTAAAAAAGAAAAAAGGCCCACTGAGGTACCGGTCCTCAAACAGTCAAAAGCAGTCATCAAAAATTGAAGGATAAGTTTCTTGAAACCTCCCTCTTGAAAGAGTTCGTCATAGGAAGGAAGAAGTACAGACGCAGGCAGGGAGTTCCAGAGTTTACCAGAGAAAAAGATGAATGATTGAGAATATTGGTTAACTCTTGCATTAAAGAGGTGGACAGAATAGAGGTGAGAGAAAGAAGAAAGTCTTGTGCAGCGAGGCCGCGGGAGGAGAGGGGTCATGCAGTTAGCAAGATCAGAAGAGCAGTTGGCGTTAAAATAGCGGTAGAAGACAGCTAGAGATGCAACATTGCAGCGATGAGAGAGAGGCTGAAGACATTGAGTTAGAGGAGAGGAACTGATAAAACGAAAAGCTTTTGATTCCATCCTGTCTAAAAGAGCGGTATGAGTAGAACCCCACCTCAGAAGTCAGGCGTTCTGTGGCTTCCCTGCTTGAACTGTTTACTTTCTGAATGGTTGGACGTCTATGAAAAGACGTATAAAAGTTCAAGGCTCTATCATCAGTGTAGGAGTGAATAGGACAAGAAGTTTGGTTTAGAAGATCGTTGATAAATAATAGGAAGAGGGTGGGTGACAGGACAGAACCCTGAGAAGCACCACTGTTAATAGACTTAGAAGAACAGTGACCGTCTACCACTGCAGCAATAGAACGGTCAGAAAGGAAACTTGAGATGAAGCTACAGATAGATAGATAGATAGGATAGAAGCCGTAGAAGGGTACTTTGAAAATGGAAGCTTTGTGCCAGACTCTATTAAAAGCCTTTGATATGTCTGAGCCAATAGCAAAAGTTTCACCAAAATCCCTAAAAGAGGATGACCAAAGCTCAGTAAGGAAAGTCAGAAGATCACCAGAAGGGCGGCCTTGACGGAACCCATACTGGTGGTTAGATAGAAGGTTGTGAAGTGATAGATATTTAAGAATCTTCCTCTTGAGGATAGATTCAAAACCTTTAGATACGCAGTAAATTAAAGTAATAGGAAGGTAGTTTGAGGAATTAGACCAGTCACTCTTTTTAGGAACATGTTGAATGTAGGCAAACTTCCAGCAAGAAGGAAAGGTAGATGTTGATAGACAGAGTTGGAAGAGTTTGACTAAGCAAGGTGCAAGCACGGAGGCACAGTTTTGGAGAACAATGGGAGGGAGCCCATCAGGTCCATAAGGCTTCCGAGGGTTTAGGCCAGCGAGGGCATGGAAAACATCACTGCGAAGGATCTTAATGGGTAGCATGAAGTAGTCAGATGGTGGAGGAGAGGGAGGAACAAGCCCTGAATCATCCATGGTAGAGTTTTTAGCAAAGATCTAAGCGAAGAGTTCAGCTTTAGAAATAGATGAGATGGCAGTGGTGCCATCAGGTTGAAATAAAAGAGGGAAAGATGAAGAAGCAAAGTTTCTGGAGATGTTTATGGCTAGGTGCCAGAGGTCATGAGGGGAGTTAGATCTTGAAAGATTTTCACACCTTCTATTAATGAAGGAGTTTTTGGCTAGTTGGAGAACAGACTTGGCATGGTTCCGGGCAGAAATATAAAGCGCATGAAATTCTGGTGATGGAAAGCTCAAGTACTTTTCGTGGCCCACCTCTCTATCATGTACAGCACGAGAACAGGCTGTGTTAAACCAAGGTTTGGAAGGTTTAGGTCGAGAGAAGGAGTGAGGAATGTACGCCTCCATGCCAGACACCTCTGTTATGCTTTCAGCACACAGAGACGGGTCTTTGACATGTAAGCAATAGTCATTCCAAGGAAAATCAGAATAATACCTCCTAAGGTCCCCCAATTAGCAGAGGCAAAACGCCAGAGGCACCTCCTCTTAGGGGATCCTGAGGAGGGATTGGAGTAATAGGACAAGATACATACGAGTATATGAGGTTGTGATCGGAGGAGCCCAACGGAGAAGAGAGGGTAACAGCATAAGCAGGATTAGAGGTTAGGAAAAAGTCAATAATGTTGGGCGCATCTCTAAGACTGTCAGGAATACGAATAGGGTGTTGCACCAGTCCCTCTAGGTCGTGGAGGATAGCAAAGTTGAAGGCTAGTTCACCAGAATGGTCAGTGAAAGGAAAGGAAAGCCAAAGCTGATGGTGAACATTGGTCTCCAAGAATGGAGATCCCTGCAAAAGGGAAGAGAGTCAGAATGTGCTCCACTTTGGAAGTTAAGTAGTCAAATAATTTCTTATAGTTAGAGGAGTTAGGTGAGAGGTATACAGCACAGATAAATATTTTTCTGTAGTTGTAGCCAGAAGGTGGAAAACTCGGAAGATTCAAGAGCGTGGGCACGAGAGCAGGTTAAATCGT
>NC_087162.1:14285447-14297947 GCF_035594125.1 Scylla paramamosain | reverse complement strand
GAAGGGGAGATGAAAAGATATGAGAGGGGATTTTTTTTTTCTTATGTAGGAGGGACACTGGCCAAGGGCAACAAAAATCCAATAAAAAAAAAAAAGCCCACTGAGATGCCAATCCCAGAAAAGTGTCCAAAGAGGTAGTAAAAATTTGAAGGATAAGTGTCTTGAAACCTCTCTCTTGAAGGAATTCAAGTCATAGGAAGGTGGAAATACAGAAGCAGGCAGGGATTTCCAGGGTTTACCAGAGAAAGGGATGAATGATTGAGAATACTGGTTAACTCTTGCATTAGAGAGGTGGACAGAATAGGGGTGAAAGAAAGAAAGTCTTGTGCAGCGAGGCCGAGGGAGGAGGGGAGGCATACAGTTAGCAAGATCAGAAGAGCAGTTAGCATGAAAATAGCGATAGAAGACAGCTAGAGATGCAACATTGCGGCGGTGAGAGAGAGGCTGAAGACAGTCAGTTAGAGGAGAGGAGTTGATGAGACGAAAAGATTTTGATTCCAATCTGTCTAGAAGAGCGGTATGAGTGGAATCCCCCCAGACATGTGAAGCATACTCCATACATGGACGGATAAGGCCCTTGTACAGAGTTAACAGATGGGGGGGTTGAGAAAAACTGGCGAGACGTCTCAGAACGCCTAACTTCATAGAAGCTGTTTTAGATAGAGATGAGATGTGAAGTTTCCAGTTCAGATTATAAGTAAAGAAAACCGAGGATATTCAGTGTAAAAGAGGGGGACAGTTGAGTAACACTGAAAAAGACAGGATAGTTGTCTGGAAGGTTGTGTCGAGTTAATAGATGGAGGAATTGAGTTTTTGAGGCATTGAACAGTACCAAGTTTGCTCTGCCCCAGTCAGAAATTTTATAAAGATCAGAAGTCAGGCGTTCTGTGGCTTCCCTGCGTGAAATGTTTACTTCCTGAAGTGTTAGACGCCTATGAAAAGACTTGGAAAAGTGCAGGATGGTATCATCAGCGTAGCAGTGGATAGGACAAGAAGTTTGGTTTAGAAGGTCATTGATGAATAATAAGAAGAGGGTGGGTGACAGGACAGAACCCTGAGGAACACCACTGTTAATAGATTCAGGAAAAGAACAGTAACCGTTTACCACAGCAGCAATAGAACGGTCAGAAAGGAAACTTGAGATGAAGTTACAGAGAGAAGGATAGAAGCCGTAGGAGGGTAGTTTGGAAATCAAAGCTTTGTCCCAGACTCTATCAAAACCTTTTGATATGTCTAAGGCAACAGCAAAAGTTTCACCAAAATCTCTAAAAGAGAATGACCAAGACTCGGTAAGGAAAGCCAGATCACCAGTAGAGCGGCCTTGACGGAACCCATACTGGCGATCAGATAGAAGGTTGTGAAGTGATAGATGTTTAAGAATCTTCCTGTTGAGGATAGATTCAAAAACTTTAGATAGGCAGGAAATTAAAGCAGTAGGACGGTAGTTTGAGGGATTAGAACGGTCACCTTTTTTAGGAACATGTTGAATGTAGGCAAAGGGAAGGGAAGAGGAAGAAAAGAAACTAGAGAAATATTGAGAGTAAAGAAAAGAGAAGAGGAAGATAGAGAGATATTGGGGGTTGATAGAAAGGGAAGGAAGAGGGAGTGAAGAAGGGAAGAATAAAATAAATATTGGGGAAGAAGAATAAAATTAGTAAAATGATAGAGAGAGAGAGAGAGAGAGAGAGAGAGAGAGAGAGAGAGAGAGAGAGAGAGAGAGAGAGAGAGAGAGAGAGAGAGAGAGAGAGATGTGGGAAAAGAAAGAGAGAACATAAAGAAAGGAAGATGAAGAAAAGAAGAATTAGACAAATATTAAGAAAAACATAAAAAGAGAAATTAGAAAGATATGAGAGGTTACAGGAAGTAAAGAAGAAAGAAGAATAAGGAGATGGGAAGAAAGGAAACCAGAGAAATGTTGTAGGAGAAAAATAAAAAGGGAGAGATAAAATTAATACCTATGTGCGGGGCTAACGGGAATAGGGAGAGAGACAAAGAAAGAGAAGAGAAGGGAGGTAAGGGCCAAGCATACACACCCTTCCACACACATCCTCCCCTCATCCCTCCCATCACATCACCCCCATCCCCACCCCCACACAGTGCCTATATAATGCCAGACACTGCACTCCATAGCATCAGTAGTGGCGAGGCCGAGAGAGGGCCCACCACCACCTCCACCACCTCCAGGCTCCTCCACCCTCCTTCCTCCCAGAGACTCCACCGCTCCTCCACCTGCCGGGTGATTAGTGCCTCTCACCTGTGGAGGCAGAATTGTCCCGGCGTGGACCTCTGCTGTGCTGCTGATTAGGCCAGGTGAGATGGTGTGTGTTGGGTGGGTCGGCGTGTGGGTTGTGGGTGGTGGGTGTATATTGTTCTTGTTGGTGGTGGTGTTAATTAGTTAAGGTGAGAAGGTATGTGTGGGGGGATGGGGGTTGTGGGTAGGCATGTGTGTATATGTCTCGGTGGGGGGCGGGTAGGTGTGTGTTGCTGTTAATTAGTGAAGGTGAGTGTGTAAGTGTAAGTGTATCATTTGCTAAGGTGTGTTGTAGTAGTTGTAGTACTAGCAATAGTAGTAATAAAAGTATTGGTTGCTGTTGTTGTCCTTCCTTTTCTTCTTTTGTTCGTTTTCTCCTTCTTAACTGCTAAAAATGACAAGGTGCCCATCATTCGTTCAAATATTATTGTTCTCGTTTTCTCCAGGTAATTACTCGTAGATCAAAGAAAACTGACTCAAGCGTCATTTACACGACGCTGCTTTCATTCGCTTTGGACAAGCCTCTGCATTCGCTAGTGAAAGCTGGTGAAAGCGTCTAAAGACACGGCTTCTTTTACTCGCTAACGTGCAAAGTAATGAATTTCGCGGCGTCTAGTTGACACTGCAGTAAAGTTCAACGTGTTGAGCTTTACCGCTCGTGTCTAGCGAAGAGATGGTTAAATTTAGCACAGAAGACTTCAGTGGGTGAAGGTGTGTAGGTGTGTATGCTGTGCTGCTTATTGTGTTTTCTTTGGAGTGTCCATTTCTCTTTTTATAATGGCACCAAAACCAAATCGACTGAAAACTAATGAAATATTCACCCTCCTTAAGACTGTAGGAAAATCCAGTCAGCTCTTCAAATTCCTCGCACGTCAGTCTCAATACGCAGCTGGGTCCTCCAGTGCCATTTTCTTCAGGAGATTATCTGAGGCTCCCCGGAGCCTGCCTCCCGCCTGTCCACTTCCGTACCAAACCACTTCTTTTTCTTGTCTGTTTTCTCATAACAGAATCACGTATTTTAGCTTGCATAAAGGACAGCAGCGACTCACAGCACATCCTCCCGTGACGCCATGACACCTGGGGCTGTTCAAAAACTACTCTTTACCAGCATCGTGTAAACTGCTTACCACGTGCGACTTTATAAGCTTGAAATTCTCTCTGAGAGAGCGAGAAGCTGACGACAAGAAGCTCGCGTCTTGCGTCAGAAGCAGCGCCGTGAAAAGCAGCCTTTACCTTTGCTGGATGACTTCATTAAATTCAAGAATACAATACTGTTAGTTTATCTGTTTGTTTGTATTCATCCGTAGCAGCAGACTTATTCTCTCTCTCTCTCTCTCTCTCTCTCTCTCTCTCTCTCTCTCTCTCTCTCTCTCTCTCTCTCTCTCTCTCTCTCTCTCTCTCTCTCTCTCTCTCTCTCTCTCTCTCTCTCTCTCTCTCTCTCTCTCTCTCTGGCGATTAGCATGATTAATTATTGTACGTGTGTGTGTGTGTGTGTGTGTGTGTGTGTGTGTGTGTGTGTGTGTGTGTGTGTGTGTGTGTGTGTGTGTGTGTGTGTGTGTGTGTGTGTTTGTGTGTGTGTGTGTGTGTGTGTGTTTGTGTGTGTGTGGTCCAGGTGTGGGCGTGTGCCCGTGCAGGTTAATGAATGCAAATAGGTGAGCGGCGAGGCGGCGATGCGGGCAGGTGAGGCGAGGTGAGGGTGTGGCCACTGACCCCTGTGTACCACGTGACGCCGCCCCCACACCTTGGCACCTCACCTCATGCCACCTACGCCTCATCACCTAACCTGACTTAACCTAACCTCATAACCTGACCTAACTTAACCTGTGTAGTCACCTCAACTAACCTAACTTAAAACAACCTACACCTAGTCTAACTTAGCGTAATTTATCCTAGTCACCTCATTTAACTAAACTATTCTAACCTATTCAGCTAGTCTAGGCAAAGCTAACCTAATGTAATCACCTCACTTAGCTTAGCATAGCCACTTAACCAAATCTATTCTAACTTGATTTAACCCGGACAAGTCACCTCATCTAACTAAACTCATCCCACTCACATAACTTAAGCTATCCTAACGCAACTTGATATAGTTTAGTCACGTAGCAGAAGGTTACGTTAAGTTGGGCTTTCTGAAGCAATTCTCACACCGCTATTATGTTCACCTCCCTAATGCAAGAGTTAACCAGTATTTTAATTCTTTTATTTTTTTTTTTTTCCTGATAAACTCTATAACTCTCTGCCTACTTCTCTACTTTCCCCTACCTATGACGAACTTTTCAAGAGGGAGGTCTCAAGACACTTCTCTAATTTTTTTTTATAATCCGTTTGGTTGGTTTTCATTATCCTTTTGACTCGTTTTCTTCAGGCACCGGCACCTCATCCTGTTTGTATCGCTTGGCCACAGCCCCTTTTTCATAGAAAGATAACTAAATAAATAAATAAATAAAACTAACTTGATCTATGTATACAGGGCGTAACACGACTTTCTGCGGATATTGCCAGAGGTGAATGTACAGGTTATTCAAAGTTGAAAATGTTCTATGCACATACACGTTTCGAGGTGTTGTTTAGCCGTGGTACGAATTTCAAGTGTGGCCTGGCGACAAATACAACGGGCGGCCTGGACGGCCAGCCATGACGGAGAAACACCTTTTCCACGCACTCCACTTGACTTTAAGTTATCCAATACAATCTGAACGTATTCACTGTCACTGTCTCGGAGGGAAACTGTGATCTAATTAACAATCAGCTGATTTACTGCTAGCCTCGCTGCTTTCCACTCCCTGCCCGGGCAGTGAGTGGTGTCATGGTGCCACGCAGTCTATTATTTTATTTGTCATTTATTTCATCCATACTGTCATTGTGTAATGTTTATCGATTATCGGTATCAGTCCATTGTTGTCACTTGTCTCGTCATGGGATATTGTAACGCACCAAAACTTGTAGAAATCATGACTGAATTATTCACAATTTCAAATCCCCGCCATAGATACCCGCCTGGCCCGGCCGTTGTATCTGTCGCCAGGCCACACTTGAATTTCATGCCTCTGCTAAACAACGCCTCAAAATGCATGTGTGCATAAAACATTTTCCACTTAGAATAATCCGTACTTTCATCTATGGCATTATCCGCAGAAACTCGTGTTACACCCTGTATAGTCACCTAACCTCACCAAACCTAAGCAACTTAGTCACCTAACCCAACCTAACCTAATCACTTAAACCTAACCTAGTCACCTAACGCAGTATTTCGTGATAATCACTATTTCTACTACTACTACTACTACTAACCCTCCGCTCTGCTGCTGCTGCTGCTACTACTACTACTACTACTACTACTACTACTACTACTACTACTACTACTACTACTACTACTACTACAAATTATTATTATTGTTATAATAATAGTAATAATAATAATAATAATAATAATAATAATAACCCTCCGTCCTGCATCCCACAGATGTCGACGTGGCGTTGGGTCGTGGGCGTGGTGGGCGTGCTGGCGGCGGCTCGGGGTGGCGTGGAGGCGGCCATAGTGCGGGCGTCAGACCCCATGGTGGAGGGCCTCATGTCGGAGATACAGATGGACCCCAACATGCCCCAGCTGCCCCTTGGGAACCCCGACTCGGTGAGGCGCACACACACACACACACACACACACACACACACACACACACACACACACACACACACACACACACACACACACACACACACACACACCACGATCTCTATTAACGGGAACAATAACAAGAACAACCCAAGCATTTACGTTATCTTCCCTATTGAAGAAATGGAGTGTTTCCGTTCCTCTTGTTAATCATGGTAACATTTGGCAGTATCTACGTAGTACACGTTTATTTATTTATATGATGTTCTTTGTCATCCCCAAAGATACGTCATCTCATATAGACGAAAACGAGTAAATGTCTCTTTCTTTATGTACTTCCTAATAATAATAATAACATTTTAATCTCGTTCCGACAGTACCTACCTAACACACGTCTATCTATAGTAGTTACATTATTATCTTAAAGTCACTCACAAAAAATCACGTTCTCTTTTATAGAAAAGAAAGAAAACGGGTGAGCGTTCCTCTATCTCTTTCTCTGCTTAATAATGGTAACAATGTGTATCTCTTTTCTTAAAGCATATTTATCCGCTAACATTATTTTCTTAAAGTCACCCCTAAAAAATCGTTCTCTCTCGAATCGGAGAGAACGGGTGTCTCTTTCTCTTCGTAATAGTGAGAGCGTCTCTCCCCGACAGATGCTGACAGACATGCCGGGAGAGCCCCTCAACCCCAGTGACTATGAGAACGGCAAGCACATGGGTGAGTGGGAGGGGAGAGGAGTGAGAGGGAGAGGGGATTAAAGGTGTGGTTTAAAGCTGGAAGGGGAAAAGGAGGTGAGGCTAAGAGAAGAAAGGAGATGGAAGGTTAAAGATACTGAGAGAGAGAGAGAGAGAGAGAGAGAGAGAGAGAGAGAGAGAGAGAGAGAGAGAGAGAGAGAGAGAATGTGTTTGTACATTTCCATGAGGGAATGATAATGATGTTTGATGATGAAGATGATGATAATAATAATAATAATAATAATAATAATAATAATAATAATAATAATAATAATAATAATAATAATAATTGTGTGTGTGTGTGTGTGTGTGTGTGTGTGTGTGTGTGTGTGAGTGTAATCTCGTCATTCTTTGCAAATTATGCATCCTCTTCCTCCTCCGTTATCTTCGTTCACTTCCTTCTCTCCCTTTTTCTTATTTCTTACCGTCCTCTCTTTTTCTTTTTCGTTTTTTTCTTTCTTTCTTTGTCTTTCTTTTTCTTTCTGTCTTTCTTTCTTTCTTTTGTTCTTTCTTTTTTCTTCCTTCCTTCCTTCCTTCCTTCGTTTCTTCTCTTTCTTCAGCATCATCATCAACATCAAAATCATCATCTAACTTTCCTACCTTCCTTCCTTTTCTTCCTTCCTTCCTTCCTCCCTTCCTTCTTTCCTTCCTTCATTTCTTCTCTTTCTTCAGAATCATCAGCATCAAAATCATCATCTTAATTTCCTGTCTTCCTTCCTTCCTTAATCTTCACCACCACCACCACCACCACACTCACACTCCCCTCCCCTCCCCTTCCCTTCCCTCCCCTCAGTGCACAAGGACTGGGACCCCTCGAGCAAGAGTGACCCCATAGAACTGGCGGGACTCTTCCAGGGGGACATCATTCTGCCCAACCGAGACGAGTACTACAGCCTGATTCATGTAGGTGCTGGTGGTTGTGTTGATGGCCTGGCTGGGTGTGCTGGGTTGGTGGGTGGATAGTTTGCTATGTGGATGGGTGGGTTGGTAGACAGATAGATTGATAGGTAGGTAAATGGATAGAGATGGACTGATTGATTGGTAAGTGGATAGATAGATAGATTGGTTGGTTGATTGACTGAATGATTGATTGATTGAAAGGTAAACAGACTGATAGATAGATATATTCAATGAGCGATTAATAAATAAATAATTGATACATAGGTATACAGATCAATACATAGATGTCCCGGCTACTGAAATGTTTGATAGATAAATGTTTCGTATAACTAAACATACACTCATCCATACGTGCATACACACATATATGACTGGTTAGATTCATAGCACATTGATCAGTGAGAAATTAGTAAAAGTTCATAGTATCATTTTATTTTTTCTTCGTGTGTGTGTGTGTTTGTGTGTGTGTGTGTGTGTGTGTGTGTGTGTGTGTGTGTGTGTGTGTGTCACGTGATTACCCTCCTTGTTACGTGATTCTCTGCAGTGTCTATTGTTATTTGATACTTGGGAGTGTGAATCATAATCATACTGAACTATTTTTTTACAGTGCCATGTTATTCTAGATTTTTTTTCTTATTTTTATCTACTTATTGGTGCTATTTGCTTATTTATCTATTTACTCATTTATTTATTTTTTTTTTTACTTCATGCATTTTATAACTTCATGATTCCTTTCGTTCTTTACTTTATATTCCTTTTTTTCATGTTCGTGTGATTTAGAAAGAAGAAAATAAGCAGCAACTCTTTATTTCTCTGCTTTACCCCCCGTGTTTTCCTCCCTTCCACGTTCCACTCACACCTCATGTTATGTATTAGTCACTCAGGCATTCTTTCCCCTCGCTTTCCTTTCCCTCTCCTTCCACATCCTGCCTATGTTCATACGTTTCAGGCCCGTATTAAAGACCCAAGCTTTGCTCTCTCACAAAGACCATTTTCCAAGGCCACAGAGATGATTAGCCGGTTCTCAATATTGTTTCTCCTGTTGATAATGTGAAGATCTTGTTAGTCTCTCGCTAGAACAGTAAAAACACCCTTAAAAACACGTGTAGCTTGAACTAGAACCTATTGAATGCAGTGGAGGTGCGGAGCGAAAGTGTTTCAGAATATTGTCCCTACTCATTCAAACTCTCTCTCTCTCTCTCTCTCTCTCTCTCTTGTACAGCCTGCCGACGCGCCCCAGGCCAGGAATGCCATTAAGACCATGACGAAGCGCTGGCCCAATGGAGTCATTCCTTACGTCATCTCTTCCTCCTATAGTAAGTGAAGGAATAGCAGCAGGTGGTGGTGGTGGTGGTGGTGGTGGTGGTGGTGGTGTTGGTGTCAATTGCACCTGTCCTGTCTACCACACCTGTTTATCTGTCTTTCACACTTGTCTGTCTGTCTATCAAACCTGTCTGTCTGTCACACCTGTCTGTGCATCTGTCTACCACACCTGTCCTTTCTGCCATATCTATTCATCTGTTGTTCTTTTTTGTTGTTGTTGTTGTTCTTCTTTTTTACTGTATACATTTGGGATTGTTATTTTTCTTCTTCCTTCATTTTCCTCTACTTTCCATTTCCTTCTCCTTTATACTCGTATATAGAAACTGGAGGAGGAGGAGGAGGAAGAGGAGGAGGAGGTGGTGGTTTCCTGGTAATGATGAAAGAGAGGAAGTGTTTTTTTTTTCACACGCGTCACATACGTATAATTACAGAAAACTCATTTTTTCCTCTTCCTCTTTCTCCTCCTCTTTCAGTAAGTGGAGGAGGAGGAGGAGGAGAAAATGAAAGTTGTGTGAGTCAGCCCTCCTCCTCCTCCTCCTCCTCCTCCTCCTAATTCCCAGTAAAAATAATTATAATGCATGAAATAAATAAACAAGTAAATGAAGATAATAATAATGAACACTTCTCTCCTTTCTCCTCCTCCTCGCCTTCCTTCCTTTCCTGCCCCAGACAAGAAGGAGCGCGCAGTGATCGCCGTGGCCATGAACACCTACCACCAGAACACCTGCGTGCGCTTCGTCCCCCGCACCGTGGAGAAGGACTACATCCACATCCACAAGGGCGACGGGTGAGCCAATCCACCTGTACTCCACCTGAATTTCACGCACCTGTCCTCCACCTGTATCACATCTGTCCACAACTTGTTTATCTCTATCTTTCCACTTTTTTATCATACCTGCACTCCACCCTTTACTCCACCTGTACTCCACACCTGTTTATCTCTGCCCTACACCTGTACTACATCTGAACTCCTCCACCTGTCCACCACACCTGTTTATATTTGCACTCTACCTGTCCATTCCACCTATCACAGCTGTATTCCACCTTTACTGTACCTCCACTCCACCTGTACTGCACTTGTTTCTATTTGTCTTCCACCTGTCTGCCACACCTGTATTCCGCCTTTACTACTGAACTCCTCCACCTGTTTATGTCTGTCCTTCCACTTGTACCACACCTGTTTATGCATGTACCATACCTGAATTCCATGTGATTACCTCTGCCCTTCACCTGTACTACCCGCTTGTTTACCTGTCCTTTCACCTGCACTACACCTGTTCATCTTATTACCCGCTTCTTCCCTCCCTCCCTGCCTCCCCTCTTTCCTTCCTTCCTCTGGCAATAATTAACACCTTTATTATATACTTACTTAAAGATCAGATCATATCAGTCTCTCAATTGATACACCTTTCGTTCACACCTGCACATAAACAAAGGGAGATTAATCACAGGTATGCCCCGCGTGTGCCTCCCCCAGATGCTCCAGTGTGGTGGGCAGAGTCGGGGGCGCTCAGGCTCTCTCGCTGGGGCCGGGCTGCCTGTACGTGGGTATTGTGATGCACGAGTGTATGCACGCCGCGGGGTTCTGGCACGAGCAGTCACGAGCAGACCGCGACAGCTACATCACCATCAACACCGCTAACGTCCAGGCCGGCATGGAGTACAACTTTCAGAAATACTCGTGGGACAAAATCCAAAGCCTAGGGGTGGAATATGACTTGGGTGAGTGGTGGTGGTGGTGGTGGTTATGATCTTATTGTTGTTATTCTTGTTGTTGTTGTTGTTGTTGTTGTTGTGTGAAGTCCCAGGTTATAGAATGCTTACCTTGGATTGGGTGGTCTTCTGGCATCACTGAGTAACCTGACAGTCACTGCAGGCCTGGGCACATCATGGGTTGCTGAGCTGAAGGTATGTATGTGTCTGCTGGGGTGGCGTGGCGGAGAGCGGCTGTGTTGCTGATTGGCTCCACTCAAATGCAGATCTTTTCTATTGGGCCAGAAAACTTTGCTTATTTGGTTTATCTTATTGCATTTATTTGTTTAGATTTTTTTATTTATTTATTTTATTCTCTATTATGTTTATCTTATTTATCTTTTTATCTGTTCTATTAGGACAAAAAAATTTACTTTTGTTTATTTTATTACATTTATCTATTTTGTTTGTTTTGTAGTTATGTTCTTTTATTTACTTTTATGTTTGTTTTATTCATTTTTTTTATTTTCACATTACTCACCCAGCTAATATGCCGGTGGTGGTGCCAAAACTTTATTGCTCCGGGTCATGCATAGCTAGCTCGTGCGTGTTCTTAATACATTTCATTTTGGAGTGTACGTAATGATATGAATGGCCCGTCACGGAATAAGTAAATAACACTGTTTTGGTGGAGAGACATACTAGTAGATTTCCGACACTGTTGTTGTTCATGTTGTTGTTGTTGTTGTTGTTGTTGTTGTTGTTTTGTTGTTATTGTTGTTGCTGCTGCTGCTGTTGTTCTATCACCATCTCCCATCAGGTAAAGGTTAAGGGAGAGGAAAGAGGTGAGGGAAGTGGTGTCTTTCCTCCCATTCCCTTGAAACCTGGAGGGAAAATCGATGGAAAGAGAGAGAGAGAGAGAGAGAGAGAGAGAGAGAGAGAGAGAGAGAGAGAGAGAGAGAGAGAGAGAGAGAGAGAGAGAGATCCAATATAATGCCGCTCCAAAAAAAGCAACTGAAAGAAAACAATACGATTATGACTACTACAGTGCCCGACATGGAATTAGTTGGCCTCGCCTGAGATGGACTTTGGGATCAGTATTAGGGCCATTGTTGTTTTTAATATATATCATTGACTTAGACAGTGGAATTAGTAGTGATGTTAGTAAATTTGCGGATGACACAAAGATAGGTAGATTAATTATGTCAGAATCGAATGCCATCGCCTTGCTGGCAGATTTAGATCGGATGAACGAATGGACAGACAGATGGCAAATGCAGTTTAATATCAACAAATGCAAAGTACTTAGCGTAGGTAAAGGAAACCCACACAGTAGGTACACAATGAACAACGAATCTCTGGTAGGTACAGGGTACGAAAAATATTTAGGAGTTATAGTTAGCTCTGAAATCCGTCTAGAAAAGCAATGCATAGAGGAATATTAAAACTCCGTCTAGGAAAGCAATACGTTTTATGAGTGTTAAAAGTAGGAGGCCTGAAGTAATATTAAAGTTATATTTGGCGTTGGTCAGACCTCATCTAGACTACGCAGTGCGGCTCTGGTCCCCACATTACAGGAAGGATATAGGTCTATTAGAATCAGTACAAAAGAGAATGACTAAAAGGATACAGGGGATGAGGAGTATTCATTACGAGGCGAGATTGAAGCTGTTAAATTTACATTCTTTAGAGAGACGTAGGTGAAGAGGGGACCTGATAGAAGTCTTTAAGTGGTATAAGGGTTATAACAAGGGGGACGTAAGCAAAATTCTTAGGATCAGTAACCAGGGCAGAACAAGAAATAACGGGTTCAAGCTTGAAAAAAATTAGGTTTAAGAAAGAGATAGGAAGAAATTGGTTCTCCAGTAGAAAGGAAGATGAGTGCAACGGACTCAGTAATCAAGTTGTTAGTGCTGAGACATCAGGAACCTTTAAGAGAAGATTTGATGGATTTATGGATGGGATGATAGGTGGAAATAGG
>NC_087162.1:14267947-14280447 GCF_035594125.1 Scylla paramamosain | reverse complement strand
TAGCTTTGATGTTGGGTGTGGAATGGTACACATGTAAGGTAGAGTCTTGTAAGGTAGAGGTAGAATCTTGTGTTTCACCTGCCACCGTGTTCATAGACGCCTCAGTTCCTTATCTGTTACTGGGTATTTTCATGGTTCTAGTGATGGTTTGACCATTTTCCTACATTATTTAATTGGAAACACACCCTTGAAAACCCTATAAATTCTGTAAGCCCGACTATAATTGTATGGGATCCGAAACTATAGTCCTTATATCTATAGTTAACAAGCTTTAGTGGGATTTATTAGGGTTTTTAAGTGTTTTCATGACAGTTTAACAATTATCTTGCATTAGTAATGGAAAACAGCCGAGGAAATCCGATAAACCCTAGGAACCTGACTAATGAGCTATAAGGGATCTGAAACTAATCCTCATGGGAGCCTACAGCGTTTTAGAACACGTGAGGCAGCGAACACGTCTTGGGACCACATCCTGAAACACTTCCCTCACTTCACTACTTTCGAAAACCTCTTGTTGAAGTTACGCTGTGTTTTGAGGGTGTCTTTGTGGTTGTAGGGACATATTAACAAGATTTTTACATTGTTAACGGGAGAAACGGTATTGAGAACTCGGCTAATCATCTCTGTGGCCTTTGAAAATTGTCATCGTCAGAATACGGCCCTTGATCTTAGGAGTGGGTGTGTTTATGCTATGTGTACTGAGCCTGATGTGTGCTGGCAGCCCTGTATGGGGGAAATAAACTGATGATTAAGAGTTGACGTCTCATTTAGTCATCAATTCATTATATTAAACAAAATTTATGGATATGTGGAAAGTGGTAGGCTTTTATACACAGTCTGCCACGTGTAGGTATGTTGGCTTCTTCCAGTTTCCCTTGTTTTGTTCTCATCTTATGTATGGATTTTCTTATTATATTTGTTTACTTAGTTTCTTCATTTCCCTCTCCTCGGTCTTTCCTTCGATGTGATTTCCGTATTATATTTGTTTCATCTCTCCATTTCCCTCTTCTTTCATTTCCCTTCTCTCCATTGCTCTGTTTGTTTCATTTCTTCATCTCCCTCTCCTTCCATTTTTCTTCTATCGACTTCCTTCCACTTCCCTCCTCTCTCTCTCTCTCTCTCTCTCTCTCTCTCTCTCTCTCTCTCTCTCTCTCTCTCTCTCTCTCTCTCTCTCTCTCTCTCTGTTCTTTCCTCAAATATGCGTATTTCTCTTTATCATTCTCTACAGGATTCACATTTAATACCTCCTGTTACATCCGTATTATTTTCTCCACCACCTGGCTATCACCTTTTTACTAGTATCCAGGACACTGTGCGAGATCTTTGCACGGACACACGGAGAAGGAATGGAAAATAAGAGATTGTTTTTGTGTTTTCTAGGCTACCGATTAATTTAAGTAATTGTAGTAGAGAAAACGCTGTCTCTAGAAAGATGTAACAGAGATCAGGAAAAATTGTGTAGCGCTGCATTGATTTAGCGAAGTTATGCATAAAAGTTCATTGATTTATAAGAAAACTATTTAAAAGGGAAACTATGACTGCTTGAACAACTACTGTACGGTAATTTTAAATCCAGTATAGTGTTAATTTACCTCTCTGTACCCTATTAGTATTAAAAAAAAACAATAATGTGTAATATATAACAAGGACATGAGAGAATGAGGAGAAATTATGATAAGAACTAATATCATTAACAGTATTCCTTCTCCTATATTTCAAGTTTATGTAAGCTCTTGTAACTATCGTTAGGTATTTTCAGGAGGCTAGAAAAGTATCTCTAGTTAAAGTATTTTGATAAGAATATGGAGTAATAATGACAAGAATTAGTAGTAGGAGATATTCCTACAACTATTCCTTTTGAGACTATTGTTGGGTATTTCCAGAAGACTAAAAGGTGTCTCTAGTTAAGGTATGTAAGTGCAATGCCTTGGCTAGAAGGTAAGTAATGAGTGTTTTCAGTTTAATGTTTTTTTTTTTTCAGTTCATCATCTCTATTACTGATATTTCAAGCAGTCTGTTCCCGCTTTTTTTCGTCAGGATTTTGTCTGTAGTTCATTCATTACGAACAACTTATGTTTAAGTGGATTTCGTCAACAATAATTAAATGGTTGAATGATACTTGTATTTGCTGTAGTTTATCTCAAGATCACTCAAACACTAGACCCTCATTTGACCTTTCACCTCCTCCCCTTCTCCCTCAGCTGTTGTTTATTTTTTAAGATATTTTGCATGCAAGTTTGAAAGTCCTATAGACATCAAATAGATAGCAATAACATAACTGCTTAGTTAGCCTATCAAGAGATCTTTAACGCTACTGTAGCTCAGTTTGATTTTTATTTGCCTTCCTTAAATAGAAATTGCGTATCTTAATTATGACATTTATTCGAAAATATGTGATTTAATAAAGAGCAAACCGGTAAGTGGTGCCACAGCTTTACCAAATGTAACAATCCTTCAGACATTAGATCTCCATTTGACTTACCACTCTGCTCTGATTCAAATATTATTATATTTCCAAACCAACCACATCTACATAAATTAAACACTCAATAAAATATAAAAGCAATAAATAACAACTAAATTTAAAGCAAAGGGAGAAACCATTCACACATTAAATCTTCATTTGATCTACCTCCTATATCTTTCACAATTATACTACATTTTCACATCAATCGAAGCTACTTGAATTTAATATTCTTAAAATATATAAGCAATAGATAACAACTAAATTTAAAGCAAAGGGAGAAAACACCCAAACATTAGATCTCCATTTGACTCCTCTCGGCTCCTTCAGTAGTGATCGCAAGATGGCGGAGTGAGGACGTAGAGGTGGAGGCTGCCGGGCTTTTTCCTCGATAAACACAAGGCGATCACTGGTAAGGCAGTATTGACCCATCCGTACGCACTCCCACCGCCCACACCTGCCCATACACACCCATAGTGACCCTCAAAACCCACAAAATAGGGATAAAAATGGCGCGAAATTGACCCTCAGCGAAATATGTTTTAATAATAAGACGGATTTTTCTTCTGTCACTCGGTAATTCCTGTTTGAAATTGACCCTTGAGCTCCGTGGCCATAAGGGGGGGCTAATTTGGATTATAAGTGCCTTAAAAAGATACTAGATAATAATAACGGAATAGATCTGAATGAGAAGTGACAGGTGAATTATTTTTATTATTTTTTGTGTATTTGTATTAATGGGGGGGAGGGGAAATAAAGCTGGGATTTAACGGTTGCGGGTTAGGTTAAAAAAAAAAATTGTATTGGTGTTTGGTTTGAATGACGTCTTAAGGTGAGGAGGAGGCGGGGAGAAGCAGGTAAAGGTGTGAATGGACAGGTACAGAATTAATTAACTCAAGGCCTAACGATTTTTAAATACCGTACTGGGAATATGAAACGATAATTGTACATTTCCTTCACTGATAACTTCACAATAAAAAAAAAAAAACTATATAAATTGAACGATAAATAACCCGTACAACCGTTTCAACATACATAGCACAGTATACATAACGTAAAAAACTGGTACACGTAAATATTGAATACAAGATGATAACTAAATATTTCCTTTCACTATTTAGCGACAAAGTATTAAAAAAAACTTCACGCGGATTAAAGAAACAGTACAAAACCATGCATAGATATACATGATACAGTATACATAACAGAAACTGGCACCTCTGCATTGAAATATATATGCATAACCTTTTGTATCCGGCTAAATCCTTGCTTTTATTTCATCATTGTCTTATCCACTTCACCTGTTGGGCAAGGGGGGGTTGAGATGGATAAGTGAAGGTGAACTGATAAACGTAAGAATATGTATATTTTTTTTGTTATCGTGTTGTTTGGAAACCCTTTTCGTTATCAGTGGCTGGCTGGTTGCTCGATGCGGGATGTGGTGGAGGAAGGTGTGTGTGTGTGTGTGTGTGTTTTAGTACCTTGCCCTGCCTTGTCTTATTTTGTTTTGCTTGTCCTGTCTTGTCTTTTTCTTACTTTTATCTTGTCTTGTGTCTTGTTATTTTTATTTTATTTATTTATTTTTTTTCTTGCCTTGCTTGTTTGCCCTTGCCTTGCTTGATATTTATTTATTTTTATTAAGTATTTTTTTACATTACCTTGACTTAGCTCACCGTAGCTCACCTCACATTAGCTTACATTAGCTTCCCTCACCTTACTTTACTGTACCTTACCTTATCTCACAACACCATCTTGCCTACCTTACCACACTGCCTTGCCTTTCCTTACTTTCCATTGTTGTCATTGTTCCTGAGGTGTGGCTATTAGCTTCCTATCAATACTTGTTATATCTCCAGTCTTTTGTGTTAGTGGCAGGTGACACGCATGGAAGATAGAGTTAGTGACAGGTGTTTTGGATTGTCACTTGGTTACCTTTTGTCTCTCCTATCAAGGTATGAAGGACCAAATTTGTGAAGGTAGTTTAAACACTGCAGGTAAAATAAGGTAAAATAAATTTATACCGATATTACTGTAGTTTTATGCAGTATATAACACTTCATTTTTTTCCGTTTCTTGGCTCTTATTGTCTGGAGTATTTTGAAACCCTGCATCATCAAAATAAATTAGGAATATGCATAGAAGAGAGTAAAACGATTTCTTAATAATTTACGTGAAGCAGATGCAAACAAAATAAAAAGTTAATAAAAACACAGACAAGGTACAAGTAATAAAGGAAGGAATATAGGTAGTAGGGATAGAATAACTTACAAAATATAGCATGGGAAAATAGAGGTTGTACAATAAAGAATGTACAGTAACAGGTGACAATAAGAAAACACTAGATGAATAACAAAGAACAAGAGCAAGATGGTGATGGAAGAAGGAATAGAGGTGTTAGGGATAAAATACATCATGAAGTATAGCTTGGAAAGAAATATAGGAGCAGTAAAGAATGTACACTGACAGCAGACAGTGAGGAAATGCCAGCTAACTAAGAACAACATGCAAGGATAGTGATGAAGGAAGGAGCAAAGATGTTAGGGATACAATAGACCATGAAATATAGCTTGTAAAAATAGAACAGCGTTAAAGAATGTACACGAACAGCATACAGTAAAGACTCCCTACAACTAAGAGCAAAAGCAAGGAATAGAGGGTGTTATTAATACAGTAGACCATGATGTATAACTGTGTTTAGAGAAATAGATTAACCACAAAGAATTTTAACTAACTACACAACAAACAGACAAAAAAATAAGGAAGGATTGAGATACGGTTAAAATACACCAACCCATATACATTGTAAGTAAAAGTTAGGTGACAAAGAACCCCACTCTAACAATAATTCAACACCAAATACCTAAGATGAGCCGCAAAGCACATGGTGAAGGAATATATGGAGATTGACTCACACGGTTGGCTGCCTTACTTGCCATTTGTTAGTAGTAGACAGGTGTGCCAGGCAAGACCCACAGGTGAGCCCAGACCCACAGATACACCAGATCACTGCTATACTGGCCATTCTTGTATGTTTGTGTATGCCATTGGTCTGGGAAGTGCCTTGGGATCCTACTCATGTGTCTGTTTGTGTGTTTGTGTTGATTTTGTCTGTTTTTTTTGTAGCTAAGTGTGTGAATGATTGTGTGTGTGTGTGTGTGTGTGTGTGTGTGTGTGTGTATGTATGTTTGGTACCTTGTCTGGCTTACCCTGTGTGGGAGTGCTGGCCTGATATATGCCTAGATAGTTTTTTAAAGTGGCAAATTAGATTCTCTCTCTCTCTCTCTCTCTCTCTCTCTCTCTCTCTCTCTCTCTCTCTCTCTCTCTCTCTCTCTCTCTCTCTCTCTCTCTCTCTCTCTCTCTCTCTCTCTCTCTTGCTTTGATATTTGTGCCCTTGACAAACTTCTTTCACACACTAATTTACAGATGAGACTGATAGGTGGAAATAGGTGCAGTTAATTTTCACGTAGGGACCGCCACTTGTAGGTGCAGTGGCTTCTTGCTGCTTCCCTTATTTACCTCTGCCCTTTCTTATGTAATTATCACTAGAATCATGAAAACTAATTTGAAAACGTCATTAACTACCACTACAATGTATTAAAAAGTGGTTGCTATTAGACATCGAGAGATTCAAGTACAAGGACCATACGAATCATGAAAGACCCTGTTCTGCTATCAAGGTGTTGATTGCATAGACTGAAATGTACCTTACGTGTCTGGGTACGAAGGTGGGAGGTGTAGGTAAACGTGAAGGAACTGGGTATATAAAAGGAAGCTGTGCGTGTTATTGTTACCCTTGTTCTTGTGTTCTCAGCTTGGGTTTTGGGTGGGTGCTGGTGAGGAAGATATGGTGAGCTGCTAACCTTGCCTCTCTGTGTTGGTTGTGGTGATGAGTGACAGGAGGGAGAGAAGAGGATGTGGTGTTCTTAAAATGATTCTCTTGTGTCGTTGTACAGGGGCAAGGGAATGGGATATTTCTTGAAAGGTGTCTGTTCTTTTCATATCCTCTGAATGTTATATCTTTTCTTTGTCTGTTTTTATCCATTCGTCAGTGTGTTTTACTTGAATTATTTAGAATGGGATGATTCTGAAAAGGTGTCTATTCTTATCATGTCATCAAAATCTTATGTTTTTCTTTATGTATTTGTTTATTCATTCACCTATGTGTTTTATTTGAATTATTTATTGTATTATAGGTTAGTGGTGCTGATGTCTAATTAGAGAGAGAGAGAGAGAGTTTCCGAACACTTATCACGTGAGCCTGGAAATGTGTGTTACCACTCAACACTTTGTAGCTGTATCACTGTAGGTCAATTTATTTTGAGTGTTTTGGACCGCATGTATGAATATCGATTATGGATTGCTAGTTATGGTGATATCAGTTTTTCCAGTTACCACGTTTTGAGTGCTGGTGCTTGTCATTTTTCAGTCTCCATTTAGATAACTTATGTTTTTTAGGGTCTTGTGTATCAGTCATAATTAACTAACAATAATGATTTTTTTTTTTTCATTCTATTTTATTATTTATTTATTTATTTTGTTTAGGTATTTTCATGTTTTGAGTGGTATCAGCTGTAGTAAAGTGACCATAGATAGCAAGGTTAGTTTAGTTTTTGTGGCAGGTCATTGTGATAAGCTAATCAAACCACAACAGAGATACAAGGTTATCAAAAATGCAGTGTGGACACCAGACATCACCTGGAGGCCACTCTTTCTCTTCCCACACTAGTGATTTTCATGAGTAACTGATAGAAGAATCGTTCAAAACATTACTGCTTTTCTGGGAAGCATACTAAAGAATGCTCTCTAGTTAAACTTACAGTCGGGTGGTCACTAAATGAGTCTTTCGATTCTAGATAAGACACTGCCATTCTGTGTTGTGTAGCACAGTGATACACCATGTTGTTCCTGCATCCTGTCAAACTAGTGATCTTGTCAATTGTCCCTGTATCCTGTCTAACATGTGATATTGTGAGTTATTTCTTCATCCTGTCAGACCTGCATATTATGGATACTTGTGTACTTTTTTTTTTCACAAGAGGGATACTGGCCAGTTGCAAGAAAATATACCCATATAAAAAAAAAAAAAAGACACTGAAGTGCTGGTCCCTAAAGAAGAACTAAAAAGTTTAACCAAAATTAGAGACCAACTTACCTTATGATTTGCGTATAATGAATTAGATGTGGCTCGTGTATACATTAATGCATTGGTTATAATGTAGACACCTGCTTATCTTGCATACTTTGGTAGTCATCACATTTTGCACTTAACTCTTGGAATTTGTGATTTTCCTTAAATTGATGTCCTCTTCTCAAAGAATCCAAGGATTTAGAATTGAAGGAAAGTACAAAACTGTAGAATTAATGCAGGTGGTTACTCAAAGGATCAAGAGAAAGACAAAATTGTAGAACTGAGTGCAGACACTTACTCAAAGGACAAAAGACAAAATTGTAGAATTGATCACAGACGGTTACTCAAGGCACTGAGAGAGGGACGAAGCTGTAGAATCGAGTGCAGAGAGCTACTTAAAGGACCAAGAGAAAGAGACAAAACTTTAGAATTAACAGCAAATAGTTACTTGGTTATGCAACCTTCAACCTCTAACCACGTCTGTACCTCCCCTTACCCTCTTTTCCTCGTATCCTGTGCACCTGGCAACTAGTGGTGCGTGTGTGTGTGTGTGTGTGTGTGTGTGTGTGTGTGTGTGTGTGTGTGTAGCTTATCTGGCCAGTGTTTTTCCTGCCGCTGTCACCTGTTACCTGCCTGCCTCGCTCTTCCATCACCTCATTTGTTGACATCCAGTGGAGAAATGTATTATCACCACTCAGAGTTCCTGCCACCCCACGCAATATGTCTGTTATGCCGCTGGAAATGATGGGTGATATTAATGAACTAATCATATGAGGACTAAAGGATTATAATGCCTTAAATTTTTAAATGAAACTTATCTTTTCCCACCTGCGTATCCAATTACATTGAATAGAATTATTAGCATTCATATGTGAGTTGCCTGTTTTTTTTACTTATTCACCTTCCTAGCCTTGCTTTGTGTTTGTTCATACACCACAGTGGTCCACAAGACTATCCCTTTCCACCAGTGTGTGTGTGTGTGTGTTTGGGGTGCGCTGTATAGACTAGGACCTCTTGTGGAATTGCCAGCCTAGTATGCTTGTAAATGAAATAACTTGCTTTTTGCAACTTATAAATGGAATAACTTTGCTTTATGAAACTTTTAAATAAAATAACATGTTTCATGAAGGGTTCTCAGAAGACCTTTCTAGAGTTGGATTGATATATGGCTTATAAAACCTTATCTTTGGGAGAGTTCCTTGGAGCTGTACCTGGTGTAAAGAGAAAGGCAAACTGAGAAGATGCACCTAAATCTTAACATTGCTGAAATCACTGTTGCATCTATCTTTTATCTCAAAAAAAAAAAGATAACTTTTGCCTCTACTGATATGAAACTTATAAATGTACTGATAGATCACCTTAACTTGCTCTTATCCTCACCCGTCTCATTTAGCTATACTCAAAATTTTCTAAGTGATCATTTGTTTCCACCTGCCTTACTTGTAAATCTTAGCCTTACTTATGAATGGACAGTTGTCATTTTAATCTGTTCTAACCTGTACCTGTTGCCTTAACCTTTCCTCTAAACTTGCATCCTCGTTTGTTTCCTGTCACATAGCCTTACCTGGCTCATTAAACCATACCCTAACCTTACCTATCACTCACCCAGTGCCTCCTGTCATCCATAACATCATCTTTACCTGTCTCAGTTAAACAATACCTAAACTTTACCTATCAGTCACCTGTTTCCACCTGCCTGTTTTAATATTCTCACCTTTATCTGTCTTATTAAACCTTACCTTATTAAACTAACCTTACCTGTCATAACCTGTTTCTGTCTTCCTATAACATTACCTTAACTGTCAATACCCTGTTTCTGCCTGTCTCTCTATAACATTATCTCATTAACCATACCAAACCTTACCTGTCAATCACCTGTTATTAATTATCCTCTCATAACCTCTTTTAATTATACCCAAACATCCTTATGATACACTAGTTTCCACTTGTTCTTTATATTATCACCATTATCTGCCTTATTAAACCTTACTTATTAGTCAGCTGTTTCCACCTGTCACCCCATAACATTCACCATTACCTTTAACTGTACCTAAACTTCCCTTTGACTCACTAGCTTCCACCTGTCCCTCCCTTATTCAAACCCAGAGTACTACTGCCCTGAATACCTGCCTAATGATTCACCTGTCCCTTGCTACATACCTGTCTGTGTGGCCTGTTCCCTCCAGGTGGATCTTTGTTACCTGCTTTTCTCTCATTGCTGGGGTGTCTTGCTGGGCTCATTCATGGGAGAAGGTACAGGATTGTACCTTGGGATTGTTAACCTCATTCAGTGTTATGGTGATATTTTGTACTTGTGGTCTTGTTTGGTGGTTTTTTTTTTTTTTTTTTTTTTTTTTTTTTTTTTTTTTTTTTTTTGATAGCTAAACTATCATGAAAAGCTTAATAGCTAAACTATCATGAAAAGCTTAATAGCTAAACTATCATGAAAAGCTTAATGTTATTCTCACATTGCTTAATAAACTTTTCCTCTTATCATGTGTAACTTTTAGGTATTTGTTTATGTATTTATGTGATTTCCATGTTTTTTTTATTTGTTATTTTTTACTACAGTTTCTAAATAGTTATTACAATGCTCTGATTTTTAACCAAGCAAGACCATAGTGTTACTCCTCCTACTCTCCTGATTGCTGACTCGAAGGATCTTGTCTATCCACCCATCCACCACCCTATTTGAGAACCAGTGTCTTATCTCCTTAAAATCCAACCTTAACAGAATGAATGTTATTACTGGACCAATCCTGATTACTAACTCTAAGTAAGACTTGTCTGTTTCATCTACCTACATGAGAACCTGTTTATTCCTGTCTGCTCGACTTGGATTTTTTAGAATCTGACTTTATCAAACTTTTATCTCTTACTTCTGGTTCTCTCCCATTTAATAACTCCAAGGATATCTATTCCATTCCACTTATTTGAGAACCAGTTTATTCCTGTCTCAAAATCTCATGTTATCAATACAAGCTTTGACCATTATTTCCAGTCCTCCTCTGATAACTGGCTCCAAGGACCTCTTGTGTATCCCTCGTATTACAACCCTTATGCCACTGGAGTACCTTAGGCAAACAGAGCACACTCAGTCAGCTAAAATTAGTGTGGTGAGTGTGTGGCTGTGATGTGAGAGGCAGGAAATGCCCTCACCTCTCACTCACCCTTATCACTCCCCTCTCACTCAGCAGTCTGGCTCTCCATCATGCTGCTCTCATTGAACCCTCAATGTATTAGCCATTTATTACCTAGTGTTTATTGAAGCCACTTGTCCACCACTGCCTGTTCTTCCTCCCTTGTTCTTCATTTTGTTAGAATTTTACTAGGATTTTTATTATTATCTATTATTTGTCACTTTTCTTTATCTCATTTAGAGGTTTTTTGTTCTTATTGTTATTAGTTGTATTTATTTATTTTTTATTTATTTTATTTATTTATTTATTTTTATTGTTTATTTATTTATTTATTTACTTTTATTTTTTTCTCTCCTACTTCATTTTTTTCACTCAGGACTTGTTTCTATTTTGCCTTCAGTAATAGTTGTGATTTTTATATTTTTGTTTGTCATTTATTATGAGTCTCGTTTCTCTCTCTCTCTCTCTCTCTCTCTCTCTCTCTCTCTCTCTCTCTCTCTCTCTCTCTCTCTCTCTCTCTCTCTCTCTCTCTCTCTCTCTCTCTCTCTCTCTCTCTCTCTCTCTCTCTCTCTCACATACATTGGATAGATTCATCCTCATGTTTCTTAGTTACATCACTACTACTACTACTACTACTAATTGTTCCATCCAGTCACCAGTTACAAGAAAATGATGCAGCAGCCATAGTAACACAACGTTTACAGGAAAGAAAAATAAGAAACATAACTGTGAAATTTCCTGCCTCATCTTTTCCTCCTCTCCTCTCCCACATGCCTGATTCTTGTGACTCTCCCACCAAGCCACACACACACACACACACACACACACACACACACACACACACACACACACACACACACACACACACACACACACACACACACACACACACACACACACACGAGTTATAATTCTTACCACCCTTTTCCACCTCTAACTTTTCCAAGTGTTTGCTTCATCACTAAACTCACTCTCTCTCTCTCTCTCTCTCTCTCTCTCTCTCTCTCTCTCTCTCTCTCTCTCTCTCTCTCTCTCTCTCTCTCTCTCTCTCTCTCTCTCTCTCTCTCTCTCTCTCTCTCTCTCTCTCTCAATAATATAAACTACCCATTTAATAGAAAAGAAAAAATTTCCTAACAAGTTAAACTATCAGTGATACAAGAAAACTAGGAGCAATTACAATTAACGCTGTAATTAAGAACAGTTACCCTGATGAAAAACAGCTGCCGATGATGGCAGTACCTCTCTCTCTCTCTCTCTCTCTCTCTCTCTCTCTCTCTCTCTCTCTCTCTCTCTCTCTCTCTCTCTCTCTCTCTCTCTCTCTCTCTCTCTCTCTCTCTCTCTCTCTCTCAATACCTGTATTCAATCTGTCAATCTGTTGTAATTGTGGATTTTTATTTATTTTTATTTATTTTTTATTTATTTAATTATTAGGATTTTTTTTTTTTTCAATTTATTATTATTATTATTATTATTATTATTATTATTATTATTATTATTATCATTTTTTTTATTTATGTATTTATTCAGTTATTTTATTTTTTATTTTTTTTATTTATTTTTTTTACAATTATCTTTTGGGAGTGGCATCTTCAATAGGCCTTTTTTCTTTCTTGCTACCTTTTTGTTGCCGTTTGTTGTCGGGGAGATCTTGCATAAAAAAAAAAACACACTAGAACAAGAAGCAATAGCAGCAGCAACTGTATATGAACTGAAAGGACTGGACAGATACAAGTACAGAAACAAGATGGAACGTGTAGCTTAGGAATCA
>NC_087162.1:14257947-14262947 GCF_035594125.1 Scylla paramamosain | reverse complement strand
AATCTGGAGTTACCTGAGACTTTCATGTTGAGTGCATTTACAAAACTCTCACAGGGTCACACAAAGACAGACACTGATAAGAGACAAGAGTGATGCACAATTGGAAAGACTGTCAATATACCCCAGGCTGGCATTCCTTTTAAAGATGGGTAGCTGAGACGAGCCATCCACTCCAGGGCTTGAGGGATCTCGGTGTGCGACGCCTCCCTCCCTGTGCCTTCCCTTATCACAGGGACATACATACATACATGAGATTTCCTGTCACTTCACTCCGTTTTATGGCCATATTAAATGCATTGGTCTCTTAAGGATTATTTTCAAAGGCCTCTGATGATTTACTGGCTCTCATGAGTATTTTTTTTTCACATTGATGTTGCAGAAGGCTTGCTAAACTGTCTCTAGAATTATAAAAACATGACTGAGAGCTTGAATAACTTTCCCCTGGCTTTGTTGTCTCTTGAAGATTATTGTCAAAGACCACCAAGATGACTTGTCAGGTTCTCATTGGTGTTTTTAGTCATTCACATTTCTTGAACTATCGCTAGAGTCATGGAAATATTGCAGTGTCTGAATAACTTCCAGTGCAGCCTGTGAAAAGAATCTGAGAAGAGATGCTGAAATGTTTAAGAATACAGACCTTAGTCAAATTTTATGGCAAGGAATATACAGACAGGTACTCCATGCCTCAGAAGAGGTGCTGAAATGTTCATGAATACAGACCTTAGTTATATCTTATGGTAGGGAATACAACAACAGATACTTTATGTTCTGTGGCTGTGGGTTGGCGTTGGGTTGTGTTTGGGCTGGCATCAAGTGGCTGGTGACATCAGCTGATTGCTTCATACTGTTGTGGGTGATGGACAGGGAATGTGTAACTCAGAATGTACCATCTATTGGTTATCACAGCTTTATTGTTGTTAACCTGGACTGAACTTTAGTTGAAAACCTGTAACAGAAGAAAATATGTTTGATGGCTTTGGTATTTTATGTGTCAGACTCTAAATTATTAATGTTTTTTTTTTTTTTTTTTTTTTAGTTTGTACCTTTTATTCTTTCCCCTTTCCTTGTTTCATCTACCATTCTTTATATCAAGTCTTTTTTTAAGCTTAGACTTTTAGTATTATGTTATTGTAATTGTGACATCTTTCATACAAGTCTGCTTTGTGATGATGCTCTGTCTTAACAGTTTATTTTCTTTATTTTCAGACTTACATCGAGAAACCAAAGGGTGTGTGTGTGCGTGAGGGAAACCAGTGTGCTGTGTGTGTGAGTGCATGTGTGCGTGTGCAGTGCTCCACCCTTTAGCGAATTGCCGGTTTGGAAACGAATTAGCCATTGAGTGAAACTTCCCAAATCGAAACACAGATACCGGCCAGTGTGTGTGTGTTGCGGCAAGGCAAGGCGAGTGTTGTGCCAGCGACAGCTGGAGGAGGCCCTGCCCTGCCAGTCTCAGCACCGTGTGAAAAGAGACGGGAGAGGGGGAGTGAAGTGTTAGGTCAGACACCTCACAGGTGCAGTGTGATGGTGCGTGATGGTGTGTGAGGGCAGGCATGTGCACCGCCCCTGACCTGGCCAGTCTGCGTGAGGGGCAGGGGCAGGGGGCGGCCAGGGAGCCCGTGTAGCTGACCGCTAGACCATACCACTGCTACCGCTGCCCGTCACCGCCACTGCTGCCTCATCGTGGTCCCCCTCCCCCCGGTGGCTCAGGGTTGATGGTGAACATTGTGGGTGTGCGCACGCTGGTCCCCCCGCTGTGGGTGGCCCCCCTCACTGAGGCCAAGATGACAGCGCGTGCCATACTCCAGTGCAGACCCAACTCACACCCCTTCCCGGTGAGTGCCCCATCTGTGTGCCTGCGTGTGTGGCCTCCTGTGTGACCCATGACCTGTCCTCACTCCTGTGTAACCTCCATTGACCTGTCCTCCCTCCTCTGTGACTTCTGTGACCTGTCTTCCTGTGTTATCCCATGACCTGTCCTTCCTCCTGTGTGACCCCATGACCTGTCTTTTCTCCTACGTCACCTGTGTGATCTCACTACCTGTCCTCCCTCCTGTGTGATCCCCATGACCTACCCTCCCTCCTGTGTGACCTGTGGTGTGGCTCAGAGTGACACGATGGGGGTGTAGGTGATAGGCTTGTAATCTTGTTTTTTCTTCTTTTCCTGTTTCATATTCTTGTCTTACTCTTCATCTTCCTCCTTTTCCTTCTCCTTCTCCATGGCCTTATCCTCCTCCCCTTCTTTTCCTTTTCTTTTTCCTTTATCTTTTTTCTTCTTTCTCCTTTTCTTTCTTTTCCTCCTCCTCCTCCTCCTCCTCCTCCTCCTCCTCCTCCTCCTCCTCCTCCTCCTCCTCTTCTCACAATTTTAAAAGGCCAGAATTTCGTCATCTCAAGAATTGAAAGCCACATTCAACTTTTATCACATCTCAGTTTTTTAGCGAGTAAATCAGCAAACACCCTCCTCTCTCTCTCTCTCTCTCTCTCTCTCTCTCTCTCTCTCTCTCTCTCTCTCTCTCTCTCTCTCTCTCTCTCTCTCTCTCTCTCTCTCTCTCTCTCTCTCTCTCTCTCTCTCTCTCTCTCTCTCTCTCTCTCGCAGGTAAGTATGTTTCTCCTTTAGTTTTGTGTGTGTGATAAATTACTGTGTGCTAATCATATTGTAAAGATTGATGTATTTTTGTGAAGCTGTGGAATTATTTAGTTTTTCTTTAATGTATCTGTCTATTTCTTCTATATTTAAGAATGCTGTTGGTACTCTCTAAAGGTAATAATAATGGGAAGTCTTGTAATTACTGTTCAGGATTTTTTTTTTTTTTTTAGTGCATTGATAATTTCTGTAGATATTTGGATGTTGTGTACTGATTACATTGCATTATATTGGTAATTTTCTCTGTAAAACCTGTCATTCCTTAGGGACCTGGAAGTGGGTGTGATGGGAAGGAGTGAGAGACAAAGAAAGCAATATAATCACAACTAAATAGTAAGAAACAAAAAAGAAAAAAATTTGAAGAAAAATTTATTCACACAGCATCTATATACTCTTCCATTCCCTCCTTCCCTCATCTCCTTTTCCTTTTCATTCTTCTTCCTTTACATATTTTCACTCTTCTTCCGTCTCTCATTCTTTCCACCTCATGTCTTCCTTCCACTCCTCTTCCCCATTTATTGATAAAAAGAAACTTCACACTATGTTCATGTTCTGTGGAAAAGAAAGAGAACATGAATGCATTACAGTTCTATAAGGGAAAAAGAGAACATTATGCTTTCTTTTACAGTTCATTCATGTTCTGTTGGGAAAAAAGGGAACATTATGGTTTCTTAATGCATTCATGTTTTCTGGGGGAAAAAAAGAACCTTGATTTTTTCAGAGGGAAGGAAAACAAAATCTAAACCACAAGTAAATAGAAACTAACAATAAAAAAAAAAAAAATCACACATTTCATGGGAACAGCATAGTGGGGTGAGAGATTCCCAGCCTCCCCAGCCATGTCATGCTTAGCCACTGTTAACTGCACATAAGGGTCGGGGTTACTATGCCACCTTGCCCTGGTTCATGCTCTTAAACATTATGCTGTTGTGTTGCAGCTACTTCTAACAGGCTCCTCTGGAATTATTGGGGTTTTCAAGGGTGTTTTTTATGATTCTTGTATGGGTGTTGTGGAAGCTATTGGGGGTTTTCAAGGGTTGTTATTCTTGTGTGAGTGTTGTGGAAGTTATTAGGGTTTTCAAGGGTGTGTTTTTGTGATTCTTGTATGGGTGTTGTGGAAGTTATTGGGGTTTTCAAGGGTGTTTTTGTGATTCTTGTGGTATTGTTTTTGTGATAGTTCAACTTTTGACAGGCTGTAGTGGAAGTTAATGGAGTTTTCAAGGGTGTTGTTATGATTCTTGTGAGGCTCTTGCGAAAGTTACAGGAGTTTTCAAGAGCATTCACATTTCTTGTTTTGGCATCCTACCGCTGCAGTTTCTTTCAACACACTCTAGTGGGAGTTACAATGCTGGAGTTGTCAAGGATGATTTCACAATTCTTGCATGGCATTCTGTTGCATCCACTTTTTAACAGTTGATCCACCAAGAACAAAATTAATCTCTAAATCTACCTCTATTTTGGACCCTCATCTTTTTTGCTGACTTTTCTCATGAGTGGCAAAACAGCAGCCTTTTTTCTCTCACTTTTTTTTTTTTCTCCTTTTTTTGTGTGTGTGTCCTTGACTGGTCTCCTCCATGACAAAGGTGTAATATAAGAAAATATATACCCAACATAAAAGTTCACACCTTCAGACAGGAGGACAAGCTGTGTGAGGGAAGACTGTAGTTGAGTGCATGATGAAAGGAAAAAAAGGCATTAAGGTTGGAGATGATAGAGTTCTGGATGATGGAATTATTGCATAGTCAGAAATCATGCAACCACCTTCTCGCTCTGCTCTCACTGCTACTGTCATTCCTCTTCCCCCATCTCAACTGTCGCTGCCATTCAGCACAAGGTTCCTTCATTACAAACCACTCTTGAAGATGTTTCCTTGTGTTTCTCAGCCATATCTCAATGTTGTACTGGTCACGTATTGGGAAACCTATACTTTTTGTCCCTTTCTTATCAGTGATTGTAACTGTTTTGTTGATGGGTTTTATGCTGTGAAAAGTGTAAGGTACCTGATCTACCTTACAGGAAAAAAACTTGGTAACATATAGATTCTAAACACATAAAGGAACTTCTGAGGCAAAACACAAAACACTGTTAATAACCATGACTGTACTGGCAATAAAAGCACATACAACTTTTGTATCAATCAAGAAAAATAAATAGATACACAGAACTTGGCAATGAGAATAAAGATCAAGACCAGGATTGGAATATACATCTTTAATATGTAGTACAATGTTTCTGAATCCACCTGTACCATCATCACACATAAAAATGAATAAATTAGTCTGAAAAAAAATGATATAATTTGAAATAAAATAAAAAAATATATATAAATAAATAGAAAATGTATATTGTCTGAAATAAA
>NC_087162.1:14242947-14252947 GCF_035594125.1 Scylla paramamosain | reverse complement strand
TGTGTGTGTGTGTGTGTGTGTGTGTGTGTGTGTGTTGCTGCGCAGTATACACAAACACACACACACACACACACACACACACACACACACACACACACACACACAGAGAGAGAGAGAGAGAGAGAGAGAGAGAGAGAGAGAGAGAGAGAGAGAGAAATTTGATTTTGAATTGTTATTATTATATATTATTATTAATGTTAACTGTGTGTGTGTGTGTGTGTGTGTGTGTGTGTGTGTGTGTGTGTGTGTGTACTCAGCAAAAGACCTCCATTTAAGCCAGTTGTCACCACTCTCTCTCTCTCTCTCTCTCTCTCTCTCTCTCTCTCTCTCTCTCTCTCTCTCTCTCTCTCTCTCTCTCTCTCTCTCTCTCTCTCTCTCTCTCTCTCTCTCTCTCTCTCTCACACACACACACACACACACACACACACACACACACACACCTTCAAAAGCAGCATAAAGCGAGGCAATCACCGTGAAAGTATGCAGGGAAGAATTTGCTTTACCACTATATATATATATATATATATATATATATATATATATATATATATATATATATATATATATATATATATATATATATATATATATATATATATATATATATATATATATATATATAGTGTGTGTGTGTGTGTGGATAGTGTGACTACTATATATGTCTGGCTTATGTCTAGTGTGTGTGTGTGTGTGTGTGTGTGTGTGTGTGTGTGTGTGTGTGTGTGTGTGTGTGTGTGTGTCGAAGCCTCTGATGTCTGCATCACTACTGCTACCATCACCACCCACCACCACCACCACCACCACTACTACTACTACTACTACTACTACTACTACTACTACTACTACCACTACTACCACCACTACTACCACCACTACTACCACTACCACCCACAAGCACTTTACACTACCACTGATCTCACTACACCTGCATGTACACTTGTATAATACGAGTACAACTGGGGCATAATGCAGAATGACATTGGTACAGGAATGTTTTGTACCCATCCTGTTGTATAAGTATTAACACCTTCACTAAAATTCTCGCGTTATTAAAGAAAGGAAAGATATAATTATGCATTTTTCCCCGATTTTTTTCAGTAATTTCATTATTTGCACTTCCTTTACCTTTACCTTCATGTTGTTGTATTGCAGCACTGTTTGATGTACGTAGGAATGTATGGTGAATGGTTGATGGATGTGCTATGGTATTATGCAGCTCTCGTCACTAATGTACTGCAATATTATACAACTGTTTGTGATAGCTTCATTTTATGGCTTTGTTTTACTTTTTCGGTTTTTTTATTATTATTATTATTATCAATCTCCTCCTCCTCTTCCTTCCTCGTTCTCCTCTTCTAATTTCTTTTTCGTCCTTGTCTTCTTCAGTTTGTCCTTCTTCTTGTCCTTGTCCTTGTGTGTGTGTGTGTGTGTGTGTGTGTGTGTGTTGATTTTGGCCTTCTCCTCCTTGTTTTTCTCGTATTTTCCCTCGCTGTTTTTCTTCTTTCCTCTTTTCCTCATCCTATATCCTTTCCTCTGTTTTGTCCTCTTCCTCCTTGTTGACCATGTATTCTCCTCCTCCTCCTCTTCCTCTTCCTCGCCTCCCCATTATAAAAGTTCCAAGCCCTGTCCCGGTTCTCCACCCTCTCCTCTTTAACTGTGCCCCCCTTCCCGCCCCCCTAACACCCGCCGGCCACGCTGCTGCAGGGGGAGGTGGGCGGGGAGGAGCCTTGCGCTGTGCTATCCTGTGTCTGCACCTGTTTGTCTTGTGTTTTCGTTTTTGTTGTGTTGCTTCTTCTTCTTCTTCTTCTTCTTCTTCTACATAGTTGCTTAGTAAAGAGAATACACCATAGTTTATATTATTGTTCATACCATACATCTCCTCCTCCTCCTCCTCCTCCTCCTCCTCCTCCTCCTCCTCCTCCTCCTCCTCCTCCTCCCGGGCCATGTTTACTACAGGAAGTGAAGCTGCTGGTCAGTTATACATTTTATTTGTTTGTTATAATTTTCATCCCACACTCTTCTTTTTACTCTATTTCTCCTCCTCCTTCTCCTCTTCCTTCTCCTCCTCCTCCTCCTCCTCCTCCTCCTCCTCCTCCTCCTCCGGCGCCATGTTCGCTACAGGAAGTGGTGGTGTTGTTTTAGTTTAATAATTAACTTTTTGCCCTCTTTATTTACCCACTTTTCTGAAATACACACGCACGCACGCACACACACACGCACGCACGCCCATTCTTCACGCGTGAGGCTGTGAGCTTTATTTGGTGTGTGTGTGTGTGTGTGTGTGTGTGTGTGTGTGTGTGTTTTCTAATTTTCATTCTGTGTGTGTGTCTTGATTTATTTCTCTCCTTTTTCTTCATTCTTTCACTTCCCTCATCGTAATCTTGGTACCTGCTTTCATGTTTATATTCCTCCCCCTCCTCCCCCTCCTCCCCTTCCACTTTCTTCATTTCTCCCTCATTTCTTCCCCATTCCATTCATGTCATCTCTGTATTCCTTCTCATTCCTTCGTCCTTCATCTCATTGGTATTTCTTGGTTACGATAAATCTGTCTATCTCTCGCTGTCTATCCGTCAGTGCATTTGTCTATCTGCCAATCTACCTGTCCTACTTGAGATAGAAGAGGAGGAGGAGGGGGGAGGGGAGGGGTCTGTACCTGTAATTAACGGGTATTTACAATCCTGTGACTCGGCCAAGCGGTGTAAATGAGTCAGTTGTGCTCCTCCTCCTCCTCCTCCTCCTCCTCCTCCTCCTCCCCATGCAGCGTGAGGAACATGGGAGGGTGCACGAGTTATTTCTGGAGTGGGTGGTGCCGCTCAACAAGGTGGTGGTGGTGGTGGAGGAGGTGGTGGTGGTGGAGTGATGCGGTGATGTTCTCTTCCTTTCTATCTAGTACCTACACTCACTCCTCTTGCTATTTCTTCCTTTGCCTTCCTTCTCTCCTTCTTTTTCCTTCCCTCCCTCCCTCCTTCCTTCCTTCCTTCTCCTCCTTCTCTCAGTATTTTTTTCGTGTCCTTTCATTTTTTCTCAGTTCTCTTCTTCCCTTTTCTCTTCATCCATTTCTTTATTTCTTGTCTTCTTTAACCCTCTCCTTTCCTTCTTTCCCTCCCTCTCAGCACTTTTATTATTATTTCTGTGTCTATTCCTTCCTTTCTTTTCATTCCTTTCTTTAACCCTTCCTTCCTTCCTTCCTTCCTTCCTTCCTTCCTTCCTTCCTTCCTTCCTTCCTTCCTTCCTTCCTTCCTTCCTTCCTTCCTTCCTTCTATTCCTTCCACATTGCAGTTTTCATAGAACTTTTGCTATCCTTTTTTCTTCTTTTTCTTCTTTCTTTCAAGTATTCCTTCCATTCACTGTCTTATTTAAAAAGGAGGAGGAGGAAGAGGAGGAAAAAAGGAAAGAGAAAGAGGGAGGAAAAAGGGGACAGGACAAAAAGGTCTTTCATACGGAGAGGAATGAAAGCAGAGAGAGAGAGAGAGAGAGAGAGAGAGAAAGAGAGAGGGTTACTTCACCTTGTCAAGTCTTCATTCGTGCCTCGCTTACTCACAGGGGAAATATTTGCAGGGTGAGCACTTACCGTTTCTCTCTCTCTCTCTCTCTCTCTCTCTCTCTCTCTCTCTCTCTCTCTCTCTCTCTCTCTCTCTCTCTCTCTCTCTCTCTCTCTCTCTCTCTCTCTAGGGAACTTTTCAACAACAAATCTCTTCCCTCCACTGACAGAGAGAGAGAGAGAGAGAGAGAGAGAGAGAGAGAGCTAATTAAAGAAAAAGCATTTGTTTATTACTGTTGTTCTGTCAAAAGTTTCCCTTGCGCTCTCTCTCTCTCTCTCTCTCTCTCTCTCTCTCTCTCTCTCTCTCTCTCTCTCTCTCTCTCTCTCTCTCTCTCTCTCTCTCTCTCTCTCTCTCTCTCTCTCTCTCTCTCTCCAAGACACAGGAAACGTTAGAGTGAATTTGTTTGTGTGTGTGTGTACATCTTGGACAAAACACGGTCCCTTCCGAAAATAACCGCGGACACACACACACACACACACACACACACACACACACACACACACACACACACACACACGTGCGCGTGCGTCTTCGATTACTTGATACTTGTTTGGAATTCCCTTTAACAAGAACAAATGATAACAACAACAACAACAACAACAACAACAACAACAACAACAACAACAACAACAACAACAACAACAACAACAACTACTACTACTACTACTACTACTACTACTACTACTACTACTACTACTGTCTTTTTAACTGTAACCTCCAGCTTATTTTAACTTTCAGAAGAGGAGTAGTAGTAGTAGTAGTAGTAGTAGTAGTAGTAGTAGTAGTAGAAGAACGAGGGTAGTGGTAGTAATGGGTAAAGTATGTACCTACGATAGCTCCCTCCTCCTCCTCCTCCTCCTCCTCCTCCTCCTCCTCCTCCTCCTCCAGTACACTTACAAGTATTTCTCTTCCTAGAGTGTTGGTGGTAGTGGTGGTGGTGGTGGTGGTGGTGGTGGTGGTGGTGGTGTTTCCGTTACGTACATTGGCGAAGGTGCAGTTGACGTGACCGTAGAGAGAGAGAGAGAGAGAGAGAGAGAGAGAGAGAGAGAGAGAGAGAGAGAGAGAGAGAGAGAGAGTAGTTATTTTAAAGTCCCCGCCTCAAATCGATTCCGGAACAGACGCCTGCTCTCTCTCTCTCTCTCTCTCTCTCTCTCTCTCTCTCTCTCTCTCTCTCTCTCTCTCTCTCTCTCTCTCTCTCTCTCTCTCTCTGCAGTTATTCTTGAGAGGACAATGAATCTTGTTGTTTGGGGAGTGCGGTCCAGGTGCAGTGAGAGAGAGAGAGAGAGAGAGAGAGAGAGAGAGAGAGAGAGAGAGAGAGAGAGAGAGAGAGAGAGAGAGATCCAAGGCTAGCCACATATATAAACCAGAAATAAGACTAGATATATAAGTGCAATAATAATGATAATAATAATAATAATAATAATAATAATAATAATACCATAAGAGCATTAATAGTATTGTATCGCTATTAACTTGCGGCTCATGATAATTAAACCTCTCTCTCTCTCTCTCTCTCTCTCTCTCTCTCTCTCTCTCTCTCTCTCTCTCTCTCTCTCTCTCTCTCTCTCTCTCTCTCTCTCTCTCTCTCTCTCTCAGTATCTTGCTTCAGGCTAATATCATTGTTGTCATTATGCTGTTCTTTTGTCGCCTGCCAACACACACACACACACACACACACACACACACACACACACACACACACACACACACACACACACACACACACACACACACACACACACGGAAGGTCACGGTCTATATATTTCGAGTGATGAGTCAGACACTAATACTTGAAAACACTGCATGAACAATAGTGGCAGTAGTCTTGGTAGTAGTAGTAGTAGTAGTAGTAGTAGTAGTAGTAGTAGTAGTAGGTACACACGTTTGAGGACAGTTGTAGGTGCACACTTGAAAATAGGTAGTACAGTAGTAGTAGTAGTAGTAGTAGTAGTAGTAGTAGTAGTAATACATTGATAGTGGTAGTAGTACAATGTATTATTATTGATTTACTGTTTTAATTTTACTTGTTTTCCTTGTTTATCTTCTAACATTAATTATTAGCTGTATTTTTATTTACATATTTTATTTTTTTATTATCCAAAACAAACATGTTAATTAGTGACAAATGCTTCCTTTCTTTCTTTACTTATTTTTATTTATTTATTTATTTATTCATTTATTTATTTATTTATTCATTCATTTATTCTTTCTCTCTTACTCTATGAATCATTCTTTTCTCTTCCTCTCTTATACCATGACAGTTACCAATTCTCCCTTCTCCTCTTTTCCATGACAATTATCACCACTCCTTTCTCCTCATCTCTTTTACTATGACAATTATCACCTCTCCTTTCTCCTCTTCATTTATTCCTTACTGTTCACTACCACTAGCAATCCCCTCGTGCTTCTTTTCCCTCCTGTCATTCCCCTTCACATCATGGCAGCGTGGCGGATGGGGAGGAGAAGAGGAGGAGGAGGAGAAGGGGAGGGAAGAGGGGGAGTAGTGTCATGCATGGTTGCTGGTTATGGGGGGTGAGGGGAAAGTTTAAAATCTGAGGGAAAAGTTAGGCCTCCTCCTCCTCCTCCTCCTCCTCCTCCTCCTCCTCCTCCTCCTCCTCCTCCTCCTCCTCCTCCTCCTCCTCCTCCTCCTCCTCCTAAAGATGGAAAGTTGACCAGTTTATCCCATTTTGCGTAGGAGGAGGAGAAAGAAGAGGAAGGAGGAGGAGGAGGAGGAAGAATGAAATTAAGCAGGAAAAGGAAGAGGAGAAGATAATGTATTTTAAAATGGAAGAAAGTAAGAAAAGATATTTGGCTAAAACAGGAATGAGAGGAGGAGGAGGAGGAAGAGGAAGAAGATAGTGTGTGGCTAAAACAAGAATGAGAGGAGGAGGAGGAGCAGGAGACGTGATGAAGTGGAAGATAAAGGAGGAGGAGGAGGAAGAAGAAGTGAGGGAAGAGAAAAAGAATAAACAAAAAGAGGAAGAAAAGAAAAATGAAAAGAAAACAAATAAGAAAGAGAGAATAGGAGATAGGATGGAGAAAGAGGAGGAGGAGGAGGAGGAGGAGGTGTGGGTAAAAGCCCTTGAAGAAGAAGAACTGGGCATTGTTCTATAGGTCTTCCCGTAGGAGGAGGAGGAGGAAGAAAAAGAAAAGAAGAGGTGGAAGAGGAGGAGGAGGAGGAGAAAGAGGAAGAGGCGGAAAAAGGAGAATTAAGAAGAGGTGAAATTATAAGAAGGAAAAGGAAGATAAAGAAGAGAAGGGAGAAGATAAGGAAGAGATGAAATTGGGAGGAGGAGGAGGAGGAGAAAGAAGAAGAAGAAAGGAGATTAGGAGGAGGAAGAAGAGGTGGAATTAGGAGGAGGAATTAAAGAAGATGCATGATAAAAATAAAGAAGGAAGAAAAGAATATGTAGAATAGGAAATAATGAAGAAAAGAGGAGGAATAAAAGAAAAGGCGAATGATCAGTAATGAAAAGGAAGAAAGAAGAGGAGGAAGAGGATAATAGAAGAAGAAACAAAGAGAAAGGAGGAAGGGGAGAAGGAGAGACTTAAATAAACAAGGAAGGGAGAAACTTGCAAAAAAAAAAAAAGAAGAAGAAGGAAGACCAATGAGAGGAAAGCGTGGAAAGAATAAAAGAGGAGATAGGGAGAATGTGAATGTTGATGCAATAAGATAAGTAAGAGTAAACAAAGGAAGGAAGGAAGAAAAGAAATACGTAGAGGAAAGGAAATAAAAAAAATGAAAATGAAAAACAGAGAAGGAAAGAATGTGGGAAGACGAAATGAAGAGGAAAAAAAAGGGAAGGAAAAAAACATTGAAAAACAGAGAAGGAAAATTAATAAAAATGAAGGCAAAATTAAGAGGGAAGAGAAGAGACAAACACTTGAATAATGAGGAAGAGGAAAGGAGGAGGAGAAGGTCGAAAGAAGAAAACAAAATGCATAAAAGTTTAACGAGAGAGAGAGAGAGAGAGAGAGAGAGAGAGAGAGAGAGAGAGAGAGAGAGAGAGAGAGAGAATTGGCGCTTCTCACCTGTTGGCACCCCACCTTCTCTCCTCCCCTTCCCGTCCCTCCCCCTTTCCCCCATTCTCTCTCTCACCTCTCCCTCTCTCCCTCTGTAAACAAAGCTTGCGTCACAGGAATGAACGAGTATATTGGGCGCCTTTCTGCACCCTGCTGGAGGAGGATGGGGAGGAGGGGAGTAGAGAGAAGAAGAAGAAAAAGATTGTGAGCTAAGAGCAGAGAAAGAATGAGAAAAGGAGGAGGAGGTGGAAATAAGAAGAAAGAAAAGATTGTAACCTAAGATGAGGGAAAGAAAAAGAAAAGTTATTGTCTATTATTATTATTATTATTATTATTATTATTATTATTATTATTATTGGAAGGTAGGGTTAAGATTAGTAGATTAAAGATAAGAATGATAGGAACGTGATGTTTGATAAGAATTTGCTGTGTTTCTTCTTTCTCTCCTCCACCTCCTCCTCCTCCTCCTCCTCCTCCTCCTCCTCCTCCTCCTCCTCCTCCTCCTCCTCCTCCTCCTCCTTCTCCTCCTCCGTGTTCGTAAATATCGTTAGAATTTTATATTTCGGTATAGTTTGTTTCAGAAAATGATATACTACTACTACTACTACTAACACAACTAATATACTACTACTACTACTACTACTACTACTACTACTACTACTACTACTACTACTACTACTACTACTACTACTACTACCACCACCACCACTATCACCACCACCGCCACGCCACTTCTACCATCTTGGTTTGTTCTTGTGTGTGTGTGTGTGTGTGTGTGTGTGTGTGTGTGTGTGTGTATGCGTGTGCGCGTTCTCGGTGCTATCAAGGTTTATCCTGTCCAGCATCCGCTCTCAACAATCTCTCTCTCTCTCTCTCTCTCTCTCTCTCTCTCTCTCTCTCTCTCTCTCTCTCTCTCTCTCTCTCTCTCTCTCTCTCTCTCTCTCTCTCTCTCTCTCTCTCACACACACACACACACACACACACCTGCGAGGCATCACTTGGGTTATCTTGGCTTGTGATGTCAAGGAATGTGTTGATGTTTTATTTGTTTATTTAGGTCGGTTTTCATTCATCTGCCTTCCTTGTGATTTATTGTCCTTTTGCCCGTTTATTTCTCCGTCCTATATATTCATTCATTTATTATTATTGTTAATATTTTTTTTTTGTCTCGTGTCTTCAGTCTTGAGTAGGTTTATATAATAATTCGTAACGTATCGATAATTTTTCTTACTTTTTTTATTTTCCGTTTATTTCTACGTATCTCATTATTTCCTGTCAATTTTCATGTATTTATTTATTTATTTTATTTATTTATTTATTTATTTATTTATTTATTTATTTTTTGTTGCCTTCATTTCTTGCTGTCTTACCCTGTCCAGTTTTGTCTCCATCTGTTTACTGTCTATATGCCCGTCTTCCTCTCTGTACGGCTATCAATCTGTCTGTCTGTCTGTCTGTCTGTCTCTATTTGTTCACCCATCTTGTCTCTATCTATTTAACTGTATGCATTTCTATCTATTGTCTTTTTAATCTGTCTATTCATCCATTTATCTGTTTGTCTATGCTTGTGTCTGTATACCTGTCGCTTTGTATATTTAACTGTCTGTCTGTGTGTCTGTCTGTCTGTCTGTCTGTCTGTCTGTCTGTCTGTCTGTCCGAGCAAGAAGCAATTGATCACAAAGCCTTGATTCACTTCTGTACTCACGTAGTCAAGGAGTTGCGTATTGCGCTCTCTCTCTCTCTCTCTCTCTCTCTCTCTCTCTCTCTCTCTCTCTCTCTCTCTCTCTCTCTCTCTCTCTCTCTCTCTCTCTCTCTCTCTCTCTCTCTCTCTCTCTCTCTCTCTCCTTTACATGTTGCTCTAACCTTTTCTAAGATCTTCGGGAAGTGTGTGTGTGTGTGTGTGTGTGTGTGTGTGTGTGTGTGTGTGTGTGTGTGTGTGTGTGTGTGTGTGTGTTTTCCCTCAAACGGATAAGTAATTAAGGTTAAAACACTCTCTCTCTCTCTCTCTCTCTCTCTCTCTCTCTCTCTCTCTCTCTCTCTCTCTCTCTCTCTCTCTCTCTCTCTCTCTCTCTCTCTCTCTCTCTCTCTCTCTCTCTCTCTCCCACCTTTCCTCTTCCTCACTCCTCACACCTTCCTATTCCCTCTTCCTCCTCTCACCTTCCCTCTCTCTCTCTTCCCCCTCTCTCTCTTCCCCTCTCACCTTCCCTCTCCCTCGTTCTCCCTCTCCCGTGACTACCTCCCCTCTTATCTCCTTCCTACATTCCTTACTTCCTTCCCTTCCTTTCCTCCCTGCCTCCATTTCTTCCTTCCCTCCTTCCTTCCTTCCCCTCCCTCCTTCCCTCCGTCCGTTATCTTTCTCATTTCTTATTTCAGTTGAAGAATTTTCTATTTTTGTTTACCTTCCCTCTGTCACACACATTAGAGAGAGAGAGAGA
>NC_087162.1:14235447-14237947 GCF_035594125.1 Scylla paramamosain | reverse complement strand
TTCTATTATTGTTTTCCTTTTCGTATCATTTTATATATATATATATATATATATATATATATATATATATATATATATATATATATATATATATATATATATATATATATATATATATATATATATATATATATATATATATATATATATATATATATATATATATATATATATATATATATATGTATGTATGTATGTATGTATGTATGTATGTATGTATGTATGTATGTATGTATGTATGTATGTATGTATGTATGTATGTATGTATGTATGTATGTATGTATGTATGTATGTATGTATGTATGTATGTATGTATGTATGTATGTATGTATGTATGTATATATATATATATATATATATATATATATATATATATATATATATATATATATATATATATCAGAAACCTTACTATTTTTATTTTACTATTCATTTATTCTTTCCTCGTCCGTAAGTCTTGAATGGGTGTGAGTCTTCACCTGTCTGACATTATCCCGCCCTTACTTGACCTTTCTGACCCATTAATTATTATGCACCCTCTCTCTCTCTCTCTCTCTCTCTCTCTCTCTCTCTCTCTCTCTCTCTCTCTCTCTCTCTCTCTCTCTCTCTCTCTCTCTCTCTCTCTCTCCGCTTTCAGATTGCAACTTAATCCCGTGAGACATTGTGTGTGTGTGTGTGTGTGATGTAACATTCTCTCTCTCTCTCTCTCTCTCTCTCTCTCTCTCTCTCGAGAGAGAGAGAGAGAGAGAGAGAGAGAGAGAGAGAGAAATATTGATAGGCAAGAAGACAGACAGATAAAATTGGATAGGCAACAAGACAGACAGACAGACAGACACCCATGAATAGATAGATGGACAGACGGAAAGGCGGATAGACAGACAGACAGACAGACAATAGGAGTTGGAGGAGGAGGAAGTAAAGGACACAACCCTCGCTGAGTGACTGACCACTGGTTGGCATATCCTGTGCATCACCGTCACCACCATCCTCACCATCCCCGCCACTGTCATCACCTCTGTCACTATCACTCACTATCACCATCATCAGTAGCATTATAAGTGTCACTATTGTTGTTGTTGTTGTTGTGTAGTGTGTACCTCTGTCACGTCTTGTTTTACCTTTAGTGTTCTCATTAGTACTGTTCAGGTCACTGTTCTTACTCTTGTCATCATCATCATCATCATCATCATCATCTACTATCTTTATTATTGTTCTTTTATTACAATTGCATTAATGTTGCTGCTGCTGCTGCTACTACTACTACTACTACTACTACTACTACTACTACTACTACTACTACTACTGCTGCTGCTGCTGCTGCTGCTGCTGCTGCTGCTGCTGCTGCTGCTGCTGCTGCCATCACCACCACCAACAACACTTTGTACTGTCACTGTTGCTGCTGCTGCTACTACTACTACTACTACTACTACTACTACTACTACTACTACTACTACTACTACTACTACTGCTGCTGCTGCTGCTGCTGCTGCTGCTGCCATCACCACCACCAACAACACTCTTTGTACTGTCACTGTTACTGCTGCTACCACTACTACTACCACCACCACCACCGCTAATACTAATACTACTACTACCACCACCACTAATACTAATACTACTACTACCACCACCACTAATACTAAAACTACTAGCACTACCAGCGTCACTCACCACTACTGGAAACAGACAGACAGACAGATGCGCATAATCGGTACATATAAGAATGCTTTGGGGCTTCCTTTGCTGCTGCTACTACTACTACTACTACTACTACTACTACTACTACTACTACTACTACTACTACTACTACTACTACTCCTCTCTCTCTCTCTCTCTCTCTCTCTCTCTCTCTCTCTCTCTCTCTCTCTCTCTCTCTCTCTCTCTCTCTCTCTCTCTCTCTCTCTCTCTCTGTCGGCGTTTGTGCATTGTTTTGTTATAACTTTTCATGACTTTTCGTATTTTTTCGTCATTTTTGTCATTATTATTATTATTATTATTATTATTATTATTATTATTATTTTTATTATTATTATTTTATTGATTTTTCTTAATAGTAACGTGCAGTAAGTTAACGTTTGCTTGTTTTTAGAAACGTTTGTAAGACAGATCTCGTTGTTGTTGGTATTATTGTTGTTGTTGTCCTTTTCTTCTTCTTCTTCTTCTTCTTCTTCTTCTTCTTCTTCTTCTTTGTAACGTTGGGTAAGTTCTGTGGCAGTGAGTAACGTGGAGGGAGTGGGGGGAGGAGGAGGAGGGACCAGCATCTCCGTCACCTCGCTTATCAAACTATCTTTCCTCCCCGCCCTCACTGCACGTTCACCACTATCTCCTCCTCCTCATCATCATCATCATCATCATCGTCATCATCACCACCACCACCACCACCACCACCACCACCTACCTTCTACTTCATCCTCCTCATCGTTATCATCTATAATCCTCCTCCTCCTCCTCCTCCTCCTCCTCCTCCTCCTCCTCCTCCTCCTCCTCCTCCTCCTCCTCC
>NC_087162.1:14157947-14230447 GCF_035594125.1 Scylla paramamosain | reverse complement strand
ACAGATAATATCCTTCTTTACTTTCTCTTCCCCTTTCCTCCTGTCTTCAAATGTCCCTTCCCTCCATCCTTTTCTCTCTCCCTCTCTCCTTCCAGCACCTTACCTATTCACCTGCCGGCTTCCCCTCCCTCTCTCACCTTTACTCCCTTCTCTCCCTCCCCTCCCCCACTCTCCTTCTCCCTCTCCCTACCTGTGTGCCACGCCCTTAATGTTCTTCCGCCTTGCCTTGAGAGAGAGAGAGAGAGAGAGAGAGAGAGAGAGAGAGAGAGAGAGAGAGAGAGAGAGAAAGAGAGAGTTATGGTGCATGTTTTCATTATCTTGTTGCCACCTAACCGTGAAACTCATTATCATTTTCTTCTTGTTTTCTTTGTTTTTGTCTCTTTCTCCTCTTCTCCTCCTCCTCTTCCTCTTCCGTTTCCTGTCGCTTGATTTTTTTTTAGTTTGATTTTTGTTGTTGTTGTTGTTCTTTTTCTTCGTCTTCTTCTCCATCATTGATAAGCATATTTTATTATCATCATCATCATCATCATCATCATCATCATCATTTTTATTATAACCATCATTGTCACACGCACGCACACACACACACACACACACACACACACACACACACACACACACACACACACACACACACACACACACACACACACACACACACACCTTGATCGAATGGTAAAGGTTCTCGTGTGTGTGTGTGTGTGTGTGTGTGTGTGTGTGTGTGTCAGTCATTGCAACATTAATAATACAGGATTAGTCTTTCCGGTATTGATCAACTTGACGCCAGAAACTTTACCCCCACCCCCATTTCCTCCACTCCATTCCCCCCATTCCACTCCCTCTCCCTTTCCTCTGCTCAGTGTCTTCCTCCCTTCCAATCTTTCCCTCCATCCTCTCTTCCCATTCTTTTCTTCCAGCTCATCTCTTCTACCTTCCCTCTCCTTCCCTTCCCTCCAAACTTTCTTTTCCTTCCTTCTCTCCAATCCCTTTACTCCTTCTCTCCATCTTTGTTTTCTCACTCCTTTCTCTCCAGTCTCTTCCCGCCTTCCCTTCCTATCACTCCTCTCTTCTCATCTGTGTCTCTATCACCCTCCTCCTCCTCCTCCTCCTCCTCTTGCAGCAATCACCTGTTCTTACCTTCGCCTCACCTGTCATTTTCTTTTCACCTGTTCGTAATATTAAGTCTTGCCTCTGCTTCTCAATTGTATAGCGCGCCAGGAATGCGGAACGGAGAGAGAGAGAGAGAGAGAGAGAGAGAGAGAGAGAGAGAGAGAGAGAGAGAGAGAGAGAGAGTTGGGAGGATTGATATTTGAGACTGTGGTGGGAGCAGAGAGCCAAGGTGAGTGAGTGAGGTAGACTCTCTCTCTCTCTCTCTCTCTCTCTCTCTCTCTCTCTCTCTCTCTCTCTCTCTCTCTCTCTCTCTCTCTCTCTCTCTCTCTCTCTCTCTCTCTCTCTCTCTCTCTCTCTCCCTCCCTCCCTCCCTCCCTCCCATCCTTTAACTTTCTTCCCATCTCTTCTCCTTTCTCCCCCCATTGATCTCTCACACACACACACACACACACACACACACACACACACACACACACACACACACACACACACACACACACACACACACACACACACAGGACTAATGCGTGAATTGTTTATTAATACGTAGTGTGTTTTTGCATGTCACTGAGAAGGAGGATCGAGAGGAATAAGAGAAGGTGAAGGAGGGGGATGAGAAGAAGAAAAGAAGCAAGATGAATAATTAAGAACTTGCGAAGGGATTAAAAGGAGGAGGAGAGGAAGGAGGAGAGGGAGGGATGAGGAGAGAATAGAAATTAACTATGAATACACTAGCTAATATATTCGTTTCATGTCTTCACTAATAATGCCTGTATTGTTTTGTCTAATGAAGTGGTTAGCTCAACACCTTAAACCTGTGGAGTACTTAATTCACGGTGCTCTGTTTCTCCATCCCTTAACTAACGCCTCTATTTTTTATTTATTTATTTATTTATTTTATTTATTTACTTATTTTCCTCTCTCTCTCTTTCTCTCTCCTAATGAAGTGGTTAGCTCTACACCTTGCCCTGTGCACTACTCAATTCACGGTGCTCTGTTTGCCCATATCTTTCGGCGTTCAGAAGGTGGTGACGGAGGCAAGAAGAGAGGGAAAAAGGAGAACGTAAAGATGAAGGCAGTGGGTGCATGGAGGCAAGGAAGGAAGGAAGGAAGGGAGTGAGTGAGTGAGGGGAAAGAAAGGTAAAGGGGGAGAAATGGAAGGAATATAGCTATTACCTTTTTTTTTTTTTTTTTTTTTTTTTTTTTGTGTGTGTGTGTGTGTTTTGTGGCTTGGTTAAAATGAAGGTACCTAATCCTTTCTCTGCTAGCCATTTTCTTTCCCATAATCCCTTCGCATTTTCCAGAGATATATATTTTGTACTAGAGTATATTAATCAATTTTGTAGTATAGAAAATAGGAAGTGAACCTCTTATTCTTTCTGTTCTCCATATACCCATGCTACTTATACTCCTGTACACCTTTGAATGTTACCTAAAGGCGACCTTGTACTGTTCTGTGGCTTGGCTGTAACAGAGATACCCGTTTTCTGTTTTGTGGTTTGATTAGAACAGGTATTAAAACTCTAATTATGTGTAGCATCATTACAAGAACACAAGGGAGGCAAGGGAAGCTGCGAGAAGCCATCAGTCCTACACGTAGCAGTCCCTCTATGAAGCATGACTCCAGTACCTATGTCCACCTGTCATCCTCATCTTGTTATTCGTCTGTCTTTTAAAGCTCCCTACTGACTCGGCACAGTGTTATCTTTGTTATTAGTGTCTCGATTACTGTCTCTTGTATTGCCTTATTTTACTAATTACACTCCTACATACATCCTGCTATTCATTGTTTCTTCCCTTCCTCCCTCATTCCGTCCTGCGTTCCCTCCTCTTGTTTTCTTCTCTCCTCCCTCGTTTCCTACATTCCATCCTTCCCGGTGTTCCTCTCCCATTCTCCCTCATCCCTTCCTTTTGTTTTCTTTTTCCTCTCCTTCCTCATCCTATCCTGTATTACCTCCTTTTTCTCCCCTCATTTTCCCTCATCCCATTATCCTATATTCCCTCTTCCCTGCTCCCCTCATCCCTGTTTACCTCTCCTCTTTTCCACCCTCCCACTTTCCCTGTCTTCCTCTCTTCTCCCCTCCTCCCCTTCCCAAGCGTAATAATTAGGTCCTTCACGGCAAATCTTCCTTCAGTTTGTTATCGTCATTGTTTTGAGAGGCGGGATCATTGTGTTTGTTTTTCTCAGCCTTGGTTACGTGGTGGTCGCAAATGACGCTGCAAGGTTGTCTGTCTTACGTTTATACATTATCATTGTCGTCGCCTTTGTCGTTGTCGTCGTCGTCATCATCATCATCATCATCATCATCATCATTTCACTTCATTTAACGTCCTTATTTTCCTTAGCGAGGTTTGACAACTGTTGAGTCTGTGCCACATGTGTGTACAAGTCCTGTATGTCTATTTGTCGAGACCTTTACTTCCTTATCTTAATCCTTAACACTACATGACCCCGTCCGTGTGAGCCCGTTACTGCTGGGTGGCCTAAGTTAGTCCCTCTTTCAATTTTAGTACCTAATTATTCGTGGCAGAGTGGTGAATGTACTGAAAATAATGAAAATGGGGGGAAAAAATAGTTACGGTTATGTGATGAAAGTTTTAACCCTTTATCTGCTGCACAATTTGTTTTTGTTTTTTTAATAACCAACAATTTTGTGAACACATTTTTTTTGTACTAAACTCTTAAATATTTCTGTATTTTTAAAAGAAAGGAAAATTAGTCTTATTCTCTTTTGTCTCCCCTGTCTACACGCAAACTATTTTTCTACTGCTCTGGAAGTCAATGAAGGACGGCCATTGCAGTTATGGGGTTAATAGATGATATAGGACAAGTGGTTGTGTTGGCCATTGGGAGACCAGAGGGAAGACCGAATACCAGACGATGTGTGCAGGTCATGATAGGGATGAACACGAGGGAGACACTCATCAAGACGTCCTGTCCCATGAGCGAAAACAAGGACTTTAAAACAGAATGGTGATGATTAACTTGTCTTTGTCTAATCATTTTCCTTTTTTGGTCAGTTATGTGTACTTGCCTGTATTTATCTTATCCTGTTCTTTACTCTCTTTATTTGGTCTTCAGTTTCGTGTGGCATTTTTATTTTTTATTTCGATATTTCTCTTAAGTTTATTTGTTTATTTCCTCGTTCATTATTTGGTCTTTAATTTCTTTGGGCTTTTTTGAGGGGGGGCTTTTTTTTATTAGTGAAAATAGTAAAGAATAGTAAACTAATTGTTAGCTTGACAATTTTTATGATGTTCAATACTCGTACATACATTACTATTAGGTCTAACCTCTTTTTTTTTTTTTTTTTTTTTTTTTTTACAACAAGAATTAATAAAAATTAGTCAGAATACTAAAGAAGAGTAAACAAGAACGTTGAACAGAATTATAATGATGGTGAACTTTTTTTTATTTTAGCTTTTACTTTTACATAATTTGCCATTTAATCTCATTTGGCTTTTTTAGTAAGAATCAGTAAAAAGGCAAAGAATATTTGAGCAAGAACCAGTCAAAATGGTAAAGAATGGCTACGTGTTTCTCAACCTGTGTATCCTTTTCTCTCCTGATATTCTGTCCTCCCTTGTTTATTTCCCAGTATTTCCCCAGCACACGTGTTCACCAGTGCGTGTCTTGACTCTCCCTCCACACCACCTCTACACACAGCAATGCCCACCCCGCCCCACACGGCCACTCAACGCAATCTGTCTTTCCTCATCCCTTACGTCTCTCTCTCTCTCTCTCTCTCTCTCTCTCTCTCTCTCTCTCTCTCTCTCTCTCTCTCTCTCTCTCTCTCTCTCTCTCTCTAGATGTACATTCACCTCGTGTTATTTGAACCCCCACCCAACTTAGCTTATTAAACTCAACTTCTTTTTATCATGCTTGAGATGCGTGAAGGGTGTTGTACAGTGCATATGATGAGAGGAAGAGGAGGAGGAGGAGTTGGTAGTGTATAGGGACAAAAAGTTAATAGATCAGGAGGAGGAGTAGTTTGAGAGAAATGGGGGATTGTGGGTGGAGTCCTGACTGGAGGGAAAGATAAAGCAGTTGGCAGGAAGCTCAGGTGTTGTGTGTCTCCTGGAGGAGGAGGAGGAGGGGGAGATGGAAGGAGAAAGACAGGTGTGTTTAGAATTCAAGAGATACATCTGAAACCTCTTATAGGTGAGAGAGAGAGAGAGAGAGAGAGAGAGAGAGAGAGAGAGAGAGAGAGAGAGAGAGAGAGAGAGAGAGAGAGAGAGAGAGAGAGAGAGAGAGAACCACCAGCACCTAGACGGAGAAACACAGACAGACAATACACCTCCTCCTCCTCCTCAAGATGCTGTATGACCTTGAAAAATGGCCCTTATCAAGATTGAGGAAGAGCTCACTTAGCATCATCTCGCTCCCATGAGAGAGAGAGAGAGAGAGAGAGAGAGGGGGGGAAGGAGGAGGGGGGTAATGTCCACTCCTCACGTCCTAGGGTTTGATGGTGGCCTTCTGTGATGTTGTGTTGCGGGACGTGTCTGGGATGGTGGTGTGTATGTGTGTCAGGAGGGGATGGTGCGGGCTATGGTGTGGATGGGAGATAAGATGAGATGGTATGAGTAGCATAGTGCATGGGTGATGGAGTAGAAAGTGTCTTGGTGTTGTACAAGATGCTGCTGCTGCTATAATTACTACTACTACTACTACTACTACCACTACTACTACTGTGTTATTAGTGGTGGTAGTGGTAGTTTTGTTGTTGTTGTTTCAAAAGGATCAGAGAAACATGTTTACTGTCTCGGGTACTCTATTTATGTATTCCTTGTGCTGTAAGTACACACATACACACACACACACACACAGGGAGGAAGGAAGTGCACTGGTATCATCTTTCTAATCTTGTGACAAAAAAAATACAAAGGAAGATTGATTTCTGAAGCCGCAGAGAGAGAGAGAGAGAGAGAGAGAGAGAGAGAGAGAGAGAGAGAGAGAGAGAGAGAGAGAGAGAGAGCTCCCTGTTGGACCTCAAGGGCTCATGGGTCAAGTGAGTTGGCACTCCACAAACACTTCCTCATCCTTACTCTTGCCTGTATCTCTCTCTCTCTCTCTCTCTCTCTCTCTCTCTCTCTCTCTCTCTCTCTCTCTCTCTCTCTCTCTCTCTCTCTCTCTCTCTCTCTCTCTCTCTCTAAAATCCTCAACCTCATCTTGGGGTTTTCTGATGTAATACTCATCACCATAACAACAATAATGAGACAAATAACATAACATTGATATAACATCAAACCAGTTCCACTATTAATTAATTTCCCATGATCTTTACCTAAAACTTCATGCCCATCCTTCCTTCCTTTCACTCTCAGCTCTTTATCATCATCCTTTACTGTATCTATTTGCTGCTTTCCTCACACCAAGCACACATACACATTGCTTCTCTCTGCCATACTCACACAAGTTATTTCCGTTATTATTATCTATATATATATATATATATATATATATATATATATATATATATATATATATATATATATATATATATATATATATATATATATATATATATATATATATATATATATATATATATATTCTCTCTCTCTCTCTCTCTCTCTCTCTCTCTCTCTCTCTCTCTCTCTCTCTCTCTCTCTCTCTCTCTCTCTCTCTCTCTCTCTCTCTCTCTCTCTCTCTCTCTCTCTCTATATATATATATATATATATATATATATATATATATATATATATATATATATCTTTTTCATTTCCAGTCGACAAATGCCACTTCAAGTTTTCCCTAACCTCTTCCCTCTCATATTATTACCTATCTTTCTGGCTCAGTCTTTCTTTGATATACTACACCTTAACTTTCTATCTCACTATCTTTCCTCTCTGATACTCTTTACTCTACTCTACTCACACCACACACACACACACACACACACACACACACACACACACACACACACACACACACACACACTATTATTGCTACTTGGATTTGAGTCCTCAGCAGGGTTCAGAAGTAGTGGTGGTGGTGTGCTGCCAAGGCCCATGCGTTGCTGTTCCTGGGGTAACCTGATCCACGCAGCGCTGGGGTGAGGGCAGGATGGGGGCTCCACACACACACACACACACACACACACACACACACACACACACCTCATGCTTCCTATGCATCTGTGAATACTTTGGTCTGTCTTCAGGGTGATATATAAGGCAGGCTCTCTCTCTCTCTCTCTCTCTCTCTCTCTCTCTCTCTCTCTCTCTCTCTCTCTCTCTCTCTCTCTCTCTCTCTCTCTCTCTCTCTCTCTCTCTCTCTCTCTCTCTCTCTCTCTCTCTCTCTCTCTCTCTCTCTCTCTCTCTCTCTCTCTCTCTCTACACACACACATACACACCTTTGATAGATCATTCTGTACTCTGATAGAACAACAATAGCAGCAACAACATATAATATTAATAGGATGCCCTGTATCTATAAATAACAGACTACACCACTCCCTGCATTTCACTTGTTTCTCTCCTCTGCACACAGGAACAAACTCTTGCCTTCAACCAGCCAGTCAAGATTGCAACAAGTAATAATAATAATAATAATTTAATAATAATAAGTACTGTATTTTCAAATGACAGACAACACCATTCCCTACATTTCACTCTTGTCTCTTCTCTCCACACAGCAAATACTAGCCTGTCAAGATTGCAACAAGTAATGATAATAATATTATTATTATTATTATTATTATTATTATTATTATTATTATTATTATTATTATATGTAAGTTTTTTTTTTTTTTTTTTTTTTTTTTTTTTTTTTTTTTTTTATAAGTGATGGACAACATCCTTCCCTGCATCTCACATGTCTCTTCTCTGCGCACAGGAAAGAACTCTAGTCCTCGACCAACCTGTCAAGATTGGTCGGTCAGGTGGGCCCGCGCCCGGCCCCGCCACCAACGAATGCCATCTTCGACTGCAAGGTGCTCTCCAGGAACCATGCCCTCCTGTGGTATGAGAATGGCAAGGTGAGGACTCAGTGCACACATAGACACCTGGCACCTTGTGTGCATACATGTATACTGGTGTACCTACATAGCTGTCTATTTTGCAGTCTGCAGTTGAAGGTCTTGTCTTCTTGTTGTTTCTTTTTTGTCTCAGTTTGCACCCTTTGCTTGAATTATAAGCACTTCATCTCCTTAATGTAAGAGTTTACCAGTAGTGTCAATATTCCATCCCTTTTACTATTAAGCACTTGAACTCTCTGCTTCTTTATTTCCCCCTACCTATGATGTAAACTCTTTCAAGAGGAAGGTTTGAAGACACTTCTCATAATTCTGAGTAGTCCTTTTGATGGTACTGTTTGGGGACAGGCACCTTCATTGGGCCTTTTTACTGTTTTTACTGCCTTTTTGCTATTCTTTTACACTTGCATAGAAAAAAAAATAGATGTGGGCAGGGAATGTGCCCCAAACTTATTATAGTAAACGGATGGTAAGAGTAATGAGTGGCTCTAGAGATGACTGAAAGATAGATGGAAATATTAGAATATATTTTAATGGATGGCCTGGAAAAGACAGGCAGCTGACAGATGAATGGAGAAGGTTGCAGGGAATTTTTCATCATGCAGTGGAATTGTAGAGGCTGGTGATGATGATAACCAGGGCCTGTAACTGCAGCAATTCCTTTAGTAAAACCAAGAAGTATGTTATGCCATATGGAGTTAAACAGAAGCATCTGAATTTAAACAAGTGGAAATACTGTGTCTGCTGGAATGGTGTCTTTGATTATATATACAGCAGCACCTCTTTCAGTCAAACCAAGAGGTACATCACATTTTACAGAATTAGCAACAGAAAGATGAGAATTTGGACAGGTGAAAATCTTGTGTCTCCTGGAATGGTGTCTGAGCATACCTAGTAGTATGTTGCTCTGTTTTGTTCTGAGGGAGTGTATTAAGGAAGTTTATTGAAGTACTTACATCCTTCTTGACTCATTGCCAAGGTTCATCGTTAGGCCTCAATGGAAGAGATGGTAAAGAATATGTTGGTGTATTATTCATCTATATACAGAAGAGCTAAATGTATGTGGAAAAATTAAAACAAAAAATTCTCTCTCTCTCTCTCTCTCTCTCTCTCTCTCTCTCTCTCTCTCTCTCTCTCTCTCTCTCTCTCTCTCTCTCTCTCTCTCTCCTCTCTCTCTCTCTCTCTCTCGCTCTCTCTCTCTCTCTCTCTCTCTCTCTCTCTCTCTCTCTCCTACACTCATTTCTTATCTTTTTTATTTCTTTTAACTTTTTTTTACTCTTCTTAGCCTCCCTCTACTACACAGTTCTTACTTTTTTTTTCATCTCTTATCTCTTACTTTTCACAATTTTCCCTCAGTTTCCCCTCATCTACACTCAATTCTCATTATTTTTAATCGATATTAACTCTTAGTCATCTTAACTTTTCCACAGTTTCCTCCTCACCTATACTCAATCATTTTTTTCTTAACTTGTATCCTTCTTACCTTCCTTTCACCAATGCAACAAGAGCCAGCATGACACTCACCTTTAACCCCCTCCCTCTCTCACTTTCATCCCACAGTTTTACCTGCAGGACACCAAGAGCAGCAATGGCACCTTCGTCAACAACCAGCGGCTCAGCAAGGGCTCAGAGGAGTCGGCACCACGGGAAGTATGCTCAGGGGATATTGTGCAGTTTGGCGTCGATGTCATGGAGAACTCTAGGAAAGGTGTGTGTGTGTGTGTGTGTGTGTGTGTGTGTGTGTGTGTGTGTGTGTGTGTGTGTGTGTGTGTTTCTTTACCCAGTTGTATTTACCTAGTTGTAACTTACAGGGCCTGAACTACACTTGTGTGGTCCCATCTCCATATCTACACTTGTCCAGTTTTTCCTTGAAGTTGTACACACTTGCTGCCAGTACTACCTCCTCACTGAGCTTGTTCCAAACTTCTATATTTCTCTGTGGGAAACTAGATTTCTTTGTTATTCAAACATCTTCCTTTTCTTAGTTTTTGCTGTGGCCTCATGTGAATCTGGTATTTTCTACTTCTCTTAGCATTAGTTTCTCATTATCAGTTTCTTCCAACTCCATTCCACAATTTATATATCAGTATTAAATCTCCCCTCTATCTTCTTTGTTCCAATGTTGGCAGATTCATTTTCTTTAATCTGTCTTCATATGTTAATTCTTACAGTTCTGGAACCATCTTCATTGCCATCCTTTGTATCCTTTCTAGTTTTTCTTAAATGTTTCTTCTTGTGGGGAGACCACACTGATTCAACTTATTCCAGCTTTAGTCTCATCATGGTGGTAATTATCTTTTTCATTATATCTTTATCCATGTATTGGAATGCTATTCCAATATTTCTCACCATCCTATATGTATGTCTGAATATCTTTCCTACATGCTTCTCTGACTGTTGACTGTATTGTCACTCTCAGTTCTTTCTCTTCTTGTACTTGTATGATTTCTTCATTTCCCATTTTATATGTCCATTTTGGTCTCCACTTTTCCTATTTCCATAGCATGACATTTTTTCACATTAAATTCCATTTCCCATTTCTTACTTCAGTCCCAGATTTTGTTCAAATCCTCTTGTAGAATTTCAGTCTTTGTTGCTTCTAACAAGCATTTGTAACTCTGCATCATCTGCAAATAAACTCATGTAACTCTTTACTCCTTCAGGCATATAATTTATGTACAGTAAAATCCCTCTTATCCGGCATCAACGGGACCGCCGACATGCCGGATACCAGAAGTTGCCGGATACTTGAATAGAAGTGAAATTATGTCCACAATCACCACCCTACACTCACGCATCTTACTGTAACAAAGATCAGCTGATCGCCGTGCCGCACGTTGCCACCCGCGCTGCCACCTCACACTCACCAACACACAATACTACTGTACAGTAAAATCCCTCTCATCCGGCATTCGAGTATCCGGCAGCTTCAAGTATCCGGCACATTTTTTCCCCGAGCCTTAAAATCAATAAAAAAATCAATGTGTACTCATAAAATCGATTAAATTCCCGCGCGAGGCATACTTTGTCCCCTCGCCACTAGAGTGCACTGCTTTGCGCCACCCGCGGCCCATTGCACTGTGTTTACTCAGTGACTCAGTCCCACGTGTGCACCGTGTGCCTGACGCCTCCATCATGCCTAAAGTTGTAGAAAAGAGGAAGCGTGTTGTGCTTACACTTAAGCAGCTGATCAGATCAGCTGATCTTTGTTATGGTAAGATGCGTGAGTGTAGGGTGGTGATTGTGGACATAATTTCACTTCTATTCAAGTACCCGGCAATATTCAAGTATCTGGCATGTCAGCGGTCCCGTTGATGCCGGATAAGAGGGATTTTACTGTACTAACATTCTCTTTAATAATTTCCTCTTATAAATAAGTTGATGGGTTACAAAAATAAGGTACGTATACACTTATTTGCTTTATTCAATATTAGCCAACATGTATAGCATACAATAAAGATATGAAAATGTACAAGTGTTTGTGACACTTTTTCGCTCCCCACACCTCTCATTCAACACCCTCCGGGTCATCATCATCATCAGATTCTGTACTTGTTTGCCCCACTTCTTTTTCCTTACAAGTTACTTCAAAATAGTTTCTAATGTCTCCTTGTTTGCAGCTCCTTCTTTGCAGCAAAAACTCATTCTCAATGCAGTGAAGGGTCATAACATCTCGGGTTGACATGTATGTGCACTGCTCAGCAAACCTGACAAAGCCAGCTATGTGTTTCGCAGCCTGTTCCCAAGTTACTTTAGGCTCATTATTATCATCATCATCATCAGCACAGCACAGAACTGTCAGCCTGTCCTTGCTCTGTTTGAATCCCTTCCCGTCTCCCTCCGACTCGCTTGCAAGTGTGGTTCTTGGCAGACAGCGGTAGAACAGGCCAGTCTCATCAGCGTTGTAAATCTGCTCAGACATCAGGTTATGCTCCTCAACTATCTTCACAAACCTATAAGAAATAAAAACAGAACGAGGTTTAGATAAAGAAATTAGGTTGGCTCTCTCTCTCTCTCTCTCTCTCTCTCTCTCTCTCTCTCTCTCTCTCTCTCTCTCTCTCTCTCTCTCTCTCTCTCTCTCTCTCTCTCTCTCTCTCTCTCTCTCTCTCTCTCTCTCTCTCTCTCTCTCTCCTTACCTGTTGACGAACTCTTCAGCCGAGGGTAAGTTGGCAGATTTTGATTCTCCCGAGATGTCCAGCTTCCTTATGCCGTGACGAACCTTGAACCTGTGGAGCCAGCCATCAGAGAACTGGCATGCCCCTTCCTCGCCCATCTTCTTAGCTAAATCACGCCCTTTCTCTTAGCATTGGGCCTGTAATTGTGACTCCTTCTGATCTTTTCAAGCTGAACCACTCGTATAACACTTTGTCCATCATTTCACCACGATGATACTGCAGTGTGTGACGATTTTCCACTGCCATTGGGGTGTCAATGGCTTTCATGTAATCCCGCAACTTTTTCGTTTGGGATTTAATGTCATAAATAGTTGATGAGCCCACACTATACTCCGCCATTAGTTGCTGTCAGCTTTCACCTCTCTCTAATCGTCGACAAATGTCTACCTTCTGCTTAAGTGTAAGCACAATACGCTTCCTCTTTTCTACAACTTTAGGCATGATGAAGGCCTCAGGCGACAAACAGTGCACACACGGGACTGAGTCACTGAGTAAACACAGTGCAGTGAGCCGCGGGTGGTGCGAAGCAGTGCGCTCTGGTGGCGAGGGGACAAAGTATGCCATGCGCGGGAATTTTAATCGATTTTATGAGTACACATTGATTTTTTATTGATTTTAAGGCTCGGGGAAAAATGTGCCGGATACTTGAAGCTGCCGAATACTCAAATGCCGGATGAGAGGGATTTTACTATATGTGTGTTTGTATATGTGTGTGTGCATGGGTGGGTGGGTGGGTGTCTTTACTAGGTTAAATACAGAATCTCAGTCAAGTTCATAAATTTTTTATCACGATATTTATGTTTATCCAGTTCACCCCTGTATTTATTTAAGAGTGGCTAACCTCACCAGGGATTGACAAGGCCAAGAATTAGTAGCAGTTCAGTTCTGTATTCTTAAATGTTTCAGAGCTTCATCCTGATTGCATTCAGCTGACTCTACTGGAAGTTGCTAGAGTTTTCAACAGTGTTTTTATTATTCTAGTGATACTTTAAGGAATCTATATCATGAAAGGGGAAAAAACCCATGAGAGCCTGACTCATCATCTCTGTGGCCTTTGAAAGCTGCCTACATAAGAGAATAAAGCAGTAAAAAATGTAGACTTTAGTTTTGTGTGTGTGTGTGTGTGTGTGTGTGTGTGTGTTTACCAGCCCTAAAACAGAGTATACTGTAAATCTTTTTCAGTTCAACACAGATATTTTTATTTAAACCAAAAACTTGATAGAATACGTATGGGAGTTGTCAGCACAAGTAAATCTTTCAACCTTCCTTCCTGCAGTGACACACGGATGTATAGTAGCCACCTTAAAGCTGTACATGCCTGATGGACAGGAAGCCAAAGCCAGGTGAGGCAAAGACAGTACAACAGTTTTATGATGTATTAACATGGGACAGTCTTTTGTTTGAATATGCAGAGTATGTGCATAGTATTTGGGATTGGCTTGAGGTGTAAGAATGTTTTTTTTCACAAGTACCCTCCACAGTTTCTTAGAGAAAAAGAATGAGAAAGAAGGAAGCATGTGTGAATGAGTTTATAGCACAGACAGGCCAGTGTGTTTACATTACCTTTTTATGATGCCAACCAATCCATAGTTTTCTATTTAATTAAAGCCATATCCATTGGGGTTAGTAAGTAACATTACAATAATTTCCAACTACTAAGCCTTATTCAAATTTAGGCAGGCATTGGTAGAACTTACCACAGATCTGTTTTGGCCTCATTGCCTTACTTCCTACTTCCCTGAATGAGAAGCAGTATTAGGACACAGTTATTGTTTTGAAACTAAATTTTTCTATATTGTTAGAATTTTCAATTTAATGGTGTATATTACAAACTAAGCACACATACCTGATGACATCTCTCCCACATCATTCCTTGAACCTTTGCTAATACTGAGACGTTCCCCACAGTCCATCGACAGCAGTGGGAGGTGCTGTGTCCAGTGTGACTGCCCAGGAGCTGTACCAATTGAGGACGTACCTGCAGGAGGCACAGCACAGGGAGCAGCAGATAGAAACCAAGCTGGCTGCACTGCAGCGCCTTGTGTCTTCCACTCAGGTACACCATAATTAAATACTTGCCTGGAAAAAATCACCTGAAGACATAGCATTTCTTATAAGTAGTATCAATCACATTTACCATTTTTAATGTGGAGGCAGATAACCAAACTGGAGACATGGGGGCAAGGGGGAGGAAATTATTATGTTCTGTTCTTGACAAAGAAGGAAACTCCTTGCTATTTATACATGAAAAGAAAGTGTATATTTTTGGTGTTGCTGGTAATATTTAATTTGTTACGTGTTCCTCTAGTCAGTGATTACTGGAAGTCAGAGCCACCACAGCATTGAGGTCACCATGTACAGTCTTGGTCAGCAGTCAAGTAATACAGAATACCTCTATGCACTGAGGTGTTTTTCCCTCAATCATCAGTCCTGTGATCTGCTGTGAATCCATCACTCGTCAGACATTGCAAGGAGACTGCCAGTAGATTAAAGGACTTGTGATAGAGAAAAAAACTGAGAACATTGAAAGTTAACACAAGAAGGTTACTCAACTTTTGATCACGTTTGCACCTACCCATAAATATTACCATAAGTACTACTCTTACTTTGGTTGGTTAAGCAAGCATCTGAGTGGGTAAGCCACCATTATCCTTCCTGGACCATGATCAGAACCTGGCAGTGACGACACCAGCACATCAGCACCCTGCAATATTAACATAACATGTAGCTCAGTGATAGTCAACCAGGGTGAATGAATTTTTTTCAAAGAGTACCTGGAAATAATGGGATACATGACATGACCATTGCATATAAGAGTGCACAGTATAAAAGATATTTTAGGAAGAAAGTTGTCACCTAGAAGTTCATTTAAACTAAAATTAAACTATTAAACATATGTAATGTATTAGTATATTACACTTGAGCACAACTTGGACCTCACAGATTTGAGATCTGGTATTTTGTTTTACTATTCAAGTACTATAAAAATAATTTAGGACTGAGTAGCTATTTTCTGTGTTTAAGATAGAGATCTAATACTTTTTTTAATATATTTTCAGTCTTAAAACCAGAGAGAAATGTGAAATATTTTTTGTAATTAATCATCATAGGTGTGAGGGTACATGAATTTCTCAAAACTTCCTGGAATGGTGTATGAACTTTGAAAAGGTTGGAAACTACTGATGTACTTTATAGCAACTCAGTTGTGTAATGTGCTCAGTACTAAACACTGTACCAGTGCTGAGTGTTAGTGTTGTATAGTGTGGCTAGTGCTGTGTATTAAGTGGTGTATGGTGTGGCCAACAGGAGGCTGCCACTCACAGCTGGAAGGCCATGATTGATGAGGACCGGCTACTGCAGCGGTTAGAGACCCTGGAGGCACAACTCACCACATATGCCAAGGTAATGCAATGCCTCTCCTCTTATTTGTACACACTTCTCCTTCAGCTGAATTCAAGCATAGGATTCTTCCAACTCTCCACTCACTCTCACCCTTACTATGTACATCACTAGTGCAAGAGTTCAATTGTTATCTTTCTTTCATCCATTTCAATGGGAAACTCAGGAACTCTGCATATTTCTGTTTCCCTTTTCCTATGACTTGAGCTATTTCAAGAGTTGGGAATTAAACTGGCCACTTTTTTTTTTTTACTTTTTTGTGGCCTTGGGCCAATATGTACAGAAAAAAACATTTCCTGCATTCCCTGTTAAAAAGTTAATATGTGATTTTGCAGTATATTCCCCATCTGTTATGGATTCTAAATGCTTCCTTTTCCTTCAGAATTACCCAGAGGACAGTGTGAGGGAGGAGATGCGGAGGCTTCTGGACGAAAAGTGTCAGTATGAAACCACTGCCAAAGAATCCTTAAGAAGAGTTCTGCAGGAGAAACTTGACACTGCTGCAAAACTTGCTGATTTAGAGAGGTAAGAAATAGTATCCTTATTTATCTTTTCTATTTATTTAGTTATTTTATTTATTTATTTATTTATTTATTTATTTATTTATTTATTTATTTATTTATTTTATTTATTCACTTTTTTATTTTATTTATTCACTCTTTTTTTATCTCACTTTAAATGCAGTAAAGTCAGGTACAGCTTTAATTGTCAGAATCTTTTACTTTAGAATGCAAACATTTTCTTTTCTATGTTTTCTCACCTCAAATATGTAATTGAGTTGATTATTTGAGTACCAAATAAGAGACTTTTCTACATTTTGAAATAAATTATGTGTTTGTAAATGTGTGACATGCTAAGTTCACGTTTCCCCCCCACACCCCCAGAACACTGAGCACCTCTGAGGATGAGTTGTCTCACATGAAGGAGATTTGCGAGTCTTCACAAAAAGAACTTGCTGACCTCTTAGAGAAGCAAGCGGCACAGAACGAACAAGTCATCCAGCTAACAGAGAAACTTAAGGTGCTGAGTCTCTTCCCAGTAGTCTTCTTATCCCAATAGTGAAAGAGTTCTGAAAGATGAAGGTATTCTCCAGTTTTCATTTAGAGCAGTAAAAACAGGGAAAAATATGAGGTGGAGAGTCATCCCATTTTCAGGAGTATGGGAATTATAAGCTATTTAGCCCAGAAGTGATGAAATTGAGTGATGAAGGGATTTCACAGTTATGAGGAATACTTTCATTAGGGGTTGTATACGTACACCTTTTAAATAATTTTTTTCATGTGACATCCAAGTAACTTTTACCATTACAGATCCATGGTGTTAACTAATATAGATCCTCAGAATAACAGGAAGAGCTTCCAAGTATTAATGGCACTATCATGCTTGTTAGGCACTTAAACACAAAAAGTTCTCAAAAGACTTGCAGCAACAGATCAGTATCTCACATTTTATAGATCACTGTTGTGGTCTATAAAATGTAGTGAGGCGGGGAGTGGTGTCGGTCATGGGTAGTGATGATGGCTTGATTGACAGGCTGCTGAGGACCAGCTCAAAGATGCAGAGGAAAACTACGAGCAGGAAAAGAAGGAGATGGTCAATAAGATTGTAGAGAAGTCTAGTGAGGAGAACAAGTTGATGGCGAGGATAGAGAGCATAACGGCAGAGAACGACTTCACTAAGGAGCAGCTGAGTGCCCTTAAGGCCAAGTACGAAAATATTAAGAATGGCGAGATCAGTGGACTGTTGAAGCCCTTGAAAGACCCTGCAGGTAAGGTGTCTTGCTTTACATGTTGCACTATATATTTCATTCTCATTATGCAAACATTTCAGTTATTTTCTAAGCATTTTTTATCTTGGTATTGAAAATATCACAGATTTAAACATTATGGGAATACATACTTAAAGTTAATCATCTTATTATTGTAAACCACACTATAGGAATACTAAAATCATCTAGTTAACCTGAATATTAAAGAAATACTTGCCAAGAGTTTGAAGGTAGTTGGGAGATAAATGCAAGTCATTAGAAGTATGTTTGAAGGACAAGACCATTATGCTATACTAATTATAAAAAATAGATAAATAAATAAATAAAAAAGGTATAGCAGGGTAAAGTTTAGGAGAATCAGGAATGGAAGAGAGGAATGGAAGCAAAGATTGACCTAAGTGCTGTATAGATTAGGCTGATTGAGGATGAAAAAGGGAGGAGGTATATATGAATGTATATATTCTTGTTTGATGTACAAGTAAAGTGAAAGGGTGACAGCAAAGGAGGAATGTGGAAATATTTCTAGGGCATGTGATGGTAAAGAATTCTAGTAAGCATAAGTGCAAGAGGAGAAATTTGATTAATATGAGGGGATAGGATGTTTGAATATCTGAGGGGAAGGAAAATGAGAGGAACTTTCAGGGAAGGAATCCAATGACAGTAATACTAAATGGAAACTATTTCATCATGGCCATCCTTTGAGGTGAATTTCTAGGGACAGGCATCAGGCATATATAGGAAGATGGTAATATTTTAGGTGCAGAATTGAGCATACTTAATTTTGCTCATATGCTTGGACATACAAAGAGACCTGTTATCTGACAGGTTTAGACATGTTGAGTATAGAGTCGTCAGACATGAAGCAAGCCTTGGAGACAACACAGAGGGAAATCCACACACTAAAAGACCGCCTTCAGACATCCCAAGATGAACTGAGACAAGCAGAAGCCAATGTATCACAGCTGAAGCGTAAGTACAAGCCTAGCAGGCAGCAGCAGCATCAGTATGTGTTGTGAGGTGCATGTGCTGCAACACTTGTACTGTCAATACAAATGATAACAAACACTGTGTGCTGGTTTTTTAATAATTTAACTGAGTGGAGCTCTGTTTTCATTGACTGTAGGCTTTCTTGTTGAGTGTAACTGTTGCAGTGATGCATTTCTGCAGCTTTTATTGTGGACTGCACTGTCTTTATACTAAACAATGATGCTCTAATGAGCTTGTCCTGTGATTCCTTCTGACTCTCTTATTATTTTATAACTTTCTATGCCACATGTCAGGATATTAATTTCATGGAATTTTTCTTATATAAAGTAAATTTGTTTTGTGAATTTCACATAATGCAGCAGCACAGAGAGCTATGGGGTTTGGCATATAGAGTGTTTGATTTCTTTGTGTGTGATTCTTAAGAGTTTTTTTCATCATCTAACATGTATGCAAATTTCTTCCCATTTTTTCCCATTACATGCAAAGTGTTTGAGTTTGTGACTGGTCAGCATTGTCTGTTTGATGAGCTTCTTTAGTAATGTGGTGATCTGCTTCACACAGGAAGGCTAGAGTTTTGTGATTGAAATTTAGGACACTGATAGCCATTTGGATGTGATGTTTGAGGGCTTATAGTACAAAATTTTTATTTAAAAAGGCTTCCAGCATATTCTTAATTCATTAAGAGGGATGTCCGTTATGATGGGATCTTACCATTCTATTTCTTTGTTTTACACAAAATTTTGCACAATGGTAGGGCATAGCATGTATAACACTCCTAAACTTTTATTTTTTTTATTTTTTTTTTTTAAGACCCATTTTCAAAATCCTAAAACTCAAAAAAATATATATATATTTTTTCATATGGTGCCACACATGTAAGTAAACTATTGATCTTTAACTGAACTTGTTGAATTTTTTTATTCTTATCATTGAATTTTTTGGAACAAATTTTTCTCAAATTTCAACTTTTGGCAAATTTTTATTTTTCATTAAGATTTTTCTTATATATAATAGTTAATTTATATTACAGATGTGTACATTTGTAGATTTTAGTCCATTCTAACAATGCTGAAGATTTTAATGGAATCTATGAAGGAATGGCTGAGTTTTAGGCATTTATATTAGCAAAAATGTTGTTTTGGGATACAGACTCCTAAATATTTGCATTACTCATCATTCTTTTATTAGTCATCACTACACTTTATTATCACATTGCCTGCATTGCTACATCATTCCTTCCTATTTTTATATTAGAAAAAATACTTTGAAAAGTTACATTTTTTGCTTGAGTGGCTCTTGTTTCCCGCCCCACACTCTTCTTTGGCGAGGTATTACCTTATCATAGCCTAGGTGTTTCAGAGCTGTCACGCTTTTCATCATTGCCAGGTTTCCCTCAAAAGGTACCACTCTCCTATTCAACTTTGTATGCCTAGACATCCTCAGAAATGCCAAAAATAGGATGAGATAGTTACATGGTGCCTCTAAAGAAGTAATGCATATCCCTTCTCAACTAAGGCTGGCAAGCCACTGATACTGAGAGCAAGACATTGAACTGGAAACACCACTCAACCCCCTTTAAGTGTTACCATATCATGTTCACCCCAAAAATTTAAAGATTTTGCCAATTTTTTTTATAGTTTTTAGGGAAAAAAGACACACCCTTCTGATGTGAACAAAAGCACATGGCTGAGTACATTTAAATGGGATTCAAATGGAAAGTAGAGCACATTTTGCCATAAATCTTTGTGCAATAATAGGGAATGTGTATGCTCACCATATATTTTTTTCACAGTAGATCATATTTTTCATATTTTTTTTAAGTCTACCAACCAGATGTCCCTCTTAAAGGCCCATTCACACACACACACACATACACACACACACACACATCAGTGATGTATCAGTGTCATGTCTGCTCAGTCCTTCAGTGTCAGTGAAAAAAAATATCGTTACTTTGAATTCAGCTGAGGCATTCACACATGCCCAGTGCAGTACCGTGTTTTGAGTCTCTGTGTCAGTTCCATCTCTGTTCCGTGAAACTTCGCCACCAGTATTCAAATACGCTGGACAATTGCTGTGAGTTTGTCCACAAGAATGCATGATAAACTACCTATTGAATTGGCTCGGAATCATCCTGTTCTGTATGATTTGTCACAGGTAAATTATATGGATACCGGTCTCAAACATCATATTTGGAAAAATTTGTTCTCTCATCAATGAACTAATTGTACAGAGAAGCAAACTCTCCTTTACTTTCCTTTCTCCACACCTCATGTACCCACTTTCTTTTCTTCATTTTATGCTCAGCCTTTTCCTCTTCAAAAATTATAGCAATCATCGCCAATTCAACATCTGAAAACTTTGCCATCTTGGAAATCACTGATTTCAGGCAGTACAATTGTGTGTGAACAAACATCACTGAAGCATCAGGATTTCGCTGACACTGAACTGACACGGCACTGATGTCATTGATGTGTGTGTGAATGGGCCATAAGGATGTGTTGTATAAATTCTTCCTTAGGTTAGGTGTAGGTAACTAGATTAGCAGTGGCACTGGTGTGAACATTGCTTGCACAGAACTCTTACAAATGAGATACTGTTGCCCACCCACTAAGTCACCAAGTGGTGTGATTCCATTTGTTGAACTCATGGTTGATAGAACTGTCTCCCCCAGTGTTTGGATGTTTGTCTTTGAAGAGTCAGGCTCTGCCCTGTGATTTCTGTGACTGTATTCTGGGACTTACCTTTGGTAATGGGATCTTACTTTATGCAAATAAATTACCTGTAATAGTTTAGGCAAATTCTACATGTAGTTAATTTGGTATATTTCATCGTCTCCAGTATAAATATAATGCAAAATTATGAAATTGATGTACATCTCACTTCAGTTAGTCTACCTAAGTATTTAAGAAGAGATGTGGTTATTCATTCACTATGCTTCTCATAGGACCTTGGTAGAAGTGAAGTTACAGAAAAAAATATTATAAATGTTTTGCTAGCTTCTACAGTAATTATAACATTTATTTACCTTCTACATTAAATGTGTGTGTGTGTGTGTGTGGGTGTGTGTGTGTGGAGAGAGAGAGAGAGAGAGAGAGAGAGAGAGAGAGAGAGAGAGAGAGAGAGAGAGAGAGAGAGAGAGAGAGAGAGAGAGAGAGAGAGAGAGAGAGAGAGAGAGAGAGAGAGAGAGAGAGAGAGAGAGAGAGAGAGAGAGAGAGAGAGAGAGAGAGAGAGAGAGAGAGACTCTGTGTGTGTGTGTGTGTGTGTGTGTGTGTGTGTGTGTGTGTGTGTGTGTGTGTAGGGAGGCAGTGAATAACCAGGTGCTTCAGAGAATCTTAATGTTGATAGGCAGTGTTGTCTGTCTCCTTTAGATGAGGCTGAGCTGGCAGACAGTGTGGAGGCCGGCTGCCTCAGCACCCGGGCACGCCTCCAGGGTGAGTCACCGCCTCCCTCTGGCTCACTGTTCCTGTACCTAACCAGCTCTTGATATTTTTTCCTGATTCCTCACTCCTATATTTGGCACTCTTACTTTATTTCTTTAAACTTTTCTTTTTAATTATTTGCTCTCTTGTTATCAAGAACTTGAGTTTTACCCTTCAGTCCCCTTTTATATTCCTGGTCATGAAATTGTTTGCTACAATTCAATGTTCCAAAATGCTCTAGTTGCCATGTTACTCAGTCATGAATTGACATTCTTTAGCAGATTGTGTTCATATGTACCAAGAAGGAAAGACAGGGTAGTGATGATGTAGTGCATACCTTTTCTATAAATTAGACAGATGTCTTCACAGAGAGACAAGGTCCACAAATACCTTTACAAAACATATTATATTCTTATGTTTGTCACTATGCATCTTGCATAATACTCACAATTGGTCCCTTGTTGTAATGTAGGCATTGTTGGTATTGATGTTTGTGGCGTGAAATGCATGACCTTTAAATTTTGTTGAATTAAAGAATTTACCATCAATCCTCAAAATATTTTCAACTATTATTCTTCCTTCAGATTTTGTCTTCATTGCACCATGAATCACAGTGCTGATGTTAGTTACTAGTCACTCACTTCCTTCCTAAAATTTTTAAAATAGTTACATTTAAGTTATAAAATTAATTTGTTTCTTGTATTGTTGAAAATCCTTCTTCCCACTTTTTTCCTCTCCCATAGTCCAGGAGAAGCTGGCTTCAATCATTGTTTGCTCCTCTTAGCTTTTGCATTCTTTATTTCCATTTAAAGTCCAGCTTTATTAAGAGTTGTACATGAGCTCTGCCTTGAAATGAAAGCAAATGAAATAATGCAACAAAACCTTTTCACAGAGGAACTGTCTGACAACAAAGCCAAATTGGCAGCAGACAAGGCACTGACAGAACACCTGCAGTCCCAGCTGGCAACACTTGAGGACCGCCTGAGGGAGTACCAGATGATTTCAGAGACACCTAAGCTTTATGATGACATCTATGATGACAACACTCCTACGCTGGTCAGGAAGAAGAAGGTGACCTTTCCTACAGTGATTAACAACAGCATTTTGTACTAGTTGTCATCTAAAATCAATGTAGTTTGTCATGTTTTGCTTAATCTCATGGATAGAAATTTACTTGAAAAAGATTAGTAACATTTCCTGGTAATAGATTTGCTGCTAATGTTTCAAAGATTAATTTTAATTATTAATCTTATTTTAAATTCATATATTTTATTCTTTTATCTTTTGTTTTACTCCTGTCTGTTGTGTTGTGTACTACTTGTTGTCCTCACTGTTACCTGTAGACATGTCTCATGCCAAATTGTACAAAACTAGCATCACCTTCATTCAGGTATACTTCACACACATCCAACATGTATCCCAGCTGTCTAGCCACAGAAGTATTTTGGCCCATTTTTTCACCATTATAACTTTTGTGTATCACTGCAGGACCTTCCTAAAAACAAGGACAAGCTCAATGAAGATGATGCCAAAGATGACGAGTGTCCCAATGACCTGGATGACAGCGACTCTGACTCCACACTCACCATCATCCCCACCAAGAGTGACAAATCCCTCACTATCATCCCCACAAAGGACTGCAAGGTAGAGATTAGAGGGGGTGGTAAAATGCATCATGTTAATATAGTGGTTTATTAGTGGCAGCATGTGTATTAGCAGATATTCTCATTATTGACCAACAGACCTCTTGGTTCCTCCTGTGTATTCTTATATATATAAATATTAATGACAGTTACATTTCTTTCAGGATTTCAATGTCAATGGCAGTTTGGAGGGTAAGGATGAGAAAGAAACTGAGATTGCTCAAGAGTCACTATTGTGTACCGACATTCACAGATTTCAAGGTATGTAAGGATTTGTGGGCATCATCCCCAGACTTTTGTTGCAATGTTTCTCTATTGATTTCAGTTGCTGGGTTGTAATCCCAAACCCAGAAGTGAGTTTGCATGCTCAGTTCATATGCAAGAGATCTTTAGTCAGGCAGAAGTAGATGAACCTGCTCCCAAGCCAGGAGGGGCTGCTTCCTTGCTTTCAGGATATACCTTATATTTTGGCAAATAAAACAACTTTCAGATAAGATGACTCCCAAATTTCAGTCAGAATTTAATGGTTTTAGCTGATATCAGTGGTATAAGACGACACCCAAATTACCAAACCATCTGTGGCAAAGTTTGGGTCAGTGAGCACTAGGCAACAGAGATGGTGATATACTAGTACAATGAATAAAATACCTTGAATGTATTACCAGTAATAGGGTATCATCATCTTCAAGCGCAAAACTAAACCTAAAATAAAATTTCCACCAGTTGTTTTTGTATATTTTCATGAAAAAAGATGGATGGACAAAGATGTGCAGTACAATCACTTTTCCTAAACATAAACAAACCATTGACTTGCACTGCCTGTGTATGTCGGGCTGTCAGCTATAATCTTCTCCTAAACATGAGTAGCTGTGTGCAACAAGGGGCCAAGCACCAACTACTATGAAATGAAGTTGACAATGTATTCTGTTCTATAATTTTCCCAACATCTTAGAAATAATATTGATATGATCATATCTCTGTCGTGCATGCAGCTAACACCCATTGATTATAGTAGTGTATACCTCATCAGCCATGCTATCGCCATCACTATCTCTTCAGTAAGTATCAGATGTTTGAAGAGGCAGCTGTTGGGGGCACACCAGCCAGCCCAAACTGTCATACAACATTGTTAATGCCAATATCCTTATGTTTTGTGTCAAGTCATTATAGGGAGCTATGTTATTAAGGTACAATTATTACTTAACTACTGCTGAGAGAGAGAGAGAGAGAGAGAGAGAGAGAGAGAGAGAGAGAGAGAGAGAGAGAGAGAGAGAGAGAGAGAGCACTATCACAACAGTGATAGTGGTGTTCTTGAAAAGCAAGTCTTTTAGAGAGTAGAAGATAAAAAAAATTGAGAATAAACAACAACAGATCCTCACTATAAACCATCTCGCTACCCTGAGACGGTTTATAGTGAGGAGAGAGAGAGAGAGAGAGAGAGAGAGAGAGAGAAGGGGGGGGGGGAATAGAAATTATCGTACATCTGACAGCGTCATCCATCCATCCTAGAAAGAGTAGTGCCGAGACAATGCAAATGAGCCAGCAGGAAGCACTAAAATTATTGTCATGGAGTGTTTTACTTTGGAGTCAGAGTCTATTCTTAATGAATTATTAAGAGATGCTGCTTGTCAATAGTTTTTCTTTCAGAGAGAAAGAAAGTTTAAAAATCTGAAAATGTTTCCTACTAAACACACTGTATTATTCCTCATTTTGTAACTTTAATTATTCAACATAATGAAATCAGAAATATATCACATAAAAACCAAGAAAATGTAGCCTATAATGAAATATAACACAATTACACATACTCTGTATAGGACACACTAGACAGGTAAAGTGTAGCGATAGCAGACTGACGCATGCAGTGTGCTTACCTTTAAGTGCAATTTACTTGTTTGTTTACTTTTGGTGCTTGGCCTCTTGTCGCAGCCAGCTACTCGTATCGTGTTTCTTTTGATTAGGTAAATTGACATTCTTGAAGTTTTTTCTCAGTTTATGGACTTCGTCACTATACAACATTGCAAGCTGGAGAGATTCATCTTACCCCCCAGTTTGCTTTCCTTTACCATTTAGCTTGAGGTTTCATGCCTTGAAGACCTTTATATGGCTCCTTCAGCTTTAGAAAAAAAAAACTGAGGAATATTCACACAGCTTTCTGCTTTATCCATTTGTATACAATGCCAGCAGAGGTTTGTAGTTGTACTCCATTAAATTTTGTTTACACTCTTTTCAATGAAAATACATTTCAGCAAATTTTCTCAAAACAGATTCCTATTTTACTTTGTCCAACTTCTCCAAAAGTTATTATATAAGATTGCTGTCTATTTACAATAGTGTTTTGCGTAAAGTTTTAAGGTCACTTTTTTTTTGTATCTGCTGTATAGGACCCCCCTCCCCCACTTTTTTTTTTTTTTAGGGGGGGAGGGGTTCAAGTGTCTTATATGCTGAAATATACTGTAGCTGTTTCCTGAAGCTAAGGTAATAAGCACATTAGTGACAAATGTTGGTGAGGGGAAAAGAATTATGAAACTGATGATGTGATGTCTTTGTCATTTCTGTGATCTGTTCTCATATTTACCCTGTACATACATTATCAGGATGTATTATCCATTCAGTTAGAATTAAATTGCCAGTGAGACACATGTATTTCTGTATCACACCACTTAATCAGAAGGTTTGCATAAATGTTTAGAAGTCTTTGCTCATAATGCCACCTCCCACACAAAACAAGGCAGGAATTTTAAAATCTCAAAACAAATAACATTGTGAGATTAGTAAGCGTTTTAAGTTGAGAACATAACCACAAGTAAGATGAGATGTATTGGCTTCCAGAACTGCTTGAAGCAAGTCAGAGATCTCAAGAGGCTGCTGAAAAGGAGGTAGAACGCATCAGAGAGGACTTGGCCCAGGCCTCCACTGCTGCCATCACTGCCTCACATGAAGCCTCCAATCTACGGCAGCAGCTGGCTGTGAGTCTTGTGGCACCATACCTCACTCAGATGTGTGTATTGAAATCTTGTGCAGCAAGGCCTCAGGAAGAAGGGAGGCATGCAGTTAACATGAAAATAGCAGTAGAAAATAGCAACAGGTGCAACATTACAGCAATAAGAGAGAGGCTGAAGACAGTCAGTTAAAGGAGGGGAGTCTATAAGATGAAAAGCTTTTGATTCCATGCTGTCTAAAAGACCAGTACAAGTGGAACCCCCTCCCCTATACATGTGAAGCATACTCCATACATGGACAGATAAGACCCCTGTACAGAATTAGCAGCTGGTGGCATAAGAAAAACTAGCAGAGAAAACTGAGCACCTGACTTCATAGAAGCTATTTTAGCTAGAGATTAGATGTGAAGTTTCCAATTTAGATTACAGGTAAAGGACAGACTGAGGATGTTCAGTGTAGAAGAGCGGGACAGTTGAATGTCACCAAAGAAGAGGGGATAGATATCTAGAAGGTTGTGTCAAATAGAAGCATTGAGTTTTTGAGGCATTGAACAATACTAAATTTGTCCTGCCCCAGTTACAAATTTTAGAGAGATCAGAAATCAGGCATTCTGTAGCTCCCTTGTGTGAGCTGTTTAATTCCTGAAGGGTTGGACATGTATAAAAAAGACATGGAAAAGTGCTGGGTGGTATCATCAGCATAGGAGTGGAAATGACAAGAAGTTTGATTTAGATCATTGAACAATAATAGTAGAAAGAGTGGGTGATATGACACAACCCTGATTAACACCACTGTAAATAGATTTAGGAGAACAGTGACCATCCACCATAGCAGCAATAGAACGGTCAGAAAGGAAACTTGAGATGAAGTTACAGAGAAAGGGATAGGAGCCATAGGAGAATAATTTGGAAATCAAAGCTTTGTACCAGATTCTTTCAAAAACTTTTAATATGTCTGAGGCAACAGCAAAAGTTTCACCAAAATTGCTAAAAAGAGGATGACCAAGACTCAGTAGGGAAAGCCAGATCACCAGTAGAACAGCCTTGACAGAACCTTTACTGGCGATCAGATAGAAGGTTGTGAAGTGATAGGTGTTTAAGACTCTTTCTTGTTGAGGACAGATTCAGAAACTTTAGAGAGGCAAGAAATTAAAGCAATAGGACAGTAGTTTGTGGGATTACAGCAGTTGCCCTTTTTAGGAACAGGCAGGCAGGCAAACTTCCAGCAAGAATGAAAAGTAAATGTTGATAGCCAGAGTTGGAAGAGTTTGACTAGGAAAGGTGCAAGCATGAAGGCACAGTTTTGGAGAACAATAGGTGGGACCCCATCAGGTCCATAAGCCTTCCAAGGTCAGTGAGGGTATGGAAAACATCACTACCAATCACTACCAAGTATCTTAATGAGTAGTATGAAGTAATTACAGGGTGGAGGAGAGGGAGAAACAAGCCCAGAATCATTCAAGGTAGAATTTTTAGCAAAGGTTTGAGCAGAGAGTTCAGCTTATGAGATGGCAGTGGTTCCATCGGGTTGAAATAAAGTGGAGGGGAACTTGAAGTAAAGTTATTAGAGATGTTTTTGGCTAGGTGCTGGAAATCATGAGGAGTTAGATCTTAAAAGATTTTGACATTTTTCTACTGTTGGAGCTTTTGGCTGGTTGGAGAACATACTTGGCCTAATTCCAGGCAGAAATATAAAGTGCATGAGATTCAGGTGATGGGAGGCTCAAGTACTTTTTGTGGGCCACCTCTCCATCATGTATAGCATGATTACAGGCTGAGTTAAACCAAGGTTTGAAAGGTTTAGGTTGAGAGAAAAAGTGAGAAATGTATGCCTCCATGCCAGACACTATCACCTGTTATGTGTTCAGTACATGCAGAAGCAGTAGTCATCCCAAGGAAAATCAAAGTAATACCTCCTTAGGTTCCCCTCAGTTAGCAGAGGCAAAGTGCCAGAGGCACCTCTGCTTTGGGGGATCCTAAGGAAGGATTGAAGCAATAGGACAAACAGATATGGGGTTGTGACTGGAGGAGCCCAACAGAGAAGGCAGAGTGACAGCATAAGGTTAAGAAAATGTTAAGAATGTTGGGCTTATCTCAAGGACAGTAAGGAATACAAGTAGTGTTGCACTAATTGCTCTAGATCATGGATGATAAATTAAAGGCTAGTTCACCAAGTTGGTCAGTGAAGGGAGAGGAAAGACAGATGGTGGTGGTAAAGTCTCCATGAATGGAGATCTCTGTGAAAGGGAAGAGAGTTGGGATGTGCTCCACTCTGGAAATTAAGTAGTCAAAGAAAGTTTTATAGCCAGAGGAATTAGGTGAGGGGTGTACAGCACAGATAAATTTAGTTTGAGAGTGATTGTAGCTGGATGGTGGAAAATTCAAAAGTCAAAAGCATGGGTGCGAGAGCAAGTTAGGTCACTATGCGCATAGACACAACATCTAGCTTTGGATTGAAAATGAGGATAGAGAAAGTAGGAGGGAACAGAGAAGGGACTACTCATTTGCTTCAGACACCTGTGTTTCAGCAGGGAAAATAAGATGAGGTTTAGGAGAGGAGAGGTGGTCTTCTACAGATTGAAAATTGGGTCTAAAGCCACGAATGTTGCAGAAGCTAATGAAAAGAAGTTGAGGGAGGTGTCAAGACACTTGGAATCAATACTAGAAGAGCAGTCCAACCTAGGGACATTTGTGGTCTCCTCTCCAGATGGGAATTCCAAGGCTGATGTAGGAGTCACCATATTCAATTTAGAATTTTGAGTGAAGGGTGTGCAAGTAATAAGGTGCATGTAAATTCCTATGAAGGAAGAGAGTTGTCTTTAGAGGGCAGGCTATGACTACCACCTTGTGTTTTGAGACACAAAGGAAAATGTTCAGTGAGGTCACAGCTGGGTTATTGATAAGTTCACAGCATCCCTTGATCCATTGCTTGAGACCTCACTGAGAGTAATTATTGTTTTGGCAGGTATCTACTGTCTCCTCCAGGCAGTAGACACCTTTAAACCTAAAATATTTAGACATCCTTGAATGAAAAATGTTTAGCAACATAAGTGACACAGCAATCAAGAAATTGTCAAGGTCCTTCTTTCATCTGAGCAGGCAAGTGAGGCACTCATGAGTGAGAAGGTGAAGACGGTCACCTCACTGCAGAGTCAAGTGAGTCGGTTGGAGGACTCATCCCAGGAGGTCCACACGCAGCTCTCCAACCTCTCCGTGAGGCTGAGAGAGGAACAGCAGAAGGTTCAGGTGGCACAGGAAGAAACTCAGACACTTAGAAGTAAGATTTTTCCCTTCATTAAATTGTGTACATTTTAGTGATGGTAAGTTTTCCCATTCACTAATTTATGTACATTTTAGTAATGAGATTATCTTCAGTCTATATATATAGTGAAAGAGGGGATAGATTTGCTGCTAGGACATTTTACTTGTCATAGGAAAAGAATATGTTATGTTATGACAAAAACCTGGGAAAGGATGTTACAGCAATCCTTAGCAGGGATTCCTCAGAAAGGAACATTTGTATCAAGGAATTTTACTTATTTTTTTGTATTTCAGATAAACTAAGTGAAGCTGAGGAGTTAGCCCAATTAAGTGTACGAGAAGCAGAGTCTCTCAAGAATAGGATAATGGGGCTGGAGGAAAGATTAGAGTTCAGCCAAACCACTTCCACTCCACTCATCCTGCCTCCACCAGCCTCACGCAGCGGCGGGAGCAACAGTCGGTCCTCACTGCAGGAGAGAACTTCGTCAGAGTCTATAACTCCTCCAGCCTCCCTAGATGCTGAACATACCACCAATCCAGTTGTTAATGACACAGCCATATCTACCTCAAGAACAGCAGTGCAGGATGTAGCTGGTGAATCAGCCACGTGTAATGCTGACAGGACCACACTTGCAACCAAAGAAGCTGAACTGACAGTGCTCAAAGAGTCCATACAGAAGCTACAGGAAAAGCTTGTCCAGTCACAGCAGGAATGTTCAGCATTGCAGGAAAGAGAACACACTCTTCAACTGAAACTTGGGAAGGAAACCCAAAGTGAAGTAAAAGATGTAAGTTGTGTTAATTTGGTGGGAGAGAGAGAGAGAGAGAGAGAGATCCATTAAACACCAAAATGGATGAACTTTTTTTTCTCTTAAGCATTGGTAGTCATGATGCTGTCCCAAATTGAACTAATTTTCTCCCTCCTCTCCATGCAGGATGAGCCTGTGTCCTCGGAGAAGGTGACCAGCCTGAAGGAGGAGTTGCAAGCCCTGAAGGAGGAGAGGAACAGGCTGAGGGACAAACTTTGTCTGCTGGATGAGGATTACCAGGTTTTGACAGTACAAAATAAAATGGTGAGTGGGTGCACATTCTTTGTTCTGCTGTGTAACTGACCACCATAGAAACCTGTAAGGTACTTGTCACATTTAAACTACTATTGTGTATACATTTTCACCTTTATGTATTTGATTTATTTGCTTGGTGGTCCTTGAGCTGATATGTTCAGTATAGTCCTCCTGCACTGTGTATTTTTATGGTCTTGCATCTGTTATTTTATCTATCATTTTTTTTTTTTTTTATACGCAAAGATGAGATCTTTATGGCTAAGACAGTAAACTTTGATTTTCTCTCTTTAAATGTCATCTCTTGCATGTTTGTTTAAGCCATTCTAAAAGCTCTACTTACCTTAATTGTGGCCAAATTCTTAAATTGGGCTTTTTTGTTACACTATGTAACAAAAGCTTTTTTTTTTTTTTTTTTTTTTTTTTTTTTTTTTTTCTCTCTCTCTCTCTCTCTCTCCTTGTCACCACAATCTGCTTGCAGGTGTCATGGTTGCATACCATCATTATGTCTTTATTCATACTGAATTGCATACCATATTGGTTCTAATAACAGCCCAAGAATTTATCTGTTCAAATTAGTAGACACAGAAACGTTCATAACTATTATCATGTGTTTGTCATGGAGATGCACACCATCCCAACCGTGCCGTGCCATGCCCTCCCCTTAATCCTGAGTTGGAACTTGTCAAGTGACACTGACATAATATTTGTAGTCCTGCTCTGCTGACCACACACTAAGTCTATACAGATGTAATAGCAAATAGGGAAGGAACTAGATTGAGGGACAACACAAAATCTGTAATATTTACATTGATATTTGAAGGACTTACTTTGGAGTATCTTGTGATAAATTAGAGATCTTATTTGCAGTCTCCCTTACATCTTTACCCTCTCTCTTTGTTCTGACCCATTGTATTTCTTGGTTTATACAACTGCAATTGCACTTAGCTGTTGTGAAATCTATATCAATTTGCATTGCATTTCTTTCTTAAATATTATCCAAAATTTAACTTAAATTTCACTTTTCTTCCCAGCTCTTTCCTTTTTCAGAGAGATACATATTCATATACTACCGTCTTGCTCTTCTCTTCTCTAATTCACTTTTTACTGCATCCGTCAGTGCATCCTGATTCAATTTTTTCAAAGAATATGCAAGAAATACTTGCTTATTGAAATACCCTTTTTCATGTTCATTATTGATTTTAGAATCCTAAGTTTCCATACATAAATACTTCAGCATGAGCAAAAATTATTTAACTAAGCTGCAACATCATAGAGGCTCAGATTCACTGGAATTAGAGTCTGCCCACACTGACAAATATCCCCGTTTACTAGTACCTTTACTCAACACTCTTGAAATTGATGCAACACCCTAGATAATTTGTATATACCTTAACAGAAGATCCATAGTGATGTTCACAGTAAACGTAACTGTATATAGTGAGGAGTGAAACAGTAAATTAGTCATGAGAAGCAGCTTAAAGTGACTTGTTGAATTGTGCAGTTTGCATTTAGGATCCCTCTTTGTGAATCATGTACTAGAGTTAATCTTCCAAGCTTTCCTTCTGATTGTCTGATATTTGTGTGAGGTGAGAGGAGAGGGAGAACAAGGCTAAAGACTCACACTGTAGGCTACTCACACACATTATGCATGTGTCCCTCTTCCCACAAGTACCCAGAGTTCAAAGTGTTCCTTCTGAACAACCAAAGCATGATAGTGAGCAGTCCCAGTTCAAACCTGTGCATGATGAAATTCAACAGTTAAGAAATTTAATTCTTCAGTTAGGAAAATTCAGGACTCCTCTGAAAGTCTAGTGAATGGAAAATTAAAAAATGGGCACATTTTGTTATTAGAAACAGTATGGTATTTATATGAGTGACATTTGAGGAAACATTTGCTTTAAATAAAGTACTGTTTCCTTAATTTACAATTAAATAATGTTTCTATAATTGTCTGTATTCAACCATTATTACCTGCAGTGCTGGTGGTGGATGTTGTACATTGCTGAAGAATATATTCCATATTTGTATACAACATTTGGAGTGGTTGTCTGCAGGACTCAAGCCAAAGTAAATTGTACTTTTTGAAGATTTAAAAGACATCCATATGATTATGATAAAGGACAAATATTATTGATCACTGCATGAAAAATGTAAGCCACTAAAATCCTAAAAAATATGTATAATATATATATGAGGTTCTCTGCATTAGGAAGGTCACTCTTACCATTCTGTCTGCAACAAAGATGACCATATGCAGCTCGCTATTGAGGTCTTAACTTCTGCATGGTGATGGATGGGTATCCGTTTGAATACTCTTGTCAATCAAGAATCCCTCAAAGAACAGTCCAGTCCACCATCAATGCAAGTGGTGCAAACACACACTGCTGAACAATATTTTTCATTAGAGGGGCTGCCCAAGGCAAATTCTATTTTAGAAAGGTGGTTCCAGCAGCATAAGATCAGAGCAATCCCTTACAATAACACTGCTCTCAACCAATGGTGGGCCAGTGGTAGCTGCTTCCATTGGTTGATATTGTTTTGGCTCCAAACATTGCTTCCTAAGTGTGTGTCATTTTCCATTCACCTAACATGCCATAGTCACATTGCATGACCCAGGCAAAATGAGCCCTGTCCATCTTCACAACTTCATAACGTGCCCACAAGTCATGCCATTCCCTGATAAGAGTAGACACAACAAACCTTACACTATCTTTTGAATATCATATTTCTTTACAATTTTTCCTCTGCTGCCTGTTAGTCTCTGCAGTGATAGTAATAATATATATATTACTGGTTTTCATAACTGTAATAAACATCAGAAATGCATATCTGTGATTAGAATATAAGTCTTATGAGAGGTAAGTTTTCAAGCTCAAACATATGATACCAAATGCAACAAATGTATCTATGTTACAGAACTGTCGATGAAGCAACCTGAAAGAGAAACTAGCATACAAAGAGCATGATTTCATATTAATTAAATATATAAAATGTGCATAACACTCATCAGTGCACAGTTAATGTGTCAGGGAGGGTAACTCACTCACCACTCACATCGCTTAAGAATTTCTACCTTCTTTGTGAGTGTTATTGGTACTCTAGCTCACTTAGGCTTACTGCTAAGAACTCACTGGCCACATGGAAGGAATAGTTAACACTTAAGAGGTAAAATAATTCACCACATGGTCAGTCTCACACACACCACACCAGCAAATGAAAGAACATGCCAGCAGTAACAGCATAACACATCCAAGCATTGGTGGGAAAATGAATGGTAGGAAGGGGAGAAGGGAAGGGTGTTTTTTTTTTTTTTTTTTTTTTTTTTTTTTTTTTTTTTCCAGGAGAGACAGCAGCAAGGGCAACAAAAACCCAATAAAAAAAAAATAATAAATAAAATAAAATAAACACTGACATGCTGCTCCCTGAATAGGGTCCAATGCCATGGTCAAAAATTGAAGAATAATTGTCTTGAAACCTCCCTCTTGAAGGAATTCAAGTCACAGGAAGGTGGAAATACAGAAGCAGGCAGGGGGTTCCAGGGTTTACCAGAGAATGCTGGTTAACTCTTGCATTAGAGACATGAACAGATTAAGAGTGTGAGAAAGAAAGTCTTGTGCAGCGAGGCAATGGGAGGGGAGCCATGCAGTTAGCAGGAAAATAGTTGTAGAAGATAGCAAGAGATGAAACACAGAAGCAATGAGAAAGAGGTTGAAGACAGTCAGTTAAAGGAAAGGAGTAGATGAGACAAAAAGCTTTTGATTCCACCCTGTCTAAAAGAGTGGTATGAGTGGAATCCCCCATCCTCCACCCAGACATGTGAAGCATACTCCATACATGGACTGATAAGGCCCTTGTACAGTTAGCAGCTGGGGTGGTGTGGTTTTGAGAAAAACTGGCAGAGACATCACAGAACACCTAAATTCATAGAAGCTGTTTTAGCTAGAAATGAGATGTGAAGTTTCCAGTTTAGACTGTAAGAAAAGGTCAGATTGAGGAAGTTCAGTGTAAAAGAGGGGGACAGTTGAATGTCATTGAAGAGGGGATAGTTGTCTGAAAGGTTGTGTTGAGTTGATAGATGGAGGAATTGAGTTATTGAGGCATTGAACAATACCAAGTTTGCTCTTTTTTTTTTTTTTTTTTTTTTTTTTATGTAGGAAGGACACTGGCCAAGGGCAACAAAAATCCAATAAAAAAAAAAATGCCCACTGAAATGTCAGTCCCACAAAAGGGTCAAAGCAGTGGTCAAAAATTGATGGATAAGTGTCTTGAAACCTCCCTCTTGAAGGAATTCAAGTCATAGGAAGGTGGAAATACAGAAGCAGGCAGGGTGTTCCAGAGTTTATCAGAGAAAGGGATGAATGATTGAGAATACTGGTTAACTCATGCATTAGAGAGGTGGACAGAATAGGGGTGAGAGAAAGAAGAAAGTTTTGTGCAGCAAGGCCGCGGAAGGAGGGGAGGCATGCAGTTAGCAAGATCAGAAGAGCAGTTAGCATGAAAATAGGGGTAGAAGACAGCTAGATATGCAACATTGCGGTGGTGAGAGAGAGGCTGAAGACAGTCAGAGGAGAGGAGTTAATGAGACGAAAAGCTTTTGATTCCACCCTGTCTAGAAGAGCAGTATGAGTGGAACCATCCCCAGACATGTGAAGCATACTCCATACATGGACAGATAAGGCCCTTTTACAGAGTTAGCAGCTGGGGGGGTGAGAAAAACTGGCAGAGACATCTCAGAACGCCTAACTTCATAGAAGCTGTTTTAGCTAGAGATGAGATGTGAAGTTTCCAGTTCAGATTATAAGTAAAGGACAGACCGAGGATGTTCAGTGTAGAAGAGGGGGACAGTTGAGTGTCATTAAAGAATAGGGGATAGTTGTCTGGAAGGTTGTGTCGAGTTGATAGATGGAGGAATTGAGTTATTGAGGCATTGAACAATACCAAGTTTGCTCTGCCCCAATCAGAAATTTTAGAAAGATCAGAAGTCAGGCGTTCTGTGGCTTCCCTGCGTGATATGTTTACCTCCTGAAGGGTTGGACGGCTATGAAAAGATGTGGAAAAGTGCAGGGTGGTATCATCAGCGTAGAAGTGGATAGGACAAGAAGTTTGGTTTAGAAGATCATTAATGAATAATAAGAAGAGAGTGGGTGACAGGACAGAACCCTGAGGAACACCACTGTTAATAGATTTAGGAGAAGAACAGTGACCGTCTACCACAGCAGCAATAGAATGGTCAGAAAGGAAACGAGATGAAGTTACAAAGAGAAGGATAGAAACCGTAGGAGGGTAGTTTGGAAATCAAAGCTTTGTGCCAGACTCTATCAAAAGCTTTTGATATGTCCAAGGCAACAGCAAAAGTTTCACCAAAATCTCTAAAAGAGGATGACCAAGACTCAGTAAGAAAAGCCAGAAGATCACCAGTAGAGCGGCCTTGACGGAACCCATAATGGCGATCAGATAGAAGGTTGTGAAGTGATAGATGTTTAAGAATCTTCCTGTTGAGGATAGATTCAAAAACTTGAGATAGGCAGGAAATTAAAGCAATAGGACGGTAGTTTGAGGGATTAGAACGGTCACCCTTTTTAGGAACAGGTTGAATGTAGGCAAACTTCCAGCAAGAAGGAAAGGTAGATGTTGACAGACAGAGCTCAAAGAGTTTGACTAGGCAAGGTGCAAGCACGGAGGCACAGTTTCGGAGAACAATAGGAGGGACCCCGTCAGGTCCATAAGCCTTCCGAGGGTTTATGCCAGCGAGGGCATGGAAAACATCATTGCGAAGAATTTTAATACGTGGCATGAAGTAGTCAGAGGTTGGAGGAGAGGGAGGAACAAGCCCAGAATCGTCCAAGGTAGAGTTTTTAGCAAAGGTTTGAGCGAAGAGTTCAGCTTTAGAAATAGATGTGATAGCAGTGGTGCCATCTGGTTGAAATAGAGGAGGGAAAGAAGAAGCAGCAAAGTTATTGGAGATATTTTTGGCTAGATGCCAGAAATCACGAGGGGAGTTAGATCTTGAAAGGTTTTGACATTTTCTGTTAATGAAGGAGTTTTTGGCTAGTTGGAGAACAGACTTGGCATGGTTCTGGGCAGAAATATAAAGTGCATGAGATTCTGGTGATGGAAGGGTTAAGTACCTTTTGTGGGCCACCTCTCTATCATGTATAGCACGAGAACAAGCTGTGTTAAACCAAGGTTTAGAAGTTTTAGGATGAGAAAAAGAGTGAGGAATGTACACCTCCATGCCAGACACTATCACCTCTGTTATGCGCTCAGCACACAAAGACAGGTCTCTGACACGGAAGCAGTAGTCATTCCAAGGAAAATCAGCAAAATACCTCCTCAGGTCCCCCCAACTAGCAGAGGCAAAATGCCACATGCATCTTCGCTTAGGGGGATCCTGAGGAGGGATTGGAGTGATAGGATAAGATAAAGATATGAGATTGTGATCGGAGGAGCCCAACGGAGAAGAAAGGGTGACAGCATAAACAGAAGGATTAGAGGTCAGGAAAAGGTCAAGAATGTTGGGCGTATCTCCAAGACGGTCAGGAATACGAGTAGGGTGTTGCACCAATTGCTCTAGGTCATGGAGGATAACAAAGTTGTAGGCTAGTTCACCAGGATGGTCAGTGAAGGGAGAGGATAGCCAAAGCTGGTGGTGAACATTGAAGTCTCCAAGAATGGAGATCTCTGCAAAAGGCAAGAGTCAGAATGTGCTCCACTTTGGAAGTTAAGTAGTCAAAGAATTTCTTATAATCAGAGGAGTTAGGTGAGAGGTATACAGCACAGATAAATTTAGTATGAGAGTGACTCTGTAGTCGTAGCCAGATGGTGGAAAACTCGGAAGATTCAAGAGCGTGGGCACGAGAGCAGGTTAAGTCATTGCGCACTTAAACGCAGCATCCAGCTTTGTATCGAAAATGAGGATAGAGAAAGTAGGAGGGAACAGAAAAGGGGCTACTGTTAGTTGCCTCAGACACCTGAGTTTCAGTGAGGAAAAGAAGATGAGGTTTAGAAGAGGAGAGGTGGTGTTCTACAGATCTTAGACCGCGAATGTTGCAGAAGTTAATGAAGAAAAAGTTGAGGGGGGTGTTAAGACACTTAGGGTCGTCGACAGAAAGGCAGTCCGACCTGGGGACATTTATGGTCCCCTCCCCAGATGGGGACTCCGAGGCTGGTGTAGGAGTCACCATGATGATTTTAAGATTTTTGAGTGAAGGGTGTATGTATTATTAGGTGCTTGTAGTTATGTGTGGAGGAAGAGAGTTGTCTTTAGAGGGAAGGCTGTGACTGCCCCCTTGTGTTGTGAGACACAAAGGGAAACGTTCAGTGAGGTCACAGCTGGGTTTAATGATAAGTTCACAGCACCCCTTGAACAGTACTTTAGACCTCACTGGGAGTAATTATCATTTCAGCAGATGTCTACTGCCTCCTCCAGTCTGCCCCAATTAGAAATTTTAGAGAGATCAGAATTCAGGTATTCTGTGGCTACCCTGCGTGAACTGTTTACTTCCTGTTAGTAGGAAGGTGCAGGAAGGCGAGCATTTTAAATTTTGTAATTTTATTTGTCTTGGACTAAAGCTTACGTCATTGGATTTTAGCACTCATACGAAGAAAATAGTCCCTAATTTACACATTTTGTATCATCAGTTTCTCATATAACAGATGCTCATATAACGGGACCTCCCTGTACTTTAGTCTTAGTGGTGAAATTACATGGTTGATGGTCAGGTTCTTTTGTTTCTGACCATCAACCATGTAATTCACCACTAAGACTACATACAGGGAGGTCCCGTTATATGAGCATCTGTTACATGAAAGCATATATATAGCATGAAAGTTGACAGGGCATATTTCACCCAGCCCCATCAGTGTTATTACTATTGTACTTCTATCTCTGTACTATTACTATTACCTCTACTGCTGTACTGCTACTGTTAATGTCATCCATACTAAATATTATACAGCCCACCACCAGTCAGATGTGTACTCCCCCCCACCAAAAAAAAAAAAAAGTTTTGTTTCTGAAATTTGTCCTTTTACCATAAAGAGGGAGTGGCTTGTTCTTGCAAGCAAACCCCCAGAACAAATGACTAGGCTTCTTACATGGGAGGAAGAAATTAGTAGGCATGACTGTACATTGGTGTGAGAGAAATATACATTAGCAGCAAACACTCAAGGTGACCTGCCATAAGTTGTTTTAATAGTAAGACTTCTCTAGTCTCCAACACTTTTGTTGTTCACGTATTAAGTTATGGATCCTGACATCACACCTGTGAGCAGTGCCAAGGCTGCATCTCCCCACTCTGCCCTTAACAATAGATTTTTCCTTCATATCAAACTGATTTATTGTTTTCAGTACCTTCTGTTTACATTAATGGTCATGGCACCATGCTTCAACTTGCAGCTTTTATTTATTTTTTAAGTTTTGAGTTGAAGGCATTTGAAAACAATAAATCTGTTTGATGTGATGGGAAAATGTATTGTTAAGGGCAGAGAGGTTTTGTTTATTGTCCCACTATTCATGAAAAATATGTTCATTATTTGCAGTCTTCACTAAAAGTGTACTTAGAATTCAGTACAACTTCCAAACCATTACACAAGTTGAAAAAAAAAATGCAAAATTTGTTCCGAATGTGGCAATACCTTTACAATCCTGAATGTGTGCCACTTATTGAGACAGAAGTTTATTGCAGTAGCATAAAATGACAGAGTTCAAGCTTTGATCATATTTTTTTCAGTTTTATTATGGTGAAAGCAGTCCTAACACAGGGTGCCTCATATGTAAAACAAACTTCACAGGAAATATCTAAAACTGTTTAGCACTTTATTAATAGAAAATGAATTCTTTGCTTTCTGTGTACAAGTGCTTCATATGCACAGGCAACATGACCTCCAGTCCCCCTCAGAACCTCATTTTCAGGGTATATAATATAGTGATACTTTATTGTTTTTTTTTTTTTTTGCAAAATGGCAGGATTGTTTTACTTTTGAAGATTTCCAAAAAAAGAAGAAATAAATGGCTCACAGAGGCAGACAACCACCTCCTAACTGAGAACACATTTAGCCCTGAAAATATCCTTCAGCAATACAACTTGAGTGGAGGCATTTTGGACCATTTTCTTATGTTTGGTTGTTTGTTGCTTTCTTCCCCCAGACGGTCCCTACCTGGGTCATGGTAGTTGTGGTGATGGCTCTGGCTCTAGGATCTGAACTGTTTCTCAACATTTTATAGAAGTTCAAAGATTCTATAATTTAGTTTGTTCTCACTTTCTCATTATAAAGATTAGTATCAGACCCTTTCCTATTCCACAAATTAATTATTCACTATGATAGACAAACATTATCAGCAATGCACAAAGTACATAGATAATTAGTTTTGTAAACTCTGCAGCAATGCTGCATAGAGGTATGTATTTAGAATTACACTAAATCTTTTAGTGCCATCATTGTGTAGATTACATGTTTAGGTCTCAGTTCAGAAGACAGTTCTTCCCAAAGTTCTGACATTATAATTAGCAAGCTCATTGAATAGCTACATAGTTATATATATATATATATATATATATATATATATATATATATATATATATATATATATATATATATATATATATCATTTGATGTATTTATGTAAAATATGGTAAACCTGTATATATATATATATATATATATATATATATATATATATATATATATATATATATATATATATATATATATATATATATATAATATGATCTATATAGTTAGGGTAGTGTTACATAAGACCGTAAGCAATGTGGCAGTGAAGCCCTAGACAGGAAGAGCCAGTCCCAGAAGCCTCGTGTGATATTAGCCAATGTAAGCCCCTGCTGAGGCCCTTAGCTTGATCCAAGGGAGGAGGAAGGAGGCTGGGTGTTGTCCCTCTCCCTCCAGCCTCTACCACCCACGTTAACAGGTAAAGATGCACCCAACAGACTTTCCTTCACGTGATGAGGTGCTGTTGGCAAGGAGTGTGACCCGCAAGAGACTTTTTTTTTTTTTTTTTTTTTTTTTTTTTTTTTTTTTTTTTTTCTCCACTTAAGTCAGAGTTATGTTAATAAGATTAATGCTTTAAAGATTTAACTTGTGCTGTGAACTAACACCCTAACCATTGTATGCTTTGGGAGTGCTGAATGACAGTATGAGTCCATATTTCATCTGATTTGCAGCTACATGCACATTTAAAGAACTTACCATTATAATATTATAAATGGTGTGAGGGCTTGCTTTTTATTGAACTACTACTACTTAAGCACTGCTGAAAATTTGCATACAAATGTCCATTGATGAAAAGTTAACTGCATTTAATATTAAAAAGATTTTCAGTTAACTAATGGCTAATGGAGTGTTGTTTCCTACTCCATATAAATTTACTAATTTCTAATGTTACATATTTTCAAATTTAAACAAGTGAAAGACTAAGCATAGACTTTCTCATGACCTTGTATCACTTTATTATGATTTGAAAGATCATAGCAGTCTTTTTAACATTTTAATCTCCAGAAAAATGCATGGCTGATAATCAGATATCCTCACTTCAGATTACTGCTGCTTAGACCAAGGGCCTGTATGAATACTTTTGCTTTTTAAATATATTTGCTTGTGATGTTGAATCTTCAGAACTAGCTTTTCATAATTTTGGTACATAAAAGCCAATACTGAACTGGATTACCTATGGTATGGACAGTAAAACTTTGCCCCAATAAAGCATAAACCTAACTAGTTCACACAAGACAACAGTACAGCCAAGATCTAATTGTACCTCTAATTATTAAAGTTTGTGTTATGTGGTCTTAATTTCCTCATTTGTTCATCTCTGTGCACTATAAGAAGTTCCTAAATTGAAGTCATTCATTGCATCACTGCACAAACTTTGACCACTGTAATTTTCTACATCTTTTGAAATTGGTTCTAATTTGTTACTCTTACCACTCCAAATAGTTTTTTTTTTTTATATTTCAATGAACTTTTCTTTATATTTCAACAGAAAAACTAAGATCATTTGTGAATTTTGCATCAGCATATGCCAATGCCAAGCCCAGCTTGTATATTAATGGAATTTACTTTGCATAAGGGGGGAAGACCTATTAAGGAGCTAAGTACCTAGCAGTACACAGGCTTGAGACTTGTTGAAGTACTTAGTTGAAATTTTGGGTGAAATATTTGTCTGGAGTAATATATTGGCTGAGTGGGAGTGGAGTTGACAGCCTTGGGCAGTAGCAGGAGTGTAACTGCAACTGACCCTTGAGTGAAACTTAGCCACACTTGGAACTGGCTTATGAAAACTTGGGTCCAGGAGTTTGGATCCTGCTCAAGCCCAGACCTTTGCTAGTTAGCTGACCCACTCTTTAAGGTGGGTTTTTTTTTGAACTTGATTTGATAATAATCCCCATCATCATTTTATCTTTTGTTTTTTTATTTCTGACAATACTGTCAAAATCCAGTAGATCAGCTTGCATTCAAACTTAAAATACATTTTCTGCAATTTACACCCAACAGGCAAAGCCTAGTGAATAATGATAACTTCACACCAGGTTGTACTTGTCACATCTAGTGTGCCAGACACTTCCCTGGGCTACTGAAGCTCAAAAGTTCACACCTAAGCAGACATTGGCAATTGTTGCCCCATGAGACCCCAACATTAGGTTGGAGATAATTGCCTTGATAAACTAGGGGAAGCCAGATGTAAAAGCTAAACAAAAATAAACACGTTGTATGACAGTGACAGGCCAGGGGTTAACCAGTCCTCCATCCAGTCAAAGCAACTGCTACATTATGGTGATTGAACTTGAAACCTTTCATCCACAAGTCCAACACCTTAAGACAGCCATCTAGCCCTGGTGTGCAAAGCTCAATATAGATGATTGAATTCTCAATTTGAATATGCTTTTAAACTGATATTCTACTGTATCACTGTTTGCTTTTCCCCAAACCTCCTCCAATACATGCAGATGTATCCAAGCAGTGCTTGCTTGTTCAACACTTAAGTTCATTCTACCTGGTCTGCTGAATTAATTTACCCTACTTCAGTAAAGTATTTATGTTGCTTCCTCCATATTCACAGGTTCGCCATTCAAGGATTCCCATGTTAATGGATTTCTCACCAATGGCATAAGCCTTTTTTGCTCAATACTTGTCAATGAGCTAGTAAAGTTATAAAGGCTGTTGCTTCACGTTGCCTAAACTCCTGTCTGTTTTTTTGTAAGTTGAGGTTTTTAAGGGATGCACCAAACACAGAAATTTACCAAACTTGGTGAATACAGAGGGAGCAATATATTGAAGTCATAATAAAATCAGTGAAAACTATACATTTCAGGTCATGAACATGAATCTGTAATGCTTGGAAGGACTACTAATACACAACACTGTCATGGAGCACTACTCACCACTGTGTTGCTTCCTCCAACAGGCTGTGGCGCTGAGCCTGGTGCCGCTGTGCATTGTGCTGCTGGGTATCATCACCGCCTTCTATGACACTATCTCTGCTGTTACTGGCACGTCTGAGTTTCATCCACCTTCCTAGATTACACAGCATCTGGAAATTTGTTTTTTTATATATTTTTATGATGTACTACTACTTGTTCTAGAAGATGACGATGTATCATTATACTCCTGACTCGCCCACAAGTTTACACTTTCTAAAGTTTTATTTATGACGAGTACTAAAGTTTTTGTACTATGTTGCCTTCCCATTGCTGTTGTACACATGCCTCCTGTTTCCGTTCCTTAGTTACTTGAGTTTGTAGAACCAACAAGTCCTGTAACACTGCAGTACCAACTCATTAAACGTGGAAATGCAACATCCAGTTGTTTGGACTTCAGATAAACAGCCCTGAATATGTATGTTACAAAACAATGGCAGAATTTTTTTATAACAAGCCTTGTTCATTAAAAATTCCAAAATTCATTAATATTGTAATTTCCTTTTTGAGCAGCAAACTAGAATTTTTCATCCAAGGTTGTTTTCTAGTAGAACAGCACACCGCTGGTTCAGTTTCCTCAGGGAAGTGGGCTCAACACATCATGTTTTTATCCATAAATTTATTATAGCATTTTGCAAAACCTTACATAGCAGTTACTAATTTGTTATACAACCACCATATACAGATATATTTTAAAATGTATATGAAGGTGTAAAAACTACCTGTCTTACATTCACCATGGTATAATTATTAACCTTGATGTCAACAATAAGAGCAATGACAACATGTATTTGGTTCCCATATAACAGAGGAGTGACTGCCATGCTGGTTAAGGAATGAGTGAAAAAAGGTCAACTATTATTAAAGGAAGATTCATCAACTTTAGTGGTAAATCTACTATTTTCTAAAGTCAGTTTTTTTTTATATGGCATTATTAATTATAGAATCTTTTACATGTAAATGTTAATTTTAGGGTGGTATTAAAATAAAGGTGTGGAGTAACGGGATGATGGTAATGTCTGAGGAATTAGTACTGTTTACTGATACACTGTCTATTGTGATTGGCATCAGTTGTGCCATGTTTAAAACTGGACTTTGCTTATTTGACAAGCATTTAAATCTCAGGAAATTTGATACCCAGCCATAGTTATCTATGGAAACACTTAATTTATCTTATACCAATATTTGTTAATATGATTTATTTATTTATTTTTTATTTATTATCATTTTTTTTTAAGTAATTTGTACAGGAGACGTATACTTTGATTAATTAATATTTTATAATGTAAAAAGCCATTTCTGTATACGTACTTCATTTGTAATTGTTACCCGATTGGTCAGGGTGGCTCACACAAGGTACAGCAAGAGTGTTGGATTACCAAGCAAAACTCAAACCTAAGTCATGCATATCTGAATATTGTTGGTAATGTTGAGAAAAATTTTTATTTTTATTTATTTTATTTATTTTTTATTTTTATTTATTTATTTTATATATATATATATATATATATATATATATATATATATATATATATATATATATATATATATATATATATGTATATGTATATGTATGTATATATATATATATATATATATATATATATATATATATATATATATATATATATATATATATATATATATATATATATATATATATATATATCTGGTCATGTATGAAAGCAGAGGATACTTAAGACCATCAAGGCAGTGCATAATTTTCAAGGGAATATTTTGCTTGCCTTGATCAATTATAATGAACAGGAAACAATTCAGGATCATCGCTGCATGTTATGATTTTTGTGTAGAGCCAAGAGAATTTTGGTCCATTCTGTTCATGTGTTCCTTGAGGTTATGCCATGACCAAAATTTGTACATGTTCCACAAGGTGAAGCCAATATGTTGCCGTACCTGTTTTTGTCTGTGATAAAAATGCCTCCATGGTTATTATTTTCTAATTTATGATTGATGTTTGTTTTTTTATTTTATTTTTTCTATCATTGCATCATGGTGGTGAGAAATTCTCCTTCTTTTGTACTTCTTATCATTATTTTCTTTCAAAATCTTCATCAAATACTGATCATACAAAGTAGAACATAGTTCTGATGAACTGAACTGAAATCTATGTATATTTCAGAAAAAGGAAATCTTCATATCCAAAGGTCAAAGTTCTGTGAACATGTTGCATGGTAAAGATTATGGAAACTAATGTATGGAAAGTGTTGAACATTCTGGCCATGGCTGCATAAATGAAAGTTGCTAGGCATTTTGTAAAGCAAAGTCTAGAGTTCATTTCTAGAGAAAGTTGTTGGATGCTTTACTCACTTTGACAAGCCTGGCATGAATGGAGAAAACATATTTCAGCATCGACACTTTAAGCAACAGAAGCCTACGTCATCTCTGGTGGAGAGCCTTTTCATCCCATGTAAGGTGTCTGCAAGGTCCCTCTGTGTCAAGTTCAACTGACTCAATTCAGGGAAAGTAATAATGTATATAAAGAAGTGGCCAAATTTCCCATTGACAGTTGACTTGACAGGACCAAACACTGGCATCCTAGTCACCTTGGTTTTATATCTGATTTAAAGCTGTGTACACAAAGCTTCAAGAAAGTCCTCATGTACATAGAACTGTAGGAGTGGTTGCTGGGGTGACCACTGTATGTAAAGATCAAGTTCTATACTGCCATTATACAATAGCATAGAAATGAAATTTATAAGAAATATTTATGTTTATTTGATACATTGTGATCATGTTACTGTTGTAGTTGTTCACTTATCCTTAAAAAGTTTTCTTGCTTCTACATGTTTATGAATATGACTTGTATCCATGCTTTTCTATTATATTCTCATATGATTAATTTAATCATAAAAAGGAGTCACAAAATGTATGTCCTGATATTCAGCACTTGTAAATTTTATGTACATTACAATTTTTATTACTAAACTGTACAAACATGGCCAGACTCAATGTGGCCATCAAAAACTGGTGAAAAGCTCATCCCTGTAGTGGAATAAGTTAGATATCAATGTATAAAAAAAGTCAAGAGCTCCATCAAACATAGAAAGTATAATTTTGTTGTATTTTTTATTACCACTATTAATGTTAACTTGAAACCACCACTGTAAGGAACTCTTGGGCATCAACACAGGCCCACATTGGTTCTGTTTTTGACACAGCGCCTCATTTACGGGATTGATCACTTTAGAAACAAAAGAAATGTAGACAGTAACATGTTTCCCAAGCTTCCAAATAAAATTATGCAGCAACTTCAAGTTTCCTATTCCTTCACTTATTACACACAATGAAGGCTGTCTTCATGAGGCCCCATGGTATGCCTGGTTTGTTCTAAAATTAGAGACAAAGTGGTGGAGCTCAGGAACAGTCCCCAATTAAGACTGGAAACAGGGTGGTGGAGTTCAGGAACACATCAGTTCCTAGACAACCATGTATATCATGGTATGCAACTTTCTTTTTAAATAAGTCATAGAAAACTGCACAACTGATAATTTCATCAATGGTATAGCCAGAAGCACCACTCAAAAACTGCAGTGGTATTCATACATGTATAACACTCATGTTAAATAAGCAGCTGATAGTTGTTGCTGTTCCTCAGTATTCTTTGACTTGAGTGATGTGGCAGTGTAAATGTAGTGCTGATTACTTGCCTGGTTTATTCTGCGACTGGAGCCAAGGTGGTGGAGCTCAGGAACACTCCCCTATTAAGACTGAAGCCAAGGTGGTGGAGTTCAGGAACACTCCCCTATTAAGATTGCAGCCAAGGTGGTGGAGCTCAAGAACACTCCCCTATTAAGACTGGAGCCAAGGTGGTGGAGCTCAGGCACACCTGTTAATTCCAAGACAACCAGCAAGGCTATCAGTTTTCCACTCAGCTCATAGCAACAGGATGTACTCAAGCTTTAGTGGGACCAGCCCTTACAAGGAGCCATAGGTATATATATATTGTAGTTGTGAAATGTTTAATATCATCTGAGGAGGTATATATATATATATATATATATATATATATATATATATATATATATATATATATATATATATATATATATATATATATATTGTAGTTGTGAAATGTTTATCATCATCTGAGAAGGCTAAGGTTATTATACTGTAGCATGTATAGTGATGAGGGTTCATTAGGTGTTTAGTGATAATGTCCTTTCTAATCATTACTGTATTTTGAAACATGAACTGGAACTTTGAATTGTGCAGTTTGGTGATTAGGTATGAAATCTGAATAGTGCAATTTAGTGAAAGATTATATTTTGTGAATCTAAGATATTCTTAACAGTTTTGACATGCAAGAAAGAAGTACAAGTGAATCTAAGATATTCTTAACAGTTTTGACATGCAAGAAAGAAGTACAAGAAGGAATGATCTCACAATTCAGTGTACTACCTTGGTGTTGGCTGGGTCCCACTGCAGTCAAAACTTATGTCAGATCAAGAAGTCAGAGATGGCTGGAAGAGCTGAAGAAATTACGTTTACAAATGAGGTGTATTAAGAGGGCAAGCCAAGCCTTGGAGTCTACTGCTGTGAAGGAGCAGACATGTGAAGGAAAGTCACCTGCACAGCAAAGAGCGCATAATAACCCAGGAGGTTGAAAGAAAGGCCTTGAGTTTTAATGAAACTTACCAAGTCTTTAAAAAAAAATTAAGGTTAGTAAAGGCTGGTATTCAGGAAGATTTTTTTTTTTTTTTTATGTAGGAAGGACACTGGCCAAGGGCAACAAAAATCTAATTAAAAAAATGCCCACTGAAATGCCAGTCCCATAAAAGGGTCAAAGCAGTGGTCAAAAATTGATGAATAAGTGTCTTGAAACCTCCCTCTTGAAGGAATTCAAGTCATAGGAAGGTGGAAATACAGAAGCAGGCAGGGAGTTCCAGAGTTTACCAGAGAAAGGGATAAATGATTGAGAATACTGGTTAACTCTTGCGTTAGAGAGGTGGACAGAATAGGGGTGAGAGAAAGAAGAAAGTCTTGTGCAGCAAGGCCGCGGAAGGAGGGGAGGCATGCAGTTAGCAAGATCAGAAGAGCAGTTAGCATGAAAGTAGCGGTAAAAGACAGCTAGATATGCAACACTGCGGCGGTGAGAGAGAGCCTGAAGACAGTTAGAGGAGAGGAGTTGATGAGACGAAAAGCTTTTGATTCCACCCTGTCTAGAAGAGCAGTATGAGTGGAACCCCCCCCCAAGACATGTGAAGCATACTCCATACATGGACGGATAAGGCCCTTGTACAGAGTTAGCAGCTGGGGGGGGGTGAGAAAAACTGGCGGAGACGTCTCAGAACACCTAACTTCATAGAAGCTGTTTTAGCTAGAGATGAGATGTGAAGTTTCCAGTTCAGATTATAAGTAAAGGACAGACCAAGGATGTTCAGTGTAGAAGAAGGACAGTGTAGAAGGGGACAGTTGAGAGTCATTGAAGAAGAGGGGATAGTTGTCTGGAAGGTTGTGTCAAGTTGAGAGATGGAGGAATTGAGTTTTTGAGGCATTGAACAATACCAAGTTTGCTCTGCCCCAATCAGAAATTTTAGAAAGATCAGAAGTCAAGCGTTCTGTGGCTTCCCTGCGTGATATGTTTACCTCCTGAAGGGTTGGACGTTTATGAAAAGACGTGGAAAAGTGCAGGGTGGTATCATCAGCGTAGGAGTGGATAGGACAAGAAGTTTGGTTTAGAAGATCATTAATGAATAATAAGAAGAGAGTGGGTGACAGGACAGAACCTTGAGGAACACCATTGCTAATAAATTTTGGAGAACAGTGACCGTCTACCATAGCAGCAATAGAATGGTCAGAAAGGAAACTTGAGATGAAGTTACAGAGAGAAGGATAGAAACCGTAGGAGGGTAGTTTGGAAATCAAAGCTTTGTGCCAGACTCTATCAAAAGCTTTTGATGTGTCCAAGGCAACAGCAAAAGTTTCACCAAAATCTCTAAAAGAGGATGACCAAGACTCAGTAAGGAAAGCCAGAAGATCACCAGTAGAGCGGCCTTGACGGAACCCATACTGGCGATCAGATGTATCAGAAACAACACTGCAAGCTTCAAGCTGATCTCAATGAAAGCCTTGTTGGTGTTGAAAGGTTATGAAGTGCTCAAGAATTATATTCCTGAGCCACCATCTTGACTTGGAGGATCAGAACAAACCAGGCAGGTAACCAGGACTACACACACTGCCACGTCATCCAAGCCAAACAATCCCAGGGAGTAGCAATAATTATCAACTGCTAACATTAATGTTATGCATGTGACTACCACTACACTCCCACCAAATTACTTAATTCTGTAACTGGATATTAGTATAACACTTAATTTGACAATTATGTAAGTATAATCCATTACAAACATTGGCTAAATGTTGAAAACATTTTAACTAATTATCATCTTCTATTTACATTGGCATGGAAAATAATGATATAGAGACCTGATACATAATAGATACATATCAACATACATGAAAATTGAATACTGCAATGCAAATTATGGTGTCTGCCAGTTAAGCTTCCAATATGACAATTTTCTGTGTGCGACTTTCTACGATGTTAAGATTCTTCTCTGACGTTCCCTTCTTAACCAATTTAGAGTTGCCCACCCATATCTTCACAAGGCAAACCAGACCATCAGTACTTACCTTTGTCTCAAGCACTAGTGATAAGGGCCACTCCATTCTGAGTGTGTACTTATCCACCAGCAGCATCACGTATCACGTCTTCCACACCTACGCTCCTATGGGTGCTGCGCTATTTGTCACTTTGTTTGGTTGATCACATATTCCTTCCTCTAATGACATCAGAACTGCTTTGACAGAGTCTGCATTTACCATGGTGAGCAGTCTGCTGCTCACAATCAACATTTCTTTAAAGAAAAGTGTCCACAAGATGCACCATCCAGACATTTGGGACACTTTGTATTGATTGAAGCTTAAAACCTTAAAACCTTAACCTTAAAATTGCATTGTTTCTTTCATATCAGCAACCAATTTATTCTCTGGTTCAATGAAGTTACAACCTTGCCCTGTCCTTACTTGCATCATTGTTCCTCTAATGGCAGTGAATAGTCACAATGCACTGATGAATGCATCAGTTGTCATATCTAGCATATCTATATGAATTGCTCTCAGAGTTGTCATTAAAAAAAATTCACAATTTATTTTTTCTTTTACATATCAACATGTATTTCTATATCACATTGATAAATAAGGTCTATATATGTACATACAAATAAAAAATGCAAAAGTAGTCAAGCCTGACCCATTTATTTATTTATTGTATAGTACAATATATAGTCTTATCAACTCCTCTCCTCTTACTTTTCTTTTTTTATAAAGGAGGGGCACCAGTCAAGGGAGAGAGATAAAAAAGGCCCACTGATGCTGGTCCCCGAGTAGGGTCCAAAGCGGTAGTCAAAAATTGAAGGATAAGAGTCTTGAAAACTCCACCTTGAAGGAGTTCAAATCATAAGAAGGTGGAAATACAGACACAGGCAAGGAGTTCCAGAGTTTACCAGAGAAAGGGATGAATTATTGAGAATACTGGTTAACTTTGCATTAGAGAGGTGGACGGAATAAGGGTGAGAGAAAGAAGAAAGTTTTGTGCAGCAAGATCGCAGGAGGAGGGGAGGCATTCAGTTAGCAAGATAAGAAGAGCAGTTAGCATGAAAATGACGGTAGAAGATAACAAGAGATGCAACATTGCAGCGATGAGAAATAGGCTGAAGAAAGTCAGTTAGAGGAGAGTTGATGAGACAAAAAGCTTCTGATTCCACCTTGTCTAGAAGAGCAGTATGAGTGGAACCCCACCAGACATGTGAAGCATACTCCATACATGGACAAATAATGCCCCTGTACAGAGTTTGCACCTGGAAGGGTGAGAAAAACTCGCAGAAAGGTCTCAGAATGCCTAACTTCATAGAAGTTGTTTTAGCAAGAGATGAGATGTGAAGTTTCCAGTTTAGATTATAAGTAAAGTACAGAAAGAGGATCTTCAGTGCAGAAGAGTGGGACAGTTGAGTGTCACTGAAGAAGAGGGGATAGTTGTCTGGAAGGTCGTGTCAAGTTGATAGATGGAGGAATTGAGTTTTTGAGGCACTGAACATTAAGTTTGCTCTGCCTCAATCAGAAATTTTAGAGAGATCAGAAGTCAGGCACTCTGTGGCTTCCCTGCGTGAAGTGTTTACTTCCTGAAGGGTTGGATGTCTACAAAAAGGCATGGAAAAGTGCAGGGTAGTATCATCAGCATAGGAGTGGATAGGACAAGAAGTTTGAGGAATACAGTAAAATCCCTCTCATCTGGCATTCGAGTATCCGGCAGCTTCAAGTATCTGGCACATTTTTCCCCGAGCCTTAAAATCAATAAAAAATCAATGTGCACTCATAAAATCAATTAAAATTCCTGCACGAGGCTTACTTTGTCCGCTCGCCACCAGAGCGCACTGCTTCGCGCCACCCGCGGCCCACTGCACTGTGTTTACTCAGTGACTCAGTCCCGCGTGTGCACTGTTTATCACCTGACGCCTTCATCATGCCTAAAGTTGTAGAAAAGAGGAAGCGTGTTGTGCTTACACTTAAGCAGCTGATCAGATCAGCTGCTGATTAAGATCAGTTGATCTTTGTTATGGTAAGATGCGTCAGTGTAGGGTGGTGATTGTGGACATAATTTCACTTCTATTCAAGTATCCGGCAATATTCAAGTATCCGGCATGTCAGCGGTCCCGTTGATGCCGGATAAGAGGGATTTTACTGTAATAGGAAGAAAGGGGATGACAGGACAGAACCCCGAGGAATACCACGGTCAATAGATTTAGGAGAACAGTGACCATTTACCACAGCAGCAACAGAACAGTCAGAAAGGAAACTTGAGATGAAGTTACAAAGAGAAGGATAGAAGCCATAGGAGGGTAGTTTGGAAATCAAAGCTTTGTTCCAGACTTTGTCAAAAAAAATTTGATATGTCTAAGGCAACAGCAAAAGTTTCACCAAAATCTCTAAAAGAGGATGACAAAGACTCAGTAAGGAAAGCTAAATCACCAGTAGAGCGGCCTTGATGGAACCCATACTGGTGATTAGACAGAAGGTTGTAAAGTGATAGATGTTAAGAATCTTCCTGTTGAGGATAGATTCAAAAACTTGTGATAGGAAGGAAATTAAAGCAATAGGACAGTAGTTTGAGGGATTAGAACAAGCAATAGGACAGTAGTTTGAGGGATTAGAACAGTCACCCTTATTAGGAACAGGCTGAATGTAGGCAAACTTCCAGCAAGAAGGAAAGGTAGATGTTGACAGAAAGAGTTGAAAGAGTTCGAACAGGCATGTTACCGCCAGTAGGCGGCGAAGGTTGATTCAGACCCGCACAATGACATGAATCATTTATTGTATCCAGTTGGATCCGCTTGAATTCGGTCAAAACCTGAAGACATGCATTAATGATCATAGACAATATTCTATATGAATAATTTGTGTAATACAGGTATGACTCTGCACGTTACTTATAGGATAACGTACTCATACACAGGCAGTTGTTACACTTACGTGTCTGGGTCTTGGGGTGCTCTTGGTAGGTCTATCTACTTCTGTCTCTGCAGCAACACACGTCTTCCCTGCACAAGTGTCCTCAGCCAAGTGTCCCTATCGTCCTCAGTTACTGCCTGGGTTCCTATCCTGTCCATCGTTATCCATTAGCAACAGCGATAAGACCGGCCTCATCTTAGCCTCATGTCATAACAAGCATCCTTCATCTCCTTACATCAACACTACCTCAGCACCAACCGTACAAGAAATTCACTGACTTGGGCCTCGTCTTGGTCCTTGCCTTGACTTCCAGGGCCTTATCTTCCTCATTGACAAACTTGCTTGCACAACAACTTCTTTCACCCGCTTGGCGGTAACAAGGCAAGATGCAAGCACGGAGGTACAGTTTTGGAGAACAACAGGAGGGACCCCATCTAGTCCATAAGCCTTCTGAGGGTTTAGGCCAGTGAGGGCATAGGAAACATCATTGCAAAGAATTTTAATAGGTAGCATGAAGTAGTCAGAGGGTGGAGGAGAGGTTAAGAAACAAGCCCTGAATCATCCAAGGTAGAGTTTTTAGTAAAGTTTGAGCAGAGTTCAGCTTTAGAGATAGATGTGATAGCAGTGGTGCCATCTGGTTGAAATAAAGGAGGGAAAGAAGAAGAAGCAAAGTTACTGGAGATGTTTTTGGGTGGGTGCCAGAAGTCACAAGGGGAGTTAGATCTTGAAAGATTTTGACACTTTCTATTAATGAAGAAGCTTTTTGGCTAGTTGGAGAACAGACTTGGCATGGTTCTGGGCAGAAACATAAAGTGCATGAGATTCTGGTGATGGAAGGCTTAAGTACCTTTTGTGGACCACCTCTCTATAATGTATAGCACAAGAACAGGCTATGTTAAACCAAGGTTTGGAAGGTTTAGGTTGAGAAAAAGAGTGAGGAATGTATGCCTCCATGCCAGACACTATCACCTCTGTTATGCGCTCGACACAGAGACAGGTCTCTGACACGGAAGCAGTAGTCATTCCAAGAAAAAGTCAGCAAAATACCTCCTCAAGTTCCCCAACTAGCAGAGGCAAAATGTCAGATCCACTTAGGGGATCCTGAGGAGGGATTGGAGCAACAGAAGATATAAATAAGACTGTGATCAGAGGAGCCCAATGGAGAAGAGAAGGTAACAGCATAAGCAAAAGGATTAGAGGTTAAGAAAAGATCTACAATGTTGGGCGTATCTCCAAGACAGTAAGGAATACAAGTAGGATGTTGCACCAACTGCTCCAGGTCGTGGAGGATAGCAAAGTTGAAGGCTAGTTCACCAGGGTGGTCAGTGAAGGGAGAAGGAAGCTAAAGCTGGTGGTGAACATTGGAATCTCCAAGAATGGAGATCTCCGCAAAAGGGAAGAGAGTCAGAATGTGCTCCACTTTTGATAAGAAGTTTGCCCACCACATTCCCCCAACACCCCATAACCCCTCAAACAAGCTTGGGGGCCTGTGGGGAGCTGTGGGTTTTGCAGGGTGGGGAAGAAAAATAAGTGAAATATGGATGTTAAAAAATCTAAGGAAATTTCCCTAACCTAGCCAGGAGGGCTTTGCCCCATCTGGACCTGCCCCCTACTAGGACATTAACCTAACCTTACCTAGTATAATGTAACCTAACAAGGGCTCAAAAATTATACTGTTATGCCTTACTAGTGTGGTGTAGATTCACAGGGCAATGGAGGTGGGTACAGTTTGGCGGCTCAGTTAATAAACACATTTAACCTCTTCTTTATGTCTGTATGTCACATCTTAAACATTGCTATTGCTAAATATTCCACATAGTGACTTTTTTTCCTGCTGAACACTGGCACTGTTCAGTTCACCTCCCTCCATTGGGCAGCCATATTAACAAATGATAATGAGCCTCTAACAGAATGCCTGACACATCTCTAAAATAAATGAAAACTGTAACCTACTGTGGAAAGTTGTAATTGGTGGCCTCACAAGTGGCAGCGCATGATTGGAGGGATCAGTTGTATCATGAAACCCCCAATATGCTGCTACCCACAAATCCCAGGTATAAACAAAAGAAAATAATTTTAGGGTTTACTCTTGACTGGTGCAGGGCTCGCTAGACTTAGAAAATCTTGAATTTCTCCACACTCAAGTGCTATTACAGTTATACTAGACATGTGCCCCCGGTTTTTTTACATTTACTGCAAGGTCACTGACCCTTCTACATGACATGCAAGTTTCGTGCTTGTATGTAACACAGACATGATATCCAGATTAACCACTTTCATTCATTACTCCACTAAGTAAAGTTTTAATAAAGGTGAAATTTTACATGATATTGCAGTCTGCCCCACTGCAAGTGCTGGAAATGCCTCAGAGAGACTTAGGCATGTCTGCACACAACACTGTACACTATTTGAGGCACCCAGAACCAGAGTGATGTAAGTGACCCCATGGCCAAAACCCATGATCCTAACAAAACTAACTTAATGTAACCAAACTAACCTGACCAAACTAATCTAACCTTACTAAACTAATCTAATCTAATCTAACCTAACTAAACTAACCTAACCTTACCAAACTAACCTAATGTAATCTAACTAAACTTTAAAAGTTGTTGTCAGCATTATAAATAATTTGCAGTGGGTATATATATATGGGGTTCAAAATGAGAAACTCTATTTGATAAGGGTATGAAAAGCCATGTTGCAACTGCTGAAAGAGTAAAATAATACTGGGATTTGTCAAGTAGTAGACATGGCCAGTAAACAAAACATAACTCTCAGGCTGCAAATGCAGTCTCCCAGACACATCTGAACATAGCATTTTGAATGTCAAAATCTATTAATAAAGATGCATACAATTTTCCTTTCACATAGTAAGACTCTGGTACATTTTAATATTTTCAACATAACTTTCCATTGCATATGACTGGTAAATATTGGGATTTGCTGTTGGGGAGGGGTAGTTAACACCAACATTTCCAGTACAATTTCTTAGAGTTTGGTTGACCTAACTTGAAGTGCAAAGCTGAAACAGTATTTAAAAAATCCAAAATAGCCACATTAGTATTAGTAAATACAAACAACACGTTTAAAAAATCAGGCATAATAGAGCTTCTCAGACAAGACATGACTTTCAATGGAGCCAAACAAGTGTAGACCAGGAGTGCAAAAGTGGAAGCAGAAAAAGTAAACACTTCAGTGTTGCATCAAATGATGCAACACTCATTCATACATGGCTGAAGATTTTGACAGGATGCTGATGCAGATCACTGTATAGAGAACAAAATAATCCCTTCTGTGTTAGGTCTTGCAGAAGCCTGGACCCACAATTGTGCACACAGTACAGCAGTAATTGTTGCTTCTTACAGTGCCATGGCAAGAATGAGTTTTGTTGGTGACACTACTAATGTCTAGGAAAAATGGTCATGCCACCATGGTGGCATCATGTGAAGGAGGCTCAGTCTTGCCAGATTTTGCTTTCTCACTTTCAGCCAGTGATAGAAATGAAGGAAAAATTGGCAGTCATCTGTCCACACATAGAGTCATCCATCCATCACTTTGTAAGATCATGTTCTCTTAGACAAACTGGAAGGCAGATGCACATTCACTTGTCTATAAATCATGACTGATCATCCAGAGACTATCCACCTATTTTAGTCAACTTTGGAGATGCCATAGATATCTTGAGAACACAAATCTTCTTACAAGAGGCTTGAGTTTTTTCCTTGAAAGAGTCAGAAAGTGAGTGACCATATAATCCAACTGATGGGAGAAGTCTAACTAGGAGTTCAAAAGTTTGTGTCATCAACTTGAGTGATTTCCTGTGACAGAGAGGAATCCCTGTGAAGGACCACCTCATGGAACTGCTGCCCATCCTGAGGGAGACTTAACCTCAAACCCCATGTCATTGTATACTCCAGGAGACTGACATCTCTGAAGGCTCAGGTGACCTTGACTGAAGGGAGAAAACTTGTCTAAGAGTGGTAAGTGAGATAGACAGGTGCACTGAGTGACAGAGAGGAGGACACTGACTGTTGCAAAGAACTATGAGGCAATGCACAAAATGTTCTCTTCCCAGCATAAAGAGGTGAAAGCAACACTAGGTTCCTGTACCAAGGGGAGAACCCTATGCCAGTCTCCCATAATGGCATAGTCACTGCTTTAAGGAGAAACCACATATCATTGCACAGGACTGCAGTGTGAAGATGTGGATGACGTTCACAGTGGGCAGAAAAGGTGCCTAGACAGGCGAGTTACAGCTGAACTCGTGTGAATGATAAACAGGCAATACTTGAGTATGCTGCCTAAGTGATGCAGGGAATTCTCAGCAACCCATTAACTAAGTTTTTTTTTTTTTTATGTAGGAAGGATACTGGCCAAGGGCAACAAAAATCTAATAAAAAAAAATGCCCACTGAAATGCCAGTCCCATAAAAGGGTCAAAGCAGTGGTCAAAAATTGGTGGATAAGTGTCTTGAAACCTCCCTCTTGAAGGAATTCAAGTCATAGAAAGGTGGAAATACAGAAGCAGGCAGGGAGTTCCAGAGTTTACCAGAGAAAGGGATGAATGATTGAGAATACTGGTTAACTCTTGCATTAGAGAGGTGGACAGAATAGGGGTGAGAGAAAGAAGAAAGTCTTGTGCAGCGAGGCCGCGGAAGGAGGGGAGGCATGCAGTTAGCAAGATCAGAAGAGCAGTTGGCATGAAAATAGCGGTAGAAGACAGCTAGATATGCAACATTGCGGCGGTAAGAGAGAGGCTGAAGACAGTCAGTTAGAGGAGAGGAGTTGATGAGACGAAAAGCTTTTGATTCCACCCTGTCTAGAAGAGCAGTATGAGTGGAACCCACCCAGACATGTGAAGCATACTCCATACATGGACGGATAAGGCCCTTGTACAGAGTTAGCAGCTGGGGGGGTGAGAAAAACTGGCGGAGACGTCTCAGAACACCTAACTTCATAGAAGCTGTTTTAGCTAGAGATGAGATGTGAAGTTTCCAGTTCAGATTATAAGTAAAGGACAGACTGAGGATGTTCAGTGTAGAAGAGAGGGACAGTTGAGTGTCATTGAAGAAGAGGGGATAGTTGTCTGGAAGGTTATGTCGAGTTGATAGATGGAGGAATTGAGTTTTTGAGGCATTGAACAATACCAAGTTTGCTCTGCCCCAATCAGAAATTTTAGAAAGATCAGAAGTCAGGCGTTCTGTGGCTTCCCTGCGTGATATGTTTACCTCCTGAAGGGTTGGACGTTTATGAAAAGACGTGGAAAAGTGCAGGCTGGTATCATCAGCATAGGAGTGGATAGGACAAGAAGTTTGGTTTAGAAGATCATTAATGAATAATAAGAAGAGAGTGGGTGACAGGACAGAACCCTGAGGAACACCACTGTTAATAGATTTAGGAGAAGAACAGTGACCGTCTACCACAGCAGCAATAGAACGGTCAGAAAGGAAACTTGAGAAGAAGTTACAGAGAGAAGGATAGAAACCGTAGGAGGGTAGTTTGGAAATCAAAGCTTTGTGCCAGACTCTATCAAAGGCTTTTGATATGTCCAAGGCAACACCAAAAGTTTCACCAAAGTCTCTAAAAGAGGATGACCAAGACTCAGTAAGGAAAGCCAGAAGATCACCAGTAGAGCGGCCTTGATGGAACCCATAATGGCGATCAGATAGAAGGTTGTGAAGTGATAGATGTTTAAGAATCTTCCTGTTGAGGATAGATTCAAAAACTTTAGATAAGCAGGAAATTAAAGCAATAGGACGGTAGTTTGAGGGATTAGAGCGGTCACCCTTTTTAGGAACAGGTTGAATGTAGGCAAATTTCCAGCAAGAAGGAAAGGTAGATGTTGACAGACAGAGCTGAAAGAGTTTGACTAGGCAAGGTGCAAGCACGGAGACACAGTTTCGGAGAACAATAGGAGGGACCCCATCAGGTCCATAAGCCTTCCAAGGGTTTAGGCCAGCGAGGGCATGGAAAACATCATTACGAAGAATTTTAATACGTGGCATGAAGTAGTCAGAGGGTGGAGGAGAGGGAGGAACAAGCCCAGAATCGTCCAAGGTAGAGTTTTTAGCAAAGGTTTGAGCAAAGAGTTCAGCTTTAGAAATAGATGTGATAGCAGTGGTGCCATCTGGTTGAAGTAGAGGAGGGAAAGAAGAAGAAGCAAAGTTATTGGAGATATTTTTGGCTAGATGCCAGAAATCACGAGGGGAGTTAGATCTTGAAAGGTTTTGACATTTTCTGTTAATGAAGGAGTTTTTGGCTAGTTGGAGAACAGACTTGGCATGGTTCCGGGCAGAAATATAAAGTGCATGAGATTCTGGTGATGGAAGGCTTAAGTACCTTTTGTGGGCCACCTCTCTATCATGTATAGCACGAGAACAAGCTGTGTTAAACCAAGGTTTAGAAGGTTTAGGATGAGAAAAAGAGTGAGGAATGTACGCCTCCATGCCAGACACTATCACCTCTGTTATGCGCTCAGCACACAAAGACAGGTCTCTGACACGGAAGCAGTAGTCATTCCAAGGAAAATCAGCAAAATACCTCCTCAGGTCCCCCCAACTAGCAGAGGCAAAACGCCAGAGGCACCTTCGCTTAGGGGGATCCTGAGGAGGGATTGGAGTCATAGGACAAGATAAAGATATGAGATTGTGATCGGAGGAGCCCAACGGAGAAGAAAGGGTGACAGCATAAGTAGAAGGATTAGAGGTCAGGAAAAGGTCAAGAATGTTGGGCGTATCTCCAAGACGGTCAGGAATACGAGTAGGGTGTTGCACCAATTGCTCTAGGTCATGGAGGATAGCAAACTTGTAGGCTAGTTCACCAGGATGGTCAGTGAAGGGAGAGGAAAGCCAAAGCTGGTGGTGAACATTGAAGTCTCCAAGAATGGAGATCTCTGCAAAAGGGAAGAGGGTCAGAATGTGCTCCACTTTGGAAGTTAAGTAGTCAAAGAATTTCTTATAGTCAGAGGAGTTAGGAGAGAGGTATACAGCACAGATAAATTTAGTATGAGAATGACTCTGTAGTCGTAGCCAGATGGTGGAAAACTCGGAAGATTCAAGAGCGTGGGCACGAGAGCAGGTTAAGTCATTGCGCACATAAACGCAGCATCCAGCTTTGGATCGAAAATGAGGATAGAGAAAGTAGGAGGGAACAGAAAAGGGGCTACTGTCAGGTGACACTCCATCCCTGTGCTGAAACAACCCCAGAGAACCCATACTCCCAAACAGAACAGGAGTGATGCAGAAGCAAAGCAGAAGACAGATGATTTCATGGAGAGGAGCAGGGGACACGTTTTTGCTAAATGGACATGGAAGATGTTAACTCACTGCCCAGAGAAGGAAACATCCTCTTATTACAATGAGATCCAGGTGATGCTCCTCTTGTGTTAAGAGGATGAAACTGGTAATGCTCTTTTCCTGTGGGAAGACACAGGTGATGCTGCTTCCTACCCAAAGGAGATGCCTACCTCCTGAGAGGAGGTAATGAAAGAGATGTTCCTTTTGTAAGACAAAAAAAATAATAATATCGGAAGGCTTTAAACTATCAATAACTAACCTAGATACTCTACTCAATGCATATTCTCTAGACAAACCTAGAAGCTATTGTATACCAACACATACAAGAACCAACAAGAAGTGAAATTATATAGTAAACAAATCTGTAGAATCTTGTGTACCAGTGAAATAAGCTCTGTTTCCATAGCAAACCAAATTGATGGAACATTCAAAGTGAGCAAGTCATTATCAGTAAGATCCACTGCAAACATCTTCTCATCTTTAAAAGAATCATGTCCATTTCTTCAACAATATATACTAAATGTACAACTCCTGAACAAGTGATGTGATATATTTTTACTTCAAAATTACCCAACATATTAAACAAAAAACTCCATGCCACCATGCACAATGTCATAATAAATGAGATGCCTAGAGCCAAAGTGATGTAAGCAGCAAAAATTAAAAACGGTGAAAACAATGTCAAAGTTTTGAAAATTTCAAAATGCGATATCTTTTCAATGGATTGATATAGAAAGTAATGATTTGTATAAAAAATATTCAATAATTTGTGCCCTCTACAACTATCTAGTTGAATTACATTATGAAGTTACAATTAAATTACATTATTAAAAATAAAGTTTTTTTCTTTGATACAGTTTTGTTAAGGATATCACACAGCAGCATTAAAACTGTATCTGGCACCCACATATTGTTTATTTCCTATATTCTGTCAAGTTGTTTTATTTCCTTTGTACTAATTGAGGAATCACAACCATTAGAAATTCTTTTTAGTGAACTTATCAATTTTATGAAGCAAAAACGTAAGCAACGAACAAGTAAACAAATGAACACAAATAAAGAGAATGATACAAACTTAAAAAATTAAACAGGAAGAAACTAAAAAAAAAATATAATAAAAAAAATAATAAATGTTATGAAAATATACCAATATACTGGCATAAATGATAATAGAATATAAAGAAGTAATAAAATCATCTGATGCTTCCAAAGCTCATGTAGGCTTCCCCCCCATGCTTCTTTGTTCGTTAGCAATACTTTTCTTCCATTTTTCTTCCTCTGGAGGGTCCTGGCTCCTCAGGGGGTATGCTGTCATCCCCCCATAGTAATGAAAGGCTAACATGTTGTGTAGCCGCACCGGCTGGGCATCAATTGGTTGGCTCTCAGGTGATCTGTTTTACTGATCACACCCATCATCGTAGGGTCGAGGAAAGGCAGTTCTCCCTGACACGTTTATTGATGAGGTAGGCATGACCGTAAGAACTGCGAACAAGTTCTCGGTCTCAATTTCTTACAAAATAACATTATACACGGATATTAAACACTTTCAACATATTACAATATTCATTAACAATACATGCAATTGACTTGGCACTATGACAATCAGTTTTTACTACAAAATTAAAGTATTTACCTCGGTCACCATCCTGCCCGTCTTTGTCTGAGCGCGACTTGGCCGTGAGTGATGCCCGCAGGTGACTAGCAGGTTAACCCCACACTACCAACAAGTGAGCATCGGCTTCGGCGCTTAATATAGCATTGAATACTGATACTTACACATATTACACGTTTTCATGCAAATAGAAAACTATTGAACATTTCACTTATAAATGCCGAGGAATAATGACATGAGGTACATACGCTTTACATACAGTAACATGGCTCCCCTAAATTGTGTAACAATTTACCTTAAATTAAGATTAGTATGTACCTTAAAACTAGGATTAGCACATAATATGTTTTGTTACACTGGCTCCTTGGCGGGGATGCTCCGGTCTATTATTATGCATTACCTGCTAACAGCAATACTAGACTATGTATTGGCCCCTCTATGATGGTCCTGTTTGCCTTTATGTGTCTTCCCTGGTTGTCGAGATTACAGTCTGACACCAGGACGTTAACCTTTCTTACTAGGCCATCATGATCAGGAGATACTTTATCCATTTAGGTTTGACATAATCTGGCACCTCATTATCCCTTTCAACTGCATTCTTACATAATTCTTGTAAAATCTGCTTTCCAGTCAGTATGAGAGGTGACACTAGACCTAATGGATCATATATAGAGCTCACTGTTGACAGAATGCCTCTCCTGGTGAGTGGCTTGTCTTTCAGCTTTATTCTAAATTGAAATGTGTCAGATTCTATGCACCACTCAACTCCCAAAGTTCTTTCTATAGGCAGTGTGTCTTCATTCTTACTAAAATCCAAACTTTTAATTCCATCTGCTCTCTCATGAGGAGAAATTGCAGCTAATACAGCTTTGTTGTTTGACAAGAACTTATGAAGGTTAAAACCTCCCTTGTAACATAATTCTTTGCTTTGCTGAATAAGAGTGACAGCTTCATCCATTGTAGCTACTGACTTCAAACCATCATCAACATAAAAGTTGTTTCTTACAAACTTGGCTGCATCAGATCCACACCCGTAGTCATCTGCAGCTTTCTTATGTGCAAAGTTAGCTACACTTGGATATGATGTAGCTCCAAACAGGTGAGCTGTCATCCTGTATTCAGCTATCTCATTATTAAGGTCACCCTTTTCCCACCAAAGGAGTCTTAACATGTCTCTGTGTTCTGGGTTGACCTTCACTTGATGGTACATTACTTCTATATCACACACAAGTGCAATCCTTTCTTGCCTAAACCTACACAACACTCCAATAAGTTTGTTGGTAAGGTCTGGGCCTTGTAACAGGTGACTGTTTAATGACTGGTTCCTGTAGTTTGCACTACAGTCAAAGACAACTCTCAACTTCTTTGGCTTTCTCGGATGATAGATTCCATGATGTGGAATGTACCAGACCTTACCATCATTCCTAACTAAATCCTTTGTCGGTACAACCTCTGCATAACCTTTTGTAATCATATCATCCAAGAACACTTTGTAATCACCTTTGTGTTGATTATCCTTCTCAAGTTTAGCTCTTAACTTCTTGAGTCTCTGCTCTGCTAATAGTTTGTTGTTTGGAAGCTTGACGTTATCATCTTTAAGAGGAAGGGGCAACTCATAATGGCCATCCTTCAGCTGATGTACTCCTTCTTTCATCTTACTCATAAACCTTTTATCTTCATATGATAATGGAGTGTCAGCTGACTTTCTATCACTGAAGTCAAGTTCAAACATATCTCTCACTTGAGAAGGATTAATCATCTCTTTGGTTTTAGTAGGAACCACTAAGAAATTAACCCTCTTTTCTTCATTGATTTCTACTTCTTGTGTCACTGTTCTGTAGACTACCACTGTATCCTCCAATGGACTTGAATGGGGTGAGATTCTACCTGAGGTTCACTAAGTATTTGTCCATCTACTTCATTTGTCATCAATTCATTATCTCTATTGCAAGAAGGAGGTTCCTGTGGATCATGGAATGTAACATATTTGAGGCATGGCATTGTCACTTTGTTGATTTGCAATTGCTTGTGCTTTCATTTCATTTTGTGACTCTATGTATTGTTGAAGATAACTTTGCTTCTCTACACTTTTATCATTACCTGGAAGCATTTTTACTTCTTCAACTAAGCTAAGAGCATTAAGTTCTGCACTAGCAACTGCTAAATCTCTCTCTCTCTTTTTTTTTGAGAAAATTGCTTCTGCCTCTGCTTTTGTCTTAGCTAACATAACTTCTGCCTCTGCTAAACTATCATGATATTCCATTTCCTTTCTAAGTCTGGCTACCTTTGCTGCTGCTTCTTGCTTTCTTTGTGCTGCTGATGAACGTGATGAAGTAGATGAGACTCTAGAATGTCTAGACCGTTTGCTGGAACAAATTGATCCTCTGTCATTCTTTAACTCCTTTCTTTTACATTCTATACTTTCTAATATTTCATGGTGAACTTGTTGATTGTGTTCCAGCTCTTCATTTAGCTCCTCTGACCTTTCTGGGTCTAGTTCCACCAGCTTTGTGTATTCCACATAATACTGATGAAATGCCTCTATTACTTCACTTGACATGGGCTCTAATTCAAAAGGGCTAATTACAATTTTTAATCCTTTCTTAATTTTGCTGGTAACACTGCTCCATTTACGCTTACAGGACTCTGCTCTTCCTTTGGTTACACTGACTTGATATTCTCTTCCTTTATCGGTTGGCACTCGCTCCCTGACACTAACTTCTTCAATACAAGTTTGATCCCTGTCCACTTGCTCACCCTCACCTTCCCTAAGGCCATCTACGGCATTAATTTCCTCAGTATCAGACATATCTAACAACTTAATTGTGTCAATACTGAGACACTGAAAGAGCAATTTAAAATTACCACTCTTAATACTAGCTAATTGTGGGTAATTTTCACTTAGGCTACTCAATTCAGTGCACATACATACTATTATACTTTCTTGCCTGTGACCATGGGTTCTACAAAATGGTGGCGAGGCACAGTGGGTAGAAGGGAGTGGTTGTCGTCAAGGGTAGAGCTGACCCCGGGGCCTCTGAGGTCAACCTTTAGGCTTACGTCAGCGTCCCCTCGTCCTGTGACTCACTCTTGCTGCGGTTTCACATGGAGCCAATTTCTTGCTTGTAGGTCGAGTTCTTACTGTAGCCGCACCGGCTGGGCATCAATTGGTTGGCTCTCAGGTGATCTGTTTTACTGATCACACCCATCATCGTAGGGTCGAGGAAAGGCAGTTCTCCCTGACACGTTTATTGATGAGGTAGGCATGACCGTAAGAACTGCGAACAAGTTCTCGGTCTCAATTTCTTACAAAATAACATTATACACGGATATTAAACACTTTCAACATATTACAATATTCATTAACAATACATGCAATTGACTTGGCACTATGACAATCAGTTTTTACTACAAAATTAAAGTATTTACCTCGGTCAAAATCCTGCCCGTCTTTGTCTGAGCGCGACTTGGCCGTGAGTGATGCCCGCAGGTGACTAGCAGGTTAACCCCACACTACCAACAAGTGAGCATCGGCTTCGGCGCTTAATATAGCATTGAATACTGATACTTACACATATTACACGTTTTCATGCAAATAGAAAACTATTGAACATTTCACTTATAAATGCCGAGGAATAATGACATGAGGTACATACGCTTTACATACAGTAACATGTTGTGTAAAAGCAAAATTAAGACAGCAGCCTGTCATTTAAGGGAAGCAAGCAGGCTGGAGGGAGGGAGAGTGTAAAGTGTGTGAGTGTGGTGGTGGGGTGTCACGGTGTAGGTGTAGGTTCACTTGAAATCTATCCAGCACTCAGGGTCAGCCTACAGTGGCTGGTCCAGAGGGGTGGCTAAGTTAGGTTAGGGAAATTTCCTTAGATTTTTTAACATCTATATTTCACTTTTTTTTTTTCCCCTCCCTCCCAAACCCCCAGTTCCCCATAGGACTCCCAGCTTGCTTGAGGAGTTGGGGGGGTTGGGGAGAATGAGGGGCGGCAAACTTCTTATCAAAAGTGGAGCATATTCTGACTCACTTCTCTTTTGCAGAGATCTCCATTCTTAATCTCTAATCCTTTTGCTTATGCTGTTACCCTCTCTTCTCTGTTGGGCTCCTCCGATCACAATCTCACATCTGTATCTTGTCCTATTTCTCCAATCCCTCCTCAGGATCCCACTACTCTGATACAATCTCATATCTGTATCCTGTCCTATTACTCCAATCCCTCCTCAGGATCCCCCTAAGTGGAGGTGCCTCTGGCATTTTGCCTCTGCTATTTGGGTGGACCTGAGGAAGTATTTTGCTGATTTTCCTTGGAATGACTACTGCTTCTGTGTCGGAGACCTGTCTCTGTGTGCCAAGTGCGGAACAGAAGTGATAGTGTCTGGCATGGAGGCATACATTCCTCACTCTTTTTCTCGACCTAAACCTTCCAAACTCCAACTGGTTGGAGCCTGTTCTCATGCTATTCACAGTGCAAACACAGCCTGTTCTCGTGCTATTCACGATAGAGAGGTGACCCACAAAAGGTACTTGAGCCTTCCATCATCTGAAGCTTTACATTTCTGCCCGGAACCATGCCAAGTCTGTTCTCCAACAAGCCAAAAACTCCTTCATTAATAGAAAGTGTCAAAATCTTTCAAGATCTAACTCCCCTCATGACTTCTGGCATCTAGCCAAAAATATTTCCAATAACTTTGCTTCTTCTTCTTTCCTTCCTTTATTTCAACCAGATGGCACCACCACTATCACATCTATCTCTAAAGCTGAATTCTTTGCTCAAACCTTTGCTAAAAACTCTACCTTGGATAATTCAGGACTCTTTTCTTAACCACTCCTCCACCCTCTGACTACTTCATGCTACTTATCAAAATTCTTCACAATGATGTTTTTCATGCCCTCACTGGCCTAAACCCTTGGAAGGCTTATGGACTTGATGGGGTCCCTCCTATTGTTCTCCAAAACTGCACTTCCGTGCTTGCATATTGCCTAGTCAAACTCTTTCAGCTCTGTCTGTCAACATCAACCTTTCCTTCCTGTTGGAAGTTTGCCTACACTTAGCCTACTGCTAAAAAAGGGTGACCATTCTAATCCATCAAACTACTGTCCTATTGCTTTAATTTCCTGTATCTAAAGTTTTTTAATTTAACCTCAACAGAAAGATTATTAATATCTATCACTTTACAACCTTCTATCTAATTGCAAGAATGCGTTCCATCAAGGCTGCTCTACTGGTGATCTGGCTTTCCTTACTGAGTCTTGGTCATCTTCTTTTGGAGATTTTGGTGAAACTTTTGCTGTTGCCTTTGACACACCAAAAGCTTTTAACAGAGTCTGGCACAAAGCTTTGATTTCCAAACTACCCTCCTATAGCTTCTATCCTTCTCTCTGTAACTTCATCCCAAATTTCATTTCTGAATGTTCTATTGTTGCTGTGGTAGACGGTCACTGTTCTTCTCTGAAATCTACAAACAGTGGTGTTCAGGGTTCTGTCCTGTCATCCACTCCCTTCCTATTGTTCATCAATGATCTTCTAAACCAAACTTCTTGTCCTATCTACTCCTACGCTGATGATACTATCCTGCACTTTTCCACGTCTTTTTGTAGATGTCCAACCCTTCAGAAAGTAAACACTTCATGCAGGGAAGCTATAGAATGCCTGACTTCTGATCTCTCTAAAATTTCTGATTGAGGCAGAGCAAATTTAGTGCTGTTCAATGCCTCAACTCAGTTCCTCCATCTGTCAACTCGACACAACCTTCCAGACGACTATCCCCTCTTCAATGACACTCAACTGTCCCCCTCTTCTACACTGAAGATCCTCTGTCTGTCCTTTACTTATAATTTAAACTGGAAACTTCATATCTCATCTCTAGCTAAAACAACTTCTATGAAGTTAGGCCTTCTGAGACATCTCCACCAGTTTTTCTCACCCTTCCAGGTGCAAACTCTGTACAGGGGCCTTATCCATCCATGTATGGAGTATGCTTTCAATGTCTGGCAGGATTCCACTCATACCACTCTTCTAGACAGGATGGAATCAGAAGCTTTTCATCTCATCAACTCTTCTCTAACTGACTGTCTTCAGGTAGTTGCAGAACCCACAAAAGGGAACAATATTCTAGATTTAAATGCTTACTAACAGGGAGGAAGCAGTCACGCAGGTAGAGGGTTGGAGGACAGCGAGATAACAGTGACTACTGGGAAATTAAGTACAAATTAAAATGGGAAGAAACTTTTAGAAGCAAAAACACTAGTAAAATACCTGACTTTAGGAAAGCAGATTTTGAGGAATTAAAAAGGTACCTGCAAGGAGTTGACTGGCAATGGATGCAGGGTGAGGTCATGCCCAGGACAGAGTTGAGAGAGATAAGGCAGGATGAGAGAGGTGAGGTGAGGTGTGAGGGTGTAGAGCAAGAGGAGTGAAGATGTGTCCGGAAGGGGCGGAGGAGAGAGAGAGGGGAAGATAGGTGTGAGTACGTTGAAGGGTCACGTCACACTGAAATGGGAGAGGTGAGGTTGAGGCGAGTAGATGGAGTGGAGATGATGGAAGGGGACGAGATGAGGGAATTAGGTGAAGTAAATGTAGATGCGTTGTATAAATATTTCATAGATAAATTGCATACAGGTCAGTTAGCAAACATCCCATATAAAGCAATAAGATCACAGAAAAATTACCCTAAATGGATGACTGCTAGATTAAAACATTATATAGGGCAGAAGAGAAGTATATATAAAAGATTAAGGGCAGGTGAAGAGATTTTAAGGCCACAATATAACGAATTAGTTAGAACAGTCAGGAGGTTAACAAGGAAAACTAAAGGCAATTATAAATTAAAGGTAGCCAGCCAGGCGAAGACGGACCCCAAGGGATTTTATCAGGTATACAGGACAAAGAATAAGGATACTATAGCTCCATTAGAGGCAGCAAATGGGGAGCTGGTTAGTTCTAGGGGAGATTAGTAAAATTCTGAATGAGTATTTTTTAACTGTCTTCACCCAGGAAAACATGCAAGATATGCCAAATAGTGAACAGATGTTTAGAGCAGATGAAAATGAAAAGCTGACAGATATTTCCTTAACTAAGGATAGTGGAACTGGAGATAGATAGGCTAAAAAAATTCAAGACACCAGGACCAGATGAAATATATCCCAGAGTACTTAAGGAATGCAAAGAGGTTATTAGTGAGCCGTTAGTTTCTGTCTTTAGGAAATCACTTGATTCAGGTGAGGTACCAGTAATATGGAAGCACGCTAATGTAGCCTATCTTTAAGAAAGAAGATAAAACTTTAGTGTCTAATTATAGACCTGTCAGCTTAACTTCAGCTGTAGGTACAATACTGGAGTCAATAATAGCGAGGAGCATTACGGAGCATTTATACAAACATAACAATAAATAAGTCACAGCATGGCTTCACAAAGGGAAAGTCTTTCCTGACAAACTTGTTAAGTTTTTACAGTAAAGTGTATGAGGCAGTAGATAATGGTGATAGTTATGACATCTTATATCTGGACTTCAGTAAACCTTTTGACAAGGTACCCCATCAGAGGCTCCTGAGAAAGGTTAGGGCACACGGGACAGATGGGAAGGTGTTAGGCTGGATAAGGTCATGGCTAAGTAACAGGCGAGAAAGAATTGTAATAAACGGCTCCAAATCCAAGTGGGGTCCTGTAATTAGTGGAGTGCCACATGAATTTAGGGCCATTGTTGTTTTTAATAACCAATGATTTGGATAGTGGAATTAGTAGTGATGTTAGTAAATTTGCAGATGACACAAAGATAGGTAGATTAATTAGGTTAGAATCAGATGCCATCGCCTTGCAGGCAGATTTAGATAGGATGAATGAATGGACGGACAGACGGTAGTTTAATATCAACAAATGCAAAGTACTTAGCGTAGGTAAAGGAAACCCACACAGTAGGTACACAATAAACAACAAAACTCTCGTAGGTACATTGTACAAGAAAGATTTAGGAGTTATAGTTAGCTCTGAATTCCCTCTGGGAAAGCAAAGCATAGAGACCAGAAACAGGGCAAACAGGGTATTAGGATTAATTTTTAGGAGTGTTAAAAGTAGAAGGCCCGAAGTAATATTAAAGTTATATTTGGTGCTGGTCAGACCTCATCTAGACTACGCTGTGCAGTTCTGGTCCCCACATTACAGGAAAGATATAGGTCTATTAGAATCAGTACAGAGGAGAATGCCTAAAAGGATACAGGGGATGAGGAGTATTCCTTATGAGGCGAGACTGAAGCTGTTAAATTTACATTCTTCAGAGAGACGTAGGTTAAAAGGGGACCTGATAGAAGTCTTTAAGTGGTATAAGGGTTATAACAAGGGGGATGTAAGGAAAATTCTTAGGATTAGCAACCAGGATAGAACAAGAAATAACGGGTTCAAGCTTGAAAAATTTAGGTTTAAGAAAGAGATAGAAAGAAATAGGTTCTCAAATAGAGTGGTAGATGAGTGGAATGGACTCAGTAATCATTTTGTTAGTACTAAGACATTAGGGAGCTTTAAGAGAAGATTAGGCGGGTTTATGGATGGGGATGATGGTGGAAATAGGTAGGTATATTTCATACAGGGACTGCCATGTGTAAGCCTGGTCACTTCTTGCAGCTTCTCTTATTTCTTATGTTCTTATGTTCTTAATGCAAGAGTTAACCAGTATTCTCAATAACTCATCCCTTTCTCTGGTAAACTCTGGAACTCCCTGCCTGTGTCTGTATTTCCACCTTCTTATGACTTGAACTCCTTCAGGGTGGAGTTTTCAAGACAATTTTTGACTACCGCTTTGAACCCTCTTCGGGGACCAGCATCTCAGTGGGCTTTTTTTTTTTTTTTTTCCATTGGATTTTTGTTACCCTTGGCAGGTATCCCACAAAAAAAAGAAAGAAAGAAAGAAATACCATGAAAGCAAATAAAGGCCTTTATTTGCTTGTCCTTTTTTTTTTTTTTTTATGTAGGAGGGACACTGTTGGCCAAGGGCAACATGAATCCAATAAAAAAAGCCCACTGAGATGCCAGTCCCATAAAAGGATCCAAACCAGTAGTCAAAAACTGAAGGATGTCTTGAAACCTCCCTCTTGAAGGAATTCAAGTCATAGAAAGGTGGAAATACAGAAGCAGGCAGAGAGTTCCAGAGTTTACCAGAGAAAGGGATGAATGATTAAGAATACGTACTGGTTAACTCTTGCATTAGAGAGGTGGACAGAATAGGGATGAGAGAAAGAAGAAAGTCGTGTGCTGCAAGGCCGCGGGAGGAGGGGAGGCATGCAGTTAGCAAGATCAAATGAGCAGTTAGCATGAAAATAGCAGTAGAAGACAGCTAGAGATGCAACACTGCAGTGATGAGAGAGGTTGAAGAGTCAGTTAGAGGAGAGTTGATGAGATGAAAAGCTTTTGATTCCAACCTGTCTAGAAGAGCAGTATGAGTGGAACCCCCCAGACATGCGAAGCATACTCCATACATGGACGGATAAGGCCCTTGTACAGAGTTAGCAGCTGGGGGAGATGAGAAAAACTGGCAGAGACGTCTCAGAACGCCTAACTTCATAGAAGCTGTTTAAGCTAGAGATGAGATGTGAAGTATCTAGTTCAGATTATAAGTAAAGGTCAGACTGAGGATGTTCAGTGTAGAAGAGGGGGACAGTTGAGTGTCACTGAAGAAGAGGGGATAGTTATCTGGAAGGTTGTGTCAAGTTGATAGATGGAGGAATTGAGTTTTTGAGTCATTCAACAATACCAAATTTGCTCTGCCCCAATCAGATATTTTAGAAAGATCAGAAATCAGGCGTTCTGTGGCTTCCATGCGTGAAATCTTTACTTCCTAAAGGGTTGGACATCTATGAACAGACGTGGAAAAGTGCAGGGTGGTATCATCAGCGTAGTAGCGGATAGGACAAGAAGTTTGGTTTAGAAGGTCATTGATGAATAATAAAAAGAGAGTGGGTGACAGGACAGAACCCAGAGGAATACCACTGTTAACAGATTTAGAAGAACAGTGACCATTTACCACAGCAGCAATAGAACGGTCAGGATGGAAACTTGAGATGAAATTACAGAGAGAAGGATAGAAACCGTAAGAGGGTAGTTTGGAAAATCAAAGCTTTGTGCCAGACTCTATCAAAAGTTTTTGATATATCCAAGGCAACGGCGAAAGTTTCACCAAAATCTCTAAAAGAGGATGACCAAGACTCAGTAAGGAAAGCCAGAAGATCACCAGTACAGCGGCCTTGATGGAACCCATACTGACGATCAGACAGAAGGTTGTGATGAGATAGATATTTAATAATCCTCATGTTGAGGATAGATTCAAAAACTTGTGATACGCAGGAAATTAAAGCAATAGGACAGTAGTTTGAAGGATTAGAACAGTCACCCTTTTCAGGAACAGGTTGAATGTAGGCAAACTTCCAGCAAGAAGGAAAGGTAGATGTTGACAGAGCTGAAAGAGTTTGAACAGGCAAGGTGCAAGCATGGAGGCACAGTTTTGGAGAACAATAGGAGGTACCCCATCAGGTCCATAAGCCTTCTGAGGGTTTAGGCCAGCGAGGGCATGGAAAACATCATTGCAAAGATTTTTAATAGGTAGCATGAAATAGTCAGAGGGTGGAGAAGAGGGAAGAACAAACCCACAATTATCCAAGATATGAGTTTTTAGCAAGGGTTTGAGTGAAGACTTCAGCTTTAGAAATAGATGTGATAGCAGTGGTGCCATCTAGTTGAAGTAAAGGAGGGAAAGAAGAAGAAGCAAAGTTATTGGTGATATTTTTGGCTAGATGCCAGAACTCACGAGGAGAATTAGATCTTGAAAGATTTTGACACTTTCTGTTAATGAAGGAGTTTTTGGCTAGTTGGAGAACAGACTTGGCA
>NC_087162.1:14125447-14152947 GCF_035594125.1 Scylla paramamosain | reverse complement strand
TTAATAGATTTAGGAGAAGAACAGTGACCGTCTACCACAGCAGCAATAGAACGGTCAGAAAGGAAACTTGAGATGAAATTACAGAGAGAAGGATAGAAACCGTAAGAGGGTAGTTTGGAAATCAAAGCTTTGTGCCAGACTCTATCAAAAGCTTTTGATATGTCCAAGGCAACACCAAAAGTTTCACCAAAATCTCTAAAAGAGGATGACCAAGACTCAGTAAGGAAAGCCAGAAGATCACCAGTAGAGTGGCCTTGACGGAACCCATACTGGCGATCAGATAGAAGGTTGTGAAGTGATAGATGTTTAAGAATCTTCCTGTTGAGGATAGATTCAAAAACTTTAGATAAGCAGGAAATTAAAGCAATAGGACGGTAGTTTGAGGGATTAGAACGGTCACCCTTTTCAGGAACAGGTTGAACGTAGGCAAACTTCCAGCAAGAAGGAAAGGTAGATGTTGACAGACAGAGCTGAAAGAGTTTGACTAGGCAAGGTGCAAGCACGGAGGCACAGTTTCGGAGAACAATAGGAGGGACCCCATCAGGTCCATAAGCCTTCCGAGGGTTTGGGCCAGCGAGGGCATGGAAAACATTGCGAAGAATTTTAATAGGTGGCATGAAGTAGTCAGAGGGTGGAGGAGAGGGAGGAACAAGCCCAGAATCGTCCAAGGTAGAGTTTTTAGCAAAGGTCTGAGCAAAGAGTTCAGCTTTAGAAATAGATGTAATAGCAGTGGTGCCATCTGATTGAAATAGAGGAAGGAAAGAAGAAGAAGCAAAGTTATTGGAGATATTTTTGGCTAGATGCCAGAAATCACGAGAGGAGTTAGATCTTGAAAGGTTTTGACACTTTCTGTTAATGAAGGAGTATTTGGCTAGTTGGAGAACAGACTTGGCATGGTTCCGGGCAGAAATATAAAGTGCATGAGATTCTGGTGATGGAAGACTTAAGTACCTTTTGTGGGCCACCTCTCTATCATGTTTAGCACGAGAACAAGCTGTGTTAAACCAAGGTTTAGAAGGTTTAGGACGAGAAAAAGAGTGAGGAATGTATACCTCCATGCCAGACACTATCACCTCTGTTATGCGCTCAGCACACAAAGACGGGTCTCTGACACGGAAGCAGTAGTCATTCCAAGGAAAATCAGCAAAATACCTCCTCAGGTCCCCCCAACTAGCAGAGGCAAAACGTCAGAGGCACCTTCGCTTAGGGGGATCCTGAGGAGGGATTGGAGTCATAGGACAAGATAAAGATATGAGATTGTGATTGGAGGAGCCCAACGGAGAAGAAAGGGTGATAGCATAAGCAGGAGGATTAGAGGTCAGGAAAAGGTCAAGAATGTTGGGCGTATCTCCAAGACGGTTAGGAATACGAGTAGGGTGTTGCACCAATTGCTCTAGGTCATGGAGGATAGCAAACTTGTAGGCTAGTTCACCAGGATGGTCAGTGAAGGGAGAGAAAAGCCAAAGCTGGTGGTGAACATTGAAGTCTCCAAGAATGGAGATCTCTGCAAAAGGGAAGAGGGTCAGAATGTGCTCCACTTTGGAAGTTAAATAGTCAAAGAATTTCTTATAGTCAGAGGAGTTAGGTGAGAGGTATACAGCACAGATAAATTTAGTATGAGAGTGACTCTGTAGTCGTAGCCAGATGGTGGAAAACTCGGAAGATTCAAGAGCGTGGGCACGAGAGCAGGTTAAGTCATTGCGCACATAAACGCAGCATCCAGCTTTGGATCGAAAATGAGGATAGAGAAAGTAGGAGGGAACAGAAAAGGGGCTACTGTCAGTTGCCTCAGACACCTGAGTTTCAGTGAGGAAAAGAAGATGAGGTTTAGAAGAGGAGAGGTGGTGTTCTACAGATTGAAAATTAGATCTTAGACCGCGAATGTTGCAGAAGTTAATGAAGAAAAAAGTTGAGGGGGGTGTCAAGACAGGTCGTCGACAGAAAGGCAGTCCGACCTGGGGACATTTATGGTCCCCTCCCCAGATGGGGACTCCGAGGCTGGTGTAGGAGTCGCCATGATGATTTTAAAATTTTTGAGTGAAGGGTGTGTGTGTTATTAGGTGCTTGTAGTTTTGTGTGGAGGAAGAGAGTTGTCTTTAGAGGGCAGGCTGTGACTGCCCCCTTGTGTTGTGAGACACAAAGGGAAACGTTCAGTGAGGTCACAGCTGGGTTTAATGATGAGTTCACAGCACCCCCTGAACAGTGCTTTAGACCTCACTGGGAGTAATTATCGTTTCGGCAGGATATATATATATATATATATATATATATATATATATATATATATATATATATATATATATATATATATATATATATATTGAAAACAACAATTTCAATTCGTGTTCTCCATTGCTGAAAAACACGTTCAAACACATCTGGATTTATGCTTGTAATGGCGTTTGTGATACCATATGTATGGAAACTTATGGCACACCTTGTGTGTGTGTGTGTGTGTGTGTGTGTGTGTGTGTGTGTATATATATATATATATATATATATATATATATATATATATATATATATATATATATATATATATATATATATATATATATATATATATATATATGTTGAAAACAACAATTTCAATTCGTGTTCTCCATTGCTGAAAAACACGTTCAAACACATCTGGATTTATGCTTGTAATGGCGTTTGTGATACCATATGTATGGAAACTTATGGCACACCTTGTGTGTGTGTGTGTGTGTGTGTGTGTGTGTGTGTGTGTGTGTGTGTGTATATATATATATATATATATATATATATATATATATATATATATATATATATATATATATATATATATATATATATATATATATATATATATATATTTCAATCCGATATACCTTTTTGGGAGACTGAGTGTTATACGTGGTCAAACTTTGTTGTGTGTTTACTTACTGCATGAACCCGGCACGTGAGGACCACCATGTATATGCAGCGCTGCAAATACTAAAAGGGAATAAATTTTTGACCTTATGGAGAAACGATCACGATGGATAGTGGAACTTTTTATTTATTTTTTTATTATCATTTATTTATTTATTTATTTTTTTTTTTCTTAATGACACTCATTTTTTTCCACTTTTTTTCTTCATTAAGTTATATATATTTTCTTCTTTCATAGATTTCTTAATTTCTTTCAATGGGATCCTCATATTTGACAATATCATCAGTTTATATCAGCAACACGAGGAAGTATTTTGCAGATGGTGCCAAAAGTTGTCACTAATGGACACCCTTCTGCTTTTTCACTCATAGCATTACAACATACACTTAAGAGAGAGCGCCGGTTTTCTGTACCACCCTGGTAATGACGCTTACTCCACCGCTGACTTAACTGTCCCACCTCTTCTTCACTAGTTCATACAGGCGTCACTGCCCCTACCGTTGTCTTCATTGAATCGAGAGCTAATTTAAGTCACCACCATTGTAGTATCCACTAATAAAGTCATACCACTGAGTGTAGTACGGTTGATCCTATTAAAATGATCAGTGTTGTATATCCATAAGTGTTAGGATCCTTTTCCATCTTGTTCTTCACACATACTGAGTTATCTGCATTTTTTTTTTTTTCTTTTCTTTTCATGTGTTCATTAAGAGGAATATTTGTTAGCATACATCTTGAATGGTTCAATCCCTGATGTCACTATTGCTGCTAAGCATGGCAGACCATTTGCTTTGACCTCCTTCCTGCCAAGAGTAAGAGGAAGACATTACATAAGTGGTACTTGCCAGGTCAAGTAAAGCATCTTCTGAAAATATGTTTATTGAAATGACATGTATTAAAAAAGTTTACTTTAAAATAAGTGTACCTAATTCTACACATCAATTTAGCCTTCATAGACAACTTACATAAAACATATAACATGTATTATCCATAACAGTAACATGCACAGCCCTTCTGTCAGAAGTCATTACATGATATGAATACATGACATGATAAACTATATAAATAAATCATGACTTTCTATCACATATCTCAACCATTCCGCTTCCTATATAATCTTCTAAGGTAAAAAATATAAAGGAAGAAATTAACAAAAATTTATTTGTGATTATTTTTGTCACAAGAGGCCATATAATTGATATTAAATTACAGTAATAAAAACCAATTCATGCAATAATGAATAATTTCTGTATGAGCCAAGCTCAAATGGTTAGGCAATATATATATATATATATATATATATATATATATATATATATATATATATATATATATATATATATATATATATATATATATATATATATATATATATATATATATATATATATATATATATATATATATATATATATATTATAATTTTCAACCACTGAAATGCCATTTAACAGGAAGTGCTGACACCTGTCTTTCAACACCACAGTAAACACACACATCACTCTTTGGCAAATTTAGCAATGCCTCAGGACATTATTGACTTCTACCACTACATATTGGTAAAATAATGCATACAATGATTGATAAACTGCCAAAACATGTCAACATAAATAATGAATTAAAGTTCTCGATTAGCAAATCTCCCATCTACATCACCAAATGCTTTGTGCCCAAAAGGGAAGATGCACACAGATGTCCCAACACAGCACAGGACAGTAAGGCAAGCTCACCCTCACCCCCTACCCAATGTCAGGCTCACTTACTCACATGTCAAACTCCTGAGGATCTGACCATGTTATCAGCCCACTGCAGAAAAATATATCTTAACAGATCCCGAGTGACTGCTTACAAAACCCAGCCTTGACGGCCACTGGTGTGCTGGCTCGTCTGGGCTCTACTCTGATAAGTCTCTATCTCTAGTAATATTTATATTGGTCCTTCACTTCCATAACCAATAATACATAACTTTAATTTGACTACTAACTTAGCAGAAGAATAACTAATTAGTCTATCTATCACCCTGAGGTGTCTTTTATTACACTTTTTGGGAAGCTAAAATTCCCTCTCCCTCTTATTTTCCCACAAAAATTACATACAGATCACAGATTTTACACAGGATCTTTAAACATTACACTTTTTATAGGGAATGAAAATTTAAAAGCTTACAACTATTTCAACACTAAGACATTTCCTGAAAATGACTTTGCATATGAGAAAACTTGATCCTGGATAGGATGTTCACACAGTTGCCCACAGAAAGTAATCTATCTTTCTGACAACAGAGGGTATTTTGTCTCTACCTGGGTGAGGGAGGTGGGGACTCAAGTAGCAGAAGCTAACATCACATTTGAAGATGATGTCATAGGCTGAAGGCCCACAGCATATTTCCAGTGACGTATTTTAAGCATGATGTCAAAGAGAATGGCACACTTTTAACAATTAATCTGCCTTTGATCAGAATTAAAAACAGTTTGTCAGTCAAAACAATGCTTTCCCCAACATGTCAACAGAAATGTGACATGTTGGTGGAAATGATCACATGAGAGGGCCTTCACAAGACACTGAGTCAATTCACTTCATAAGTAAAATTTAAAATGAATGCACATACAACAATGCCAACTCTTGTTTCCATGCAGTTTATTCTTTGCTTCTTTGAAGAATGTACACACACACACACACACACACACACACACACACACACACACACACACACACACACACAGGCACACACACTCTCACTCTCACACACACACACACACACACAGTTTTAGCAGTTTTGTCTATCTTTGGCTGAAAGAAGTTCCTACCATACAGAGAAATACAGTAAAACCTCTGTATTCCAAACTCTTCTGTACTGGGTATAACATATTCTGAAACAACCCAGAGAATCTAGCTGGCTTCTCTCAAAGCAAAAAGGAATAAAAGATTATTCTGTGATTGCAAGAATGAGTGCAATACACTTCTCCAACACTGAACACTTTTAATTAGGTAGAAATGGCAAGCAATTTTTACAATGTTTCACTTTTCCTATCCATATCTGCTTCTTCAACACCATGCACAACTACAGCACAACACTCTACACAAAAAAGCTACACAAAGAAGGTTACATAAACACAACATCTGGAAACCACAAAAATCATCCTTGACAACAAAGTTGTGAATAAGTTTACTGAAAATGTCATTTGTCGATCACTTTTCAAACTTTTTAGCAGTAAATCATCTGGCACAATCTTGTATCTGACACAAGATATACCCATCAACACTTATCTTTTGGTGTTAATTTCAACATTACTTGCCTGCAGAGTGGTAGTGTTTCATGTTGACAGAATTTTATATTCCTTCCTCAGAATAGATACAGTGCTGCAGGAAATAAACAGATAATTCTCTCCAGATTATACCAATGTCTCTGTCTCTTACACACACACACACACACACACACACACACACACACACACACACACACACACACTATAGTATTAAGGAATGTCTTTAACATTTAAACAGGCTGGTATGAGTAGAGATCATACTTTTGGTTTCACTTCATATTGAGTCATGCAAAAGAGGGATGAGGTGCCTCCTCACCCCTCCATCTCTTAATCTGGAGTTATAGTCACTTTGGGCAGAGTCAATACCAGTTAGTCCAGAACACAGAGGTTTTACTGTACAAATACAATTAAAAAGATAAAATCTATGTATTCAGAAATTAATGATAAGAGAACCAGTTTCAGCAAATATAAATCTTAATATTTGGTCCGACTACAAAAATGGAACATTCTTTCAGAACACAAAAGTAAATATTAAGCAATATAGAATCAAACACTTGTCAAAGAATTCAATAAAAGAACAGTGGATGGTGGGGCAGCAATGAACAAGATTGCACTTCGTGATTTTATTTCAAAGATCTTAAATACGGAGTCACCATCAGTTGAAGCATCAGAAATAAAACCCAAAGACTACATTGTTTATCACCCTGCCCCAAGCATAACATGTTAAGTCTCGAACAATAAGTATAATATTTAAAACATATAGTACGTATGTGGGGCTGAAGGCTAGACACACAAAACAGGTGGCTGTCTTAACACCCAGCATGGTCACAAGGTTACTGAGAGCTGTTTGTCAGTGGCAGGGCGTGTGGTGCTACACTTGGCCAAGCTCCACAGACCACTCACCAACTGATTCATTATAAAGCACTGAGACTTCTAAAGAGTTCAGTAATTCAAATAGTGGGCCATTCAATGCTACTCCAGTTTTCAAATGCTTCTAACTATTTTTAAGTAGATTTTAGGCAAGTGTGTCATTTAAGCTAATAACTAAACTGGAGTAATTTCTAGCCACTCAGTTTACAGTTGTCCAATGCTGCAATCCAACATGCTTCAAAGTAAATTATAGTCAAATATGCCTCCAAAAAATCAAGCTTATCCTTTTTATATAACCTGTTCAGCAAGCATTACCTTAAATATCAGTCAAGGCAGCATTCACAAGAAGCTTGCTATGCAGTCAAGTAGTTCTGGTAGTGCATGTGTCACCATGTGTTTTTGTGTTGTGTTCTGTCTGAGATTCAAGCATAATATTATTATTATCATCATCATCATATACATGTTTCCTGCACTGAGAGGGATAAACAGGTGACAGGAAACCAAAGCAGTAGCTGGACATGTCCAAAGTAACTAGGAAAAGTTTGATAATTGAGACTACAGTAAGCCTGGCTGATATTGAGGATTTATGCCATGGCTAGTTAGCAAACAGGTGATGCTTATTTGGTGTTCAAACACATTCCAATGTCATTCATCATTCTGGCACCAATGTATATCACACCAACCTTTGTTTCAAAGCCAGGACCACTTCTATCTACATCCATCATGACTAGGTTGGGAGTGGGTTCATCCCCAGGGGTGCTAGTATCCACAACAGACCCAACACATACCAAGGCAGCCACCCAAGTAAACACCACGAAGATGCTTATCCCCCAACACTCCAAACACAACATTGTTACCTCATCCTGACTCTATAGAACATTCCTTGATTTGAGCTTATGCATCATACCATTCACTCAGCAAACTACCAAGTCTCCATGAAGCCAACCAGCCACACAGCATCAGCTCCTCATCACAGACTGGGAACTGGTTGATTAGAGTGAACACAATCCCCAAGCCTGATGCCACTCTTGGGGTGAACAGACAAAAAAGCTAATGATAGAAATGGCTGTAGAAAATAGAGATCACCAACCCTCACTTTGATAGGAACAACCCATCACAATGTATACTTTGGGGATATCTTATTAAATTATCTAAAGCCTCTCACTGGTCATACACAAGAGCCAGCCTAGTCATGCTGTTTGAGCCTTCCCAGTACTGAGAAAACAATTAAGAAGCACTGAAAAGTTTTCTTATGATGGACTTGTATTCCATTTTATATTTTTCAACAGGAAGGAGCGTTAAAATAAATAAATAAAAGCTAACTGACAAGACAATCCAGCTCTTTTTGTGAAGTAAAATTAATTAAAACTTGCAAGTCAAAATTACTTGCAGACAAGTCAGTCAGAGTTTGAGTGCATTTGCTATGTACACAAAACTTTAACCTTCAATCAGTTCTGATCCATGAATACTGTATGACAATAACTTTGAGTCTTACACAGAAAAAATCATGCCAATGTAACAAGTTTTGTGGCAGACAGAAACCATAGGACAAAAACTTCATGGTGATTCTGTTCCTTGCCATCAAGCTCTTTTGATGAATAAACAACTAACGCTGTACATTGGCTAACACAGTAGTATGTCACAACAACCTCTCATGTCCCACCACTTCACACTTTCTCCAACCCCACCATCTGTTATTTCAAAATCACTCACTCATTCACATATACAGGCACACACACACACACTCACACACACACACACACACACACACACACACACACACACACACACACACACACACACCTTACCTTCACCTTCCTTAATTAATAAGTTCTGACCTCATGAGACAAGTCTGCTGTGCCTTCCTTTCTCCCTTCCCTGCCCCTCAAGGCTGCTGACTCATCTGGCCTTAACATGTGACTGTTGAACTAGTCAGCTTCTAGTGAAGCCTGGCTGAGAGATGGGGCTATGTCATGTCTGGACACACAATGACACAGTGACAACTCACAAGGAAACAATAACATTACACCAAATGTTAAAGGGTTAGGGTGGTAAGAGGTGGTGGTAATGGTGGTGGTGGTGGTGGTAGTGGTGGTGGTGGAGGTGGTGGTGGTGTTGTGGTGGTGGTGGTGGTGGTGTGGTGGTGGTTGGTGGTGACGGTGGCGGTAACAATGGTGGTAAGGGCTCCAGCAGCAGCTCTTCCAGCCAGTAGGGCGGGCACTCGCCTCATCTCTGTCAACCAAAGGGGAAAATTCAGCCTCTTACCTTACTAAATCTCCCAAGTGTGATGGTACATAAGGGAAGGTACAGAGAACAAAACTAATGGAATACAAAAGGAAACAAAACTAGGCAAAAAGCACTATTAAAGGAAACTTTGGACAATCACATCCATGTTTATGGACACATGCAAAACTAGAGATTGATCACTTGCTAATGTTATCAGAATGCAATGTTTGTTTTGTCACAATATCATCAACCATGAAACAAACCTTAATGAATGCCAGCTTGCTCCAACTTTAGCATACTCAAGATCTGGCACAACGAAAATATCCTTGGTACAATGCACTCTAGTTTGGCTCGAAGTAGCAAGTCATGAATACATATCTACTGCATAATGCTGACATTTCATCATAGAAATACATGAAAAAAATGTTCTTAGAAATATTCAAACATCACATCTTTAACTGCAAATATCTATTCATATAACAGACTTTATGCTCAAAGTGAATTAGCTGAGACAAGATGTCACACTTTGTCTCAACATGAGAAAAATAATGATAGAGGAACAAGGTCCTGTCTATTCATATAACAGACTTTATGCTCAAAGTGAATTAGCTGAGACAAGATGTCACACTTTGTCTCAACATGAGAAAAATAATGATAGAGGAACAAGGTCCTGTCTACTTGCTCCAAGAATAGAGGAACAAGGTCCTGTCTACTTGCTCCAGTCGTCTCTCACAAGGCTGCTGCCAGACTACAAATGTTTTCAGAATAATGATAATTAAAACTCATCACACAATGGACACAAAATTCAATGTACTGAGAGTTTTGCTTCCCAGTCAAGAATGATAGTAGAGGAATTCTTGGAATTCTTGTTTCACTGTATAGCATTTAAAACATCATGGTCATCATGATACACTTTTCTTTTTAGAAATAGAAGAACTAGTAAAAAAAAAAATAAATAAATAGAATAAATAAATAAATAAATCATTCTTGCTGGACCCTGGAGTCTATGACATGACCAATAAAATCTTGTCATCTGGCATTGTTAAAATAAAATGTAAAAAATTTCTTTGCCCATTTTCATTCGAATCACAAACTGAAGCATACAGAGAAGAAAACAATAGTCTCCTTGTGAGTACTGAACTAAATCTTTACTTCATTATTCCCTCAAAAAAAAAGATCATGTTCTACTAGTAACAATAGTCTCCCTGTGGGTACCTAACTAAAGCTTTACTTCATTATGCCATCAAGAAGGTCATGTTGTTCTATCCACAACCTAAGGGGGGAGAAAGGTGTGTACAGCAACAGGAGCTCACCACTGCTCAGGGCGAAGATTGGATGATCAACAGTTTCCCTCCGCTGATGGTTTAGTGGGAGTGGATGGAGTGATGTCCATGGTCTTGCAAACCCAGCCAGCTATGTCCACGTCCTCCCGCTCAGCATTCTTTATCCATTCATGGTTCTGTTGAGGTAAGTACAGATTATTAGTGATTCTAAAATGAAAGGTAGTAGTACTGGAAGCAATAGTAAAGGTGACTGCTGTAGTGGTGGTGGTGGTGGTAGGAGTAGTAGTAGTAATAATAATATAAGAACATATGAAATAAGGGAGCTGCAAGAAGCCATCAGGCCTACAAATGGCAGTCCCTATATGAAATATACTTTACCAGTTTCATCCTATCATCCCCATCCATAAATCTGTCTAATCTTCTCTTAATACTCCCTAATGACTCAGAACTAGAAACTTGATTACTGAGTCCATTCCATTCATCTACCACTCTATTTGAGAACCAATTCCTACCTCTCTCTTTTTTAAACCTGAATTTTCAAGCTAGAAATTGTTATTTCTTGTTCTATCCTGGTTACCGATCCTAAGAATTTTGCTTACATGCCCCTTGTTATAACCCTTGTACCACTTAAAGACTTCTATCAGATCCCCTCTTAACCTATGTCTCTTTAATGAATGTATATTTAACAGTTTCAATCTCGCTTCATAAGGAACATTCCTCATCCCCTGTATCATTTTAGTCATTCTCTTTTGTACTGATCCTAATAGATCTATATCCTTCCTGTAATATGGAGACCAGAACTGCTCAGTATAGTCTAGATGAGGTCTGACCATTGCCAAATATAACTTTAATATTACTTTGGGACTTCTACTTTTAACACTCCTAAAAATTAATCCTAATACCCTATTTGCCCTGTTTTTGGCTTCTATACATTGCTTTCTTAGATGGAGTTCAGAGTTAACTATAACTCCTAAATCTTTTTCATACTTTGAACCTAACAGAGCTTCATTGTTTACTGTGCACCTACTGTGTACCTACTGTGTGGGTTTCCTCTACCTATGCTATGTACTTTGCATTTGTTGATGTTAAACTGTATTTGCCATCTGTCCGTCCATTCATTCATCCTATACAAATCTGCCTGCAAGGCAATGGCATCTGATTCTGACCAAATTAATCTACCTATCTTCATGTCATCCTCAAATTTACCAACATCACTACTAATTCCACTATCCAAGTCACTGATATATATTAAAAACAACAATGCCCCTGATACTGATCCCTGTGGCACCCTACTGATTACTTGACCCACTCGGATTTAGAGCCGTTTATTACAACTCTCTGTTGCCTGTCACATAGCCACGACCTTATCCAGTCTAACACCTTCCCATCTATCCCGTGTGCCCTAACCTTTCTCAGGAGCCTCTGATGGGGTACCTTGTCAGCTTTAATCAAGTCATGCTTTGTCTGACCACCATTCCCGTATTTGGACAAGAAGCACCATACTAAGCAGCAGGATAATCCCCCTTATGGGAGAACGACAGGGTAGCAAGTTAAAACCAGCACTACTCACACCCACCTTCATTGAAGATGGCTTGAGCGATGCAAATCCTACCTACCAGGCTCTCATCCAGTAGGATTCTGGCTGAGGATGCCACCCTCAGACCGGGCGGTTGGCTACCTTCCACAAGGCCCACCGTAATATGAAACATCATTAGCAAGAGTGAAGCCACTTGCGATGGCACCTCAGGCCTTTGAAACAAGCACAGAGGTATGTGCCTGCTCTTCCAACCTTGGGGGTGGGGAATGACGCCGCAACCATGCCGTGCACCCCACATTAACCCTTTCCTTCCGGCAATCGTATATATACAATTGCAAAAATGCATCCGTAGCGACAGCGATCATACCGGTAATCAAGAATTTTCGCGCCTCAATTTTGAGGTCCAAGCGCGGTTTCTCGAGTCAGATGGTGTGAGTGGAAGTGTCTGGCATGTTTCCACATGTAGTGTTGTCACTAGCTCTGGAAATTTAGCGGTAACCAAGCTATTTTCCTTTTCTCCGGGCGACACTTGGCAACCCCAGCAACCCGCCGGGTGGAAAGCACTCGCCGGGTGGAAAGCACCATGATAAGTGTGAAGAAACATCCTGATAAGAGCCAAGGATCTCAGATCATAACTCACCATGGAGCAGGACACAACATATGTATTTAGCAGTGCTTCTGAGTTTGAAGACAGTGACAGTGAATATTTAGAAGAAGATGAAGAAAGCGAAGACATTAGTGAGGACTCGGAAAATGATTTACAGGATCCACCTGTTTTATCAGAACAGAGAGATGATACCTATCATTCTTTCATGGTAATTTTTTCATTATCTTCGATTTTATAATAAAATGGTAGAAGGTAACTTGTCAGAGAGAGAGAGAGAGAGAGAGAGAGAGAGAGAGAGAGAGAGAGAGAGAGAGAGAGAGAGAGAGAGAGAGAGAGAGAGAGAGAGAGAGAGAGAGAGAGAGAGAGAGATAATGTTATTTGCCTGAAACTTGATATGGAAAGGGATGAAATCTCTCTCTCTCTCTCTCATTGGAAGTGTACAATTTCCCCTCCAAGATGAGAGAGAGAGAGAGAGAGAGAGAGAGAGAGAGAGAGAGAGAGAGAGAGAGAGAGAGAGAGAGAGAGAGAGAGAGAGAGAGAGAGAGAGAGAGAGAGAGAGAGAGAGAGAGAGAGAGAGAGAGAGAGAGAGAGTGAGTGAGTGAGTGAGTGAGTGAGTGAGTGAGTGAGTGAGTGAGTGAGTGAGTGAGTGAGTGAGTGAGTGAGTGAGTGAGTGAGTGAGTGAGTGAGTGAGTGAGTGAGTGAGTGTGTGTGTGTGTGTGTGTGTGTGTGTGTGTGTGTGTGTGTGTGTGTGTGTGTGTGTGTGTGTGCGCGCGCGGCGTCATCGCTCTCCGGGCTGTTTCTGGATGACGGATCACACAGCAGGAGGAGGAGGAATCCTTTATAAGGCATAAACTCAACTTTGAGAGGTCACATCAAGCTACAAAGTATATCATTGTATTCAGAATAACAAAGAGAAAATAATTATTAGTATTCAAACAATTTTCTGACAATTTCTAGGTTTACCATTTTTAGCCGTCATACAAAACGTGAAAATAATTTAAGCGCCGGAAGGAAAGGGTTAAAGCCATAAACCTGCTGGGTTCTTAGCCATTGCCATACTCCCAGCTGGCCATCGTCTCGGAAGCGCCAGCTTGACTACTGTAGCCCAGGCTAAGTGGGTTTGGCACTGGGACTCAGCAAATCACACCAACGGCCCCCACCCAGCCGGGATAGAGAACCCGAAAGAGCAGGAAGACTCCAGATCAGTGAACCTGTTAAGGGAACTGAAGCCTGGTAGAATCCCATTACTCTACAGGTGTGTCTTAAACTTTTCAGCCTATCTATCTCCTGTTCCACTATCTCCTTAGTTATGGTAATATCTGTCAGCTTCTCATTCTCTTCTGCTCTAAACATCTGCTCACTATTCAGCATTTCCTGCATGTTTTCCTGGATGAGAACAGTTAAAAAATACTCGTTCAGAATTTTATTAATCTCCTCCCCATGACTAACCAGCTCCCCATCTGCTGCCCTTAATGGACCTATTGTTTCTCTATTCTTCGTCCTATATACCTGATAAAATTCCTTGGAGTTTGTCTTCACATGTCTGGCTATCTTTAAATAATAATTGTTTTTATCTTTCCTCATTAACCTCCTGACCATTCTAACTAATTAATTATATCGTGGTCATAAAACTTCTTTTCATGCCGTTAATCCCTCATACTTCTCTTCTGCCTTATGTAGTGTTTTAACCTAACAGTCATACATTTAGATCATTCTTCTGTGATCTTATTACTCTATAAGGGATGTCTGCTATATGTCTTATATGTAATTTATCAACAAAACATTTATACTATAACTCATCTACATTTACTTCCCCTAATCTTCTCATCTTGGCTCCTTCCATCCTCATCCACTTCACCTTGCCCATCTTAGCATGACCTGACCCTCCAACATACTCACACATATCTTCCCCTCTCTCACTCCTCCAACACTTCCAGACACTTCTCCCCTCCTCCTGCCCTACACCTTCACACCTCACTTCCCTCACCCTACCTTATCTCTCTCAACTCTGTCCTGGACCTCACCTCCCCCTGTGTCCACTTCCAGTCAACTAACCCCTTGGACATACCTTTTTTAATCCCTCAAAATCTGCTCTCCTAAAGTCAAGTATTTTACTAGTGTTTTTGCTTCTAAAAGTTTCCTCCCATTTTAATTTGTACCTAATTTCACAATGGTCACTGTTACCTAGCTGTCCTCCAACCCCTACCTTTGTGACTGCTTCCTTCCTGTTAGTTCAATTGGAGTAGAAGTAATAGTGATAGTAACAGGAACAAAGCATGCTTGAGATTCATGACTGTTATGAGATTGTTAGCATTTTACAAAAACTCAATTTGAGAATCTTGAAAACTGGAGTTGCTAAGAAACAGTATTATAAACATTTCAACAATATAACCCTATCTTCCTGCATGTTCCTTTTGGCCATGATTTCTGCAATTTGGTGTTCCTATAAATGGCTCTATATTACTATTTTAATTATACAGATGTTACATGACCCTGCAGTTTCATGATCACCCCCTTCATGTGAGCCACTCTGACCTGCAGTGTGGTGAGATCTGCCCGTTCACTGGGACTCTTCTTAAGGCACCGGTCCACCAAGTCAATGAACTCTGGTGAGAACACTCCAGGAGGCAGCCGAGGTGGAGGCTCATTCACTATGTAGTCCAGCAGCTCAAAGATGGCCATGGGTCTTGGCTCCCCAGGCAGGCCAGCTGGTCAGTGGAAAATGATTGCACTGAACATACTTATTTATAGAAAAAGGCACAAAAATGCAAACCAAAACTGAAAAAAAAAAGAAGAGAAATGCATTTGGGAAACTAATGGAAGACCTACACTTTACAAAAAGTGCAAAGTGGAGGTGGGAGTGTTGTTCTTTAGGTACAGTCATGTCTACTGAAGCTAGTGTTGGTTAAGAGATTACTTCTTTTCCTATCATCTAACATATTTATGTATACATTTTTTTTTTTTTTATGTAGGAAGGACACTGGCCAAGGGCAACAAAAATCTAATAAAAAAAAATGCCCACTGAAATGCCAGTCCCATAAAAGGGTCAAAGCAGTGGTCAAAAATTGATGGATAAGTGTCTTGAAACCTCCCTCTTGAAGGAATTCAAGTCATAGGAAGGTGGAAATACAGAAGCAGGCAGGGAGTTCCAGAGTTTACCAGAGAAAGGGATGAATGATTGAGAATACTGGTTAACTCTTGCGTTAGAGAGGTGGACAGAATAGGGGTGAGAGAAAGAAGAAAGTCTTGTGCAGTGAGGCCGCGGAAGGAGGGGAGGCATGCAGTTAGCGAGATCAGAAGAGCAGTTAGCATGAAAATAGCGGTAGAAGACAGCTAGATATGCAACATTGCGGCGGTGAGAGAGGCTGAAGACAGTCAGTTAGAGGAGAGGAGTTGATGAGACGAAAAGCTTTTGATTCCACCATGTCTAGAAGAGCAGTATGAGTGGAACCCCCCCAGACATGTGAAGCATACTCCATACATGGACGGATAAGGCCCTTGTACAGAGTTAGCAGCTGGGGGGGGGTGAGAAAAACTGGCGGAGACGTCTCAGAACACCTAACTTCATAGAAGCTGTTTTAGCTAAAGATGAGATGTGAAGTTTCCAGTTCAGATTATAAGTAAAGGACAGACCGAGGATGTTCAGTGTAGAAGAGGGGGACAGTTGAGTGTCATTGAAGAAAAGGGGATAGTTGTCTGGAAGGTTGTGTCGAGTTGATAGATGGAGGAATTGAGTTTTTGAGGCATTGAACAATACTAAGTTTGCTCTGCCCCAATCAGAAATTTTAGAAAGATCAGAAGTCAGGCGTTCTGTGGCTTCCCTGCGTGATATGTTTACCTCCTGAAGGGTTGGACGTCTATGAAAAGACGTGGAAAAGTGCAGGGTGATATCATCAGCGTAGGAGTGGATAGGACAAGAAGTTTGGTTTAGAAGATCATTAATGAATAATAAGATGAGAGTGGGTGACGACAGAACCCTGAGGAACACCACTGTTAATAGATTTAGGAGAAGAACAGTGACCATCTACCACAGCAGCAATAGAACGGTCAGGATGGAAACTTGAGATGAAGTTACAGAGAGAAGGATAGAAACCGTAGGAGGGTAGTTTGGAAATCAAAGCTTTGTGCCAGACTCTATCAAAAGCTTTTGATATGTCCAAGGCAACAGCAAAAGTTTCACCAAAATCTCTAAAAGAGGATGACCAAGACTCAGTAAGGAAAGCCAGAAGATCACCAGTAGAGCGGCCTTGACGGAACCCATACTGGCGATCAGATAGAGGGTTGTGAAGTGATAGATGTTTAAGAATCTTCCTGTTGAGGATAGATTCAAAAACTTTAGATAGGCAGGAAATTAAAGCAATAGGACGGTAGGTAGTTTGAGGGATTAGAACGGTCACCCTTTTTAGGAACAGGTTGAACGTAGGCAAACTTCCAGCAAGAAGGAAAGGTAGATGTTGACAGACAGAGCTGAAAGAGTTTGACTAGGCAAGGTGCAAGTGTAGTGCTGGAAATTAATTATGTATATTTTTATTTTCTTTTTTTTTAGGCTAAGGCCCATGTAATGTGCGGGGATGACCAGACAGTCTCAGTATCATGTGACTAACCCCCCCCCCTTCCCCTCCTCTCCTCAGTGTCCTTTTGTCCTTACTTTTTCCCCCTCTCAGCGTCACTGTATTGACCACTTCTATGATAAATTTACCCCGTGAATAAACGTAATTTCTCCTGCTTGGCCAGGTTATAGAGGCGAATTTTTCACCTAATTCCAGAGAATGGGGAGCCCTTAATACGATAAAATTAATTCTATAATGGTAAGGTCTTAAGCCAGCTCAAACAAATCCCAGATAATTACGCCGCGCCAATGAGGTTGACGAATCTGATAAGTCTTCTTTGCTTCGCCGTCCTCTTACCCCTGTTGCTACGCAAGCCGGGAAGAGATACCAGACTTTGACTAATTCCCCAATTGATTTCAAAAGTCCATTGAATTAAACTTCTTAAAGTAACAACTATAAAGTAAACAGTAACTTAATTATTCATATTTTTCATCCCTGAACTCACAACCTAGTCGCCCCCCCCCCAACACAAAATTATAACTCTTAATAAATTTCCCCATTGGAAACCTTTATCCTTAGTTTCCCGCTGTTTTCCTCACAAGCAAAGCCAGTCTCTCTCGGATTCTCCTCAGGTGAGCATGCAGTCTGATAATCTCCTCCTCCATTCCTGTAATATTAAGTAAGTGTTTGTTTAACAATAATTTTACTAAAGCATTCTCTCTCGGATTCTCCTCAGATATTCCTGTTGATAAACTATTGTTCTGAGTGGATAGATATTCACATTTTTTCGTTCCTTTTGTTGGTTCTCTCCACGTGACTAGTGCAACCATCTGGTTCGAGATCACCGTGTGAGACTGTCCTCAGGTCTATACATACTTTTTGGGTATATTTTTTCTATTTATTTATTTATTCTCTGGTCTTCCCCGCAACTCAGTAGTCGCAAAAATATCTCCATCGCAGTTTTATGTAACTGAAGAGTACGCTACCATTCTTTTGTATTTCTGGATTCCTTTTTTTTATTATTATTCGGATTATTCCATTATCAAATAAAAATCTATAAAAGTGTCAACATTTGTATTTCTTTTAATCCAGTGATAGGATTTGTAATTATCGTCTGCCACAAGGGAACATCACACCCTTAGGGCACGAAACTGGTGGCAGTGGTGGGATTTATTTCGCGACTGACCGAAAGAGGTGGAGACTGGAAATAATTGTAAATGTTGAAGGTGGCACTTGTAGGGCATAGCCAGATTCCCCGGCATCTAGAGGTAACAAATGTGCAAATTAGGATATTCAGAGCCCCTGGAGCAAAGGCTAGGACTTTCTTTGAGGATAATCGGTCTAATCCGGGTGTTAGCTGGGGGTCGTGTCCCGCCTCTCGGGGTGGCGGCCTGGCACCTGCCGCGGCGTGTAGCTGAAGGGTGCAAACCCATGATCCCCAAACCCGGCTTCGGCCATAACCACAAGTATCGAAACAAAGTATCATAAGAGTATATTGCACCAGTTCACCATAATTGATGAGTTGCTGTACTACGCTAAGGAAAACATTGATGGCAGCATTCATTATTCATTGGTAGTTCCTCAGGTTCTGATTCCTAAAGCTTTAGAACATGCACATGAGCTTTCTGGCCACCTGGGTCAGAAAAAGACAATTAAAAAGGCCGAAGAATTATTTTACTGGTGTAATCTCAAGTTTGACGTAACCCAGTACGTAAAGAATTGCCTTACCTGTCAAAGATTTAAAACCTCTCCGGGGTTACAGCAGCCTTATCAGGAATTACCTTCAGTAGAGAAGCCCTTAGACAGGATAGGTATAGACCTGACGGATATGATTGCAGGCAGTGGTGGCTACCGATATGTGTTGACTATCGTAAATCACTTTAGCCGATTTGTGAAGTTCTATCCACTCAAAAACAAACTATCAGAGGGAATTGTAGAGGCGCTGCAGCAGTACATTACCGACTTCGGGACTCCTCACTCCATCGTCCTGGACAACGGGGGCGAGTTCACCTCCCAGATCTTCCAACAATTCTGCCAGCAACACCTCATCACCCTCTGTTACACCACTCCCTACCACCCGCAAGGGAACGCCATCACCGAACGACTCCATCGCACGCTCAAATCCATCTTGGCTTCCATGTGCCGAGGTTACCCGCTACGGTGGCCTCGCCTACTCCCTGTGTGTCAGGCCATTATGAATGCCGCCGTCCATACCAGTATCGCCCAACAACCTTTCTTCGCGTTTTTCTCCCGGCATGCGCCCCGAGTGGTGGGTGCCAGGCTACCTGCAGTTGATGGTGACGAGCAAGACGTGGATGTGGTCCGCCGGCTGATCCGGGAAACACACGAGAAAATGATTCAGAAATACCGTAATGCGGCCAACAGGAAATGCAAGGAGCAGAAGGTAGACATTGGGGCGTTGGTGTGGGTGAAGCGAGAAACTACAGAGTCAGGAGTGTGTAAGAAACTGTGTGTTCGTTGGGACGGCCCATATAAGGTGGTGGAAGTTTTAAGAGGAGGCGGTGGTTATGTGGTGAAAGACCCTTTCTCGGGAAAGATGGTGCAAAGAGCGGCAGAAAAGATCAAACAGTTTCACAGTGAGGAAGAGTACGTAGTTGCGGCTCAAGACACAGTGTTCCAACCTGATATAGAAACTGAAGTGTTACCGCCTAGAGTGCGTAACCGTCCCAGACGCTATATTGAGGAATGTTAATGTCGCTGGAAGAACGGTATAGAAAAGAGCAGAGTGCTTGGGGTAAATAGAGTCCCCCCCCCTTACTTTTGCATGGTCTGGCTGGACTGGTTGTAATGAATCGAGGTATGACGGGTATGGGTACTATGTGAGAGGTGATGTAAGAATTTGAGAAGGAATAAGGAACCACTTTAATTCGCAGACTACTACTGCACTCGACAACCCGTTCGGGCCATACTGTGGTGGTTTACTTCAGGACGTGGCGAGCGCTTCGCGTAATCATCTGTAGTATCTCGTGGTGTGAGTGAATGTGTGGATGAGTAAATGACTGTTCGAGTGGAAGGAACCGAGTACTGGGGTGGCCGAATCTCGTTTCAGAGAGTGACAGAGTGACTTAAGGTTAAGTCCTCACACCATAGGAGGTCAAGAGGCTGGTTGGGGTGGAATTTTTTTTTTCTTCCTTGAGATGAGAGAAAGAGCCGAGTTATGTCTCCAAGGGACATTGTGGTGATATGGCCCACAAGCCATTGTATGGGAGGGAATGTCAGAGTTATTTCCCGACAGAGATCACGTGCAGTTCGTCAGCCTGGCTTGGTTGTGTGGTGGTGAGGGGAGGTTCTAATTACTCGGATGTGAAGGTGTTATTTTTATTTTGGTAAGGAGAAAAGAGAGAGGTGAAAAATTCTAGAACGGATGAAAGGCTCATGTAGTGCTGGAAATTAATTATGTATATTTTTTTTTTTTTTTTTTAGGCTAAGGCCCATGTAATGTGCGGGGATGACCAGACAGTCTCAGTATCATGTGACTAACCCCCCCCTTCCCCTCCTCTCCTCAGTGTCCTTTTGTCCTTACTTTTTCCCCCTCTCAGCGTCACTGTGTTGACCACTTCTATGATAAATTTACCCCGTGAATAAACGTAATTTCTCCTGCTTGGCCAGGTTATAGAGGCGAATTTTTCACCTAATTCCAGAGAATGGGGAGCCCTTAATACGATAAAATTAATTCTATAATGGTAAGGTCTTAAGCCAGCTCAAACAAATCCCAGATAATTACGCCGTGCCAATGAGGTTGACGAATCTGATAAGTCTTCTTTGCTTCGCCGTCCTCTTACCCCTGTTGCTATGCAAGCCGGGAAGAGATACCAGACTTTGACTAATTCCCCAATTGATTTCAAAAGTCCATTGAATTAAACTTCTTAAAGTAACAACTATAAAGTAAACAGTAACTTAATTATTCATATTTTTCATCCCTGAACTCACAACCTAGTCGCCCACCCCCCTAACACAAAATTATAACTCTTAATAAATTTCCCCATTGGAAACCTTTATCCTTAGTTTCCCGCTGATTTCCTCACAAGCAAAGCCAGTCTCTCTCGGATTCTCCTCAGGTGAGCATGCAGTCTGATAATCTCCTCCTCCATTCCTGTAATATTAAGTAAGTGTTTGTTTAACAATAATTTTACTAAAGCATTCTCTCTCGGATTCTCCTCAGATATTCCTGTTGATAAACTATTGTTCTGAGTGGATAGATATTCACATTTTTTCGTTCCTTTTGTTGGTTCTCTCCACGTGACTAGTGCAACCATCTGGTTCGAGATCACCGTGTGAGACTGTCCTCAGGTCTATACATACTTTTTGGGTATATTTTTTTTATTTATTTATTTATTCTCTGGTCTCCCCCGCAACTCAGTAGTCGCGAAAATATCTCCATCGCAGTTTTATGTAACTGAAGAGTACGCTACCATTCTTTTGTATTTCTGGATTCCTTTTTTTTATTATTATTCGGATTATTCCATTATCAATTAAAAATCTATAAAAGTGTCAATATTTGTATTTCTTTTAATCCAGTGATAGGATTTGTAATTATCGTCTGCCACAAGGGAACATCACACCCTTAGGGCACGAAACAAGCACGGAGGCACAGTTTCGGAGAACAATAGGAGGGACCCCATCAAGTCCATAAGCCTTCCGAGGGTTTAGGCCAGCGAGGGTATGGAAAACATCATTGCGAAGAATTTTAATAGGTGGCATGAAGTAGTCAGAGGGTGGAGGAGAGGGAGGAACAAGCCCAGAATCGTCCAAGGTAGAGTTTTTAGCAAAGGTTTTAGCAAAGAGTTCAGCTTTAGAAATAGATGTGATAGCAGTGGTGCCATCAGGTTGAAGTAGAGGAGGGAAAGAAGAAGAAGCAAAGTTATTGGAGATATTTTTGGCTAGATGCCAGAAATCTCAAAAGGTTTTGACATTTTCTGTTAATGAAGGAGTTTTTGGCTAGTTGGAGAACAGACTTGGCATGGTTCCGGGCAGAAATATAAAGTGCATGAGATGATGGAAGGCTGGTGATGGAAGGCTTAAGTACCTTTTGTGGGCCACCTCTCTATCGTGTATAGCACGAGAACAAGCCGTGTTAAACCAAGGTTTAGAAGGTTTAGGACGAGAAAAAGAGTGAGGAATGTATGCCTCCATGCCAGACACTATCACCTCTGTTATGCGCTCAGCACACAAAGACGGGTCTCTGACAAGGAAAATCAGCAAAATACCTCCTCAGGTCCCCCCAACTAGCAGAGGCAAAATGCCAGAGGCACCTTCGCTTAGGGGGATCCTGAGGAGGGATTGGAGTGATAGGACAAGATAAAGATATGAGATTGTGATCGGAGGAGCCCAACGGAGAAGAAAGGGTGACAGCATAAGCAGAAGGATTAGAGGTCACGAAAAGGTCAAGAATGTTGGGCATATCTCCAAGACGGTCAGGAATACGAGTAGGGTGTTGCACTAATTGCTCTAGGTCATGGAGGATAGCAAAGTTGTAGGCTAGTTCACCAATACTTACTAATTACTATGATTTTTGTAACAGATTTAAGTTGTGCCTGAAAAGTTTTGGGTTCAAAAAGGCTAGTCACACTTCCTTTTCATCATTATTTGTTATTATTATTTGTAATATTTGTTAGTGGATGTCAAAAAAATGTTCAGCTATTCTCTGCCATATGATACCAGCAATATTAGTAAACACTTAACATTCTGGTAAGAGGAACTCAAGAAACATTTCAACTGTAGATGTACTGTAGAAGAGGCTCCCAGGAAAAAACAAGAAACATCATAGATGAAGAACAATATTCAGGTGGCACCATTTAAGAGAGAGTAGGCATAATAAGAGATCATGAAGCAATAAACCGACAGCAAAATCCACTGTCCTCCTTTACTCACCTGATCTTGGGGAGCGTGAGGTGGGAGAGGGGCTGACACTCTCCACTTTGGACCCAAATATCTTCTTAAGGGTGCTTGGGTCTGGAGGTGGAATAGGGTACATGCCAATGGCCATCTCCACCAGGGACAGGCCAAGACTCCAGATGTCACTGGCCACAGAATAGTGATCGCCGTTGAGTCGCTCAGGCTGGAGGGACAGGAGGTAAGGAATGGGTCAGGGTGGAACTGAGTGGCAGGACAAAGCATCAGTAACTCTGCCTGGCCTGGTAGGGTTGGCACCAAGGAAAGGAGAGGAACAGAGACTTTCTGAGAGCATGACATAGTAAATGGGAGTTATGGTTTCTCTGTATATTTGTTGATTTTTTTTAATTGGAAGTGCACACACACGCACAAATACTGGTGGTACTGCATAAAACTGACATGACATAATACTTATTGAAAATGCTACACTTTAATTTTATCTAATACAATACAGCTTTCAATGTAAATGTAAATCTAAATTGGGAATATCTGAAATCCAAAGTTTTGGTGCTGAGATTAATATGTAAAGTTGTATCCTGAAGGAAAATGCCAGCCTTACTTAACGCTATATGTTTTCTGCCAGGAATACATTTACTACTGTGTTACTTGTTTCTTCGATTTGTACAAGTGTAAAAAGGCCTACATATGACCAGAAAAATGCCTGCTGTGTGCTGCCAAAAAGGAGAGGAAAAATCTGACAAAAGTAATGATTGAAATTATCTGACACTCTTCTCACAAAAGAGTTTAGGTGATAAGAAAGCAGGAAACAGAAAGCCAATGGTAAGATATAACTGAATGGGCATATTTTCTTGTTAGACAAATAGGATGAGAAAGGAAATCACATTTTGTATAATGGTGGTATAGGTATAGGACAGGGAGTAGGTAGAGCAAAAAGATGAGGAGTTAGCAAGACACCTCAACCAAGCATTATCTTGAGAACAGTAAAACCTGGAGCTTCAGTAATTTTGCCCCACATCTAAGCTAATGACCCTAAAGAAAGATTATCATTATAATTCACAACTTTAAAATTTTGACCAGACTGTATACATCAATAGTGAAGGCCCCATGCAAACATGAGTGAGTATTTTCTAATTATGAAATAGGATGAATGGCTATCAAGTGTGTTTTGAGGAGTATGGAGAATCAGTCTGAGGATAAGGTGGGTCTCTCAAGATAAATGTATCTCCTTGGTTTCCCAAATCTGAGGTAATAATCAACAATGAAGACAGCACAAAACTGACATTTTGAACACAATTAATGTGTGTGTGTGTGTGTGTGTGTGTGTGTGTGTGTGTGTGTGTGTGTGAGTGCGCACACACACACACATAGATATGTGTATCAAGCATACATGCTAACCCTGCTGGCCTCTGGGATGGTTCAGGGGTAAGATCTTTTCTTCTTCACCAATATCACACATACACATTACAACTTGAGAGCATTTAAGTGCTAAATTGGCAAGCAGGAAGCAAGGACTTACTAATGCATCAAACTAATCAGACTCTCCTTGTAATGTCAAGCCAGCAATCAAGAACAAGTGGTTGCTTGCATGCCATAACAATACAAAAGCAATACATAAAATGATGTAAACCAAGCACATACCAAGCAGATATGAAAGTGCCTCCATAAATCAAAATACGCTGATAAAATTTATGACAAAAAGTACATATCCAAGTAGGGTAGCACAGAGGGGCCTTGGTGTAGGCCTTGAGGAGCCAATCTGCAGGTACACCAGAGACAGAGAGCTGCTGGGAAATGGCAACCAAAAAGAAAAAAACTGGAAATGTAGGTAAAAACCTGAACTGAAAGAAAAGACAAAAATATTTGTATTAACCCTCTCGCGCAGCTGACGCCTTTGTGGGTCAAATTGTCCTCATGCAAAAATTCATTGGATGCACGAATGCATCAAATAATTTTACGGGATTTTAGAAAAAAAATTTCTGAGCTAAGAGTGTAGAATTTTACAAAACATAAACAGAACTATTCCAAATGAATGTAGCTTGTCACACCAGGCTGACCATCATCTTTTTGTCTCAAGCATCCTCCTGCCATATGGACCATTAAATTTTTGTGTACAGTCTATGAATGAAAACTGAGTGACTTATGCGGAGTACGAGGGGGTTAACAGAAAAAAGATGGCTAGTGAGGGGAGAGGAGGGAGGTAAGTGGAGCTGGCTGAGTTATAAAATAAATAATAGTGAGAAGCACTGAGAAAAATTACTCAAGTGGCTCCAAAGCCATCACCTTCAGTAAGTGACTCATTCACTATCTGTTTTTGCACTCAATTGAGAATGATGCTTCAAGGGGGAAAAGAAATTCACTTTATGCTGAAACAAACCTTAACCAGCAGAATAGCACAGTCAAAGTTCTCAAAACCAGCCAGGAGTCAATCCTTCCATGGCATGTTGCAAGGAATGCACACTGCTCTGAACTGTGAAAACTCAGGCAAGTGACAGGGGTAGGGCAGGGAAGTGGAGAAAAAGGAGGAGGGAGGAAGGTTTGAGTGAGGAAGGAAAGGCAGGGAAGGAGGTGGAGGAAGTGGATAAGGTAGGGTGGGGAACATCTGATATACCACAACCTAAGCATGGGACAAGTGGGATGAGGGACGGGGACAAACACTACACATCACCAGTACAATTACACGTGCCACCGCAAGGAAACACACAGGTAAACACTAAGGAATGAAGGAGTCAGAGGTGGAACTGAAAAATGGCACAGTTACCAACATCTCACTAGCAGGAAATGGTCCACAAGGAAATGGGAGGGACAACCTGCCAAAATTTCAGATCCACAAATCTAAACATTTTACACACATATCTAATAACAAACATTCACTGAATGAGACTTTTACAAACATGAGGGGAAGGGTGGTAAAACTGGCCTCTCTCTCTCTCTCTCTCTCTCTCTCTCTCTCTCTCTCTCTCTCTCTCTCTCTCTCTCTCTCTCTCTCTCTCTCTCTCTCTTTAACAGTTTGATTACCCTACATTAAATGAGGTTCATGCTGGTTACTCTCTCTCTCTCTCTCTCTCTCTCTCTCTCTCTCTCTCTCTCTCTCTCTCTCTCTCTCTCTCTCTCTCTCTCTCTCTCTCTCTCACTCTCTCACTGGTGAAGGGAAGGATGAAGGGACAGAAGGACGGAGGAATGGAGGGAGGGAGAGGGCATTTCACTCTTATTAATATACACAAGGGAGGAGAGAGAGAGAGAGAGAGAGAGAGAGAGAGAGAGAGAGAGAGAGAGAGAGAGAGAGAGAGAGAGAGAGAGAGAGAGAGAGAGAGAGAGAGAGAGAGAGAGAGAGAGAGAGAGAGAGAGAGAGAGAGAGAGAGAGAGAGAGAGAGAGAGAGATATGGGACAGGATGGAGGAGGAGGAATAAAACGAGAAGGGAAGGAATGGGAAGGGTTTAGGAACACTGGCACATAATGAGGGAAGAGAATGGTGAGGGGGAATGGGATGGGGGATGTGGAGAAAGAGGGGAAGAGTGCATTCCCTCTAACCTTTGAATAGCCACACACCTTCCTCCACTCACCTCGAAATAAAAGTACAGTGAAGTTGCCAATCTCTCAACGGGAACTTCACCCTGTAAAAGGAAGAGATGGGGCCACAGAACCTAAGACACACACACACATACTCACACATCCCCAAACCTCTCTCACACACACACACACACATTTGTGCAGAGAGAGAGAGAGAGAAGAGGAGAGAGAGGAGAGAGAGAGAGAGAGAGAGAGAGAGAGAGTGAGAGAGAGAGAGAGAGAGAGAGAGAGGAGAGAGAGAGGAGAGGAGAGAGAGGAGAGAGAGAGAGAGAGGAGAGAGAGAGAGAGAGGGAGAGAGAGAGAGAGAGAGAGAGAGAGAGAGAGAGCATAGACAAAGGACAGACATGAAAACAGACAGGCAAACTGAATGACTTACAGGCAAACCAATAAAACCAGAGATCAGAGCAAAGAAAAAATGAGTGAATAAACTAAACGGGGAATGACACAGGCTTCCTGAGATCCCAAGTAAACAAAAAGCAAGACTGGTGTGTGTGAGTGGATGAGAATGGGGGAAGAACATGAACAATAGCCAGCACAGCACTGTAACTCTAAAAAAGGAAAGACACAGCACAGTAAGAAATGGAAGAAGACGATGAAGAGGAGGAATGGAAGTTGAAGTAGAAGCACAAGCAAGAGCAGCAGAAACAAGAGGATGAATGGGAGCACAGAAAGCAGGAAAAGCTGGAACAGGAGTAGGAATATGAGATGAAGAAGGATGAAGAACAAGAGAAGAAGCAAGACCTCTCATAAGGGTAAGCCTGGGATGATCATCACAAAATGTACAAAACAACATAATCACAGGACAGTATTTTCTCAGTATAAGGACT
>NC_087162.1:14105447-14120447 GCF_035594125.1 Scylla paramamosain | reverse complement strand
TGGATGGCTTGACATCACGGTGGATGATCTGGTGCTTCTCACGCAGGTAGGCCAGCCCCTTCAAGACCTGCCCACACACACACACACACACACACACACACACACACACACACACACACACACACACACACACACATTACTAAATTGATCATTTAAGAATATTCTAGAGTATATTACACAATAAGCAAAGGAAACATCTCATCTTTATGCCTTGTACTTCCATCTCTAAAGAATGTTTTGAAACATCAAAACACAAAGGTCACTATCTTTTCATCACTGAAGGTGCTTATACATATAAATCAAATAACTAGGTTTGTATTATGGACTTAGTAAAGGGAGGAAGAGGAGGAAAAATGCAATAAGAAAAAGGAAGAGGAAATAGACAAAAGTGGAGCAGGAAATAAAGAATGAGAATAAGAACCACTTACTGTAGAGCATATTTTGGCAAGTATTGGTTCTGGGATGCGAATGGCTTTCTTGAGGCACAGATCCAATGATCCTCCATCCATGTACTCCATACAAATAGAGATCTCACCCTCACTGCAAAGACATTAGACCACTGTTACTAACGGACTGCTGGGACACAAGTAAGCAGATCAAGACAGACATGTTGTGTTTCACTTCACAACAACTTCTTTTACTGCACAGTAACTAAACAAATGAAAATCCACACTCCTTACTGCCACTGTTCCTAGACTTCAGATATGATCTGAATAGCTACATGACAAGGCAAGGGAGCACCATTCAGTGATACAACATGAGGGCACCTACCTGTAGAAGGCGCCGTAGAAGCCCACAATGAAGGGTGAATTGCACTCGTGTAGGACCTTCAACTCTCGGATAATCTGGTTTCTGATCGCTGGCTTGACCTCCAGATGGATAAGCTGCACCCATGACCAAGAGGGAAGGAGGGGAAACATAAGAAATAAAATTAGAGACCATGTAACAATATAATTGTTATTAATAATAAAGTACAGCAAATGCTCTCTGTTACAGACTATTCAGGGTGGTACCACTACCTGCATTGTCCTCATCATTCTTAAGACTCATTCTTTCTATCTGTCTATCTATATATCAGGTCAGCAATCCCACAAAGGGTGGCCCAGACAAGGTGCCATACACTCATGCACATATCATTCACACTTTTAGCTCCATTGGCTCCCAGTGGGAAAGGACAGTCTCATGGACCACTGTACTTTACTTAGGCATAGCACAGCTGGTCACATAGGCTACATCCACAGCAAGAGCTCACAGTATACACAGTATACACAGTTTACTCCTGCCCAAAAAAATACCTCTCATGTCTGACAACCCCTATTTGTCTTTGTACCCATCAGACCATTACCATCATATTCTTGTAATCAAGCTCTAATACTTTATTTACACTCTTGTTCAACCATAAACTGACAACCAACATCTCACAGCTATATATTACTTCAAGCTTTTATACAATGATGACGATAATAATAGTACAAGCAGCACCAGAATTACAACCACTACTCCATGAGCATCAGCACATCATGTCACCTCACCTTGCGTGCCATGATGAGTCCTGAGGGTTTGTGCCGTTCCTTGTTCACCACACCACCATTGCCAGCACCTAGCTCACCCAGCTTCTCAAAGTCATCTGCATTCAGTTCACCAACCTGTAGAAGGACATAATGATGGTGATGGAGGATAAAGTAGTACAGAGATAGAACAATCATACAGAGATGGAATAATCATATGAGGACTGGAAAGAAGGATGTGGAAAAGATATGCTTTTTATTACGTAGTTTACTTCCTGGCTGAATTTTCATCCATGGACAAAAGATAGGAAGGAAAGAAAGAAAGAGAGCAAGGGAAAAGGAAAGCAGAAAAAGAAAGGACAAAGTTATACAAATGTGAAAGAAAATTGAAAGGAAAAAAACAGAAAGCAGAACAGGATAAACGCATGGCCCAAAAGAAAAGGAAGAAAGACACTCACTTTCTGCTTCTGGTTGAGGAATATCTCCATGCGGCGTCGCTGAGTGTCATCCATGTCCAACTCCTGGATGCACTTGAGCAGTGACTCCAGGGACACGGACCCAAAACTGCCAGTGGCCCCTGTGCTGGCCTTCCTCTGAGGCGTGCTGTCACAACACCACACATGTTAATTTCTCACTCATATTCTATCTTTTCTCATACATTCCTCTTCATATTCTATCAATCTTATAAATACAATAACTGTTTCCCATTCAAATTCTATCCCTTCTGATGCATTTCCCCCCCAGTCTTACAAATAAAATAGCTGTTTCTCATTCAAATTCTATACTTTCTGATGTATTTTGCTCATATTCTATTAATCTTATTATTAATACAACAGCTATTTCAACTCTTCACTTGTCTTCTGCCATTCTGAATGTAAAACAAGGGATAGAACACCACACACATTAGTTTCTCATTCACATTCTATCCTTCTGATGCATTCCCTCTCATATTCTATCACTATTATAAATATAATGGTTGTTTCAATTCCTCATTTCTCTTCTGCCATCCTGAATGCAAGAGTTAGAGTGCAAGTTCTTCCTTCTTTTCTTTGCTTTTTTCTTTTTTTTCATTCCTATTTTGTTTTCTCTCCTGCCATCCTGAATCCAAGAGTTAGAATGCAGGCATTTCTATAAAAAATTTTTCATTCCTATTCTGTTCCATCTTGTGAGTGATTGAGATTAGACATAGGCATCTTTCCTTCCTATTCTGTCTTGTCACACATATCTCCATTCCTTCACCACCTGTATAAGTAAACACTGAGGCACACTACAGGTTCACCTTAATGGACCATATAAGAAAAAGCATAATTTTATGATGCGTGATAAGCTGTGTGGATTTGATTCTGGGTTTACGAACAATGTTTTGTCTTGTTGTGCTTACTATTCACAGCACATTAACACTGTTCTTGTATCTCAGCTGATGCCTCAATGGAAGGTACTTATATACATACATACATACTACTTATTACACCAAGGCTGTCTCCATAAAAAGGAGGATAGCCAAGACAAAGCACACAACTTTGATGTTCACACTCATTCATACCACTGTCTTAGCCTCTTGGCCCCCAAAAGAGAAGAGAAAGTACTCCTGCCCTCAAGTACCACGAAAGATTGCCTCCTACAGAGATACAAATATGTACGAGTATATATTTGTCATGAGGGAAGTTTGGTGCATTTCACTTCAGTCTTAAATGCAATGCTGATTCTTATGTTTACCACCATTCATGTCACCTTGCCATTGTTCCACATCTACAATAAGCAAATAAGGTTTGAAAAGTGACAAATTTCACACCCATATGATGCCTTCATACACATCCACATTTACTTCCATATCATCATTAATGCCTCCTACTTTATGAACACCTCTAGCAATTGAACTTTATATAAGAACATAAGAACACAAGAAATAAGGGAAGCTGCAAGAAGCGACCAGGCTTACACGTGGCAGTCCCTGTATGAAATATACCTACCTATTTCCATCTATTATCCCCATCCATAAACTTGTCTAATCTTCTCTTAAAGCTCTCTAGTGTCCTAGCACTAACAACATAGTTACTGAGTCCATTCCACTCATCTACCACTCTATTTGAGAACCAATTTTTTCCTATCTCCTTCCTAAACCTAAATTTTTCAAGCTTGACCCTGTTATTTCTTGTTCTACCCTGGTTGCTGATCCTAAGAATTTTGCCTACATCCCCCTTGTTATAACCCTTATACCACTTAAAGACTTCTATCAGGTCCCCTCTTAACCTACGTCTCTCTAAAGAATGTAAATTTAACAGCTTCAACCTCGCCTCGTAAGGAATACTCCTCATCCCCTGTATCCTTTTGGTCATTCTCCTCTGTACTGATTCTAATAGATCTATATCTTTCCTGTAATGTGGGGACCAGAACTGCACAGCGTAGTCTAGATGAGGTCTGACCAACGCCAAGTATAACTTTAATATTACTTCCGGCCTTCTACTTTTAACACTCCTAAAAATTAATCCTAGTACCCTATTTGCCCTGTTTCTGGCTTCTATGCATTGTTTCCCTAGACGGAGTTCAGAGCTAACTATAACTCCTAAATCTTTCTCATACCCTGTACCTACCAGAGTTTGGTTGTTTAATGTGTACCTATTGTGTGGGTTTCCTCTACCTACGCTAAGCACTTTGCATTTATTGATAATAAACTGCATTTGCCATCTATCTGTCCATTCATTCATTCTATCTAAATCTGCCTGCAAGGCGATGGCATCCGATTCTGACCTAATTAATCTACCTATCTTTGTGTCATCCGCAAATTTACTAACATCACTACTAATTCCATTATCCAAGTCATTGATATATATTAGAAATAACAATGCCCCTAATACTGACCCCTGTGGTACCCCACTAATTACATGACCCCACTCGGATTCGAGCCGTTTATTACCACTCTCTGTCGCCTGTCACTAAGCCATGACCCTATCCAGCCTAACACCTTCCCATCTATCCCGTGTGCCCTAACCTTTCTCAGGAGCCTTTGATGGGATACCTTGTCAAATGCTTTACTAAAGTCCAGATATATCATAACTATCATCATTATCTACTGCCTCCTACACCTTACTGTAAAAACTTAACAAGTTTGTCAGGCAAGACTTCCCCTTCGTGAAGCCATGCTGTGACTGATTTATCAAGTTATGTTTGTCTAAATGTTCCCTAATGTTCCTCGCTATTATTGACTCTAACATTTTACCTACAACTGAAGTTAAGCTGACAGGTCTACAATTAGACGCTAAAGTTTTATCTCCTTTCTTAAAGATGGGTACTACATTAGCCTGCCTCCACATTACTGGTACCTCATCCGACTCCAGTGATTTCCTAAAGACAGAAACTAATGGCTCACTAATAATCTCTTTGCATTCCTTAAGTACTCTGAGATATATTTCATCTGGTCCTGGTGTCTTGAACTTTTTTAGTCTATCTATCTCCTGTTCTACTATCTCCCTAGTTATGGAAATATCTGTCAGCTTATCATTCTCATCTGCTCTAAACACCTGTTCACTATCTGGCATATCCTGCATGTTTTCCTGGGTGATATATATATATAAAATTTGTGGTACTGCTCATCCATCACAAGAACTTGTTGTTACCACTGTAAAAAGAAATGTAAGAACTGAGAGAAACATGTCACAGAGAGATTGCTGGAACATATGTAAACATGAGATAGGATGTCATTCCCTCAGTCTACTGATCAAATGAGAACTGTCTATGAACAGCTACACCATCTCCTTGATCTGTTCACTCTCTGAGCTGACAATTGTATGAACAAACCAGTCAGCTTACAAAACAGAAGAAACTGTTCTGAAAGCAACCAGAATGCAAGGTATATGTGTCTTTGTTTATTGCAGTTCCTGAGTTATCCTTATGTATTCTGAATGTAAGCAAAGGTAGTACTAAGCAATAATGCAATGTGATGAATACTATCGACAAAATAAACAGTATAAAAAATAAATAAAATAAAAAAAACTGAGAGGTGCATCAACAGCCATGACTTTATGATAATATGAATGCAAATTACAGGGTAAAGTTTTATGCAACAATGGAAACCAGCAAGTCTTTTACATCACAGAAAATACAAAGTCAAACTGATAAGCTTATTTGAGAGTGGTGTAAAATGCAGTACAGTAATGAAAAGCCAGTGGCTAAGTTATAATTTTCAGTGGCTAGCAGACAAATGTTGTATAGCACATTTTCATATTAAGATATATATTTTCTTTCACATATTTTGTCAATTACGGATTTCTTCAGGGTTAATTCTCAGCATAAAGAACTCTTCTATCTAATGAACTCCCTTGGGGCCAACCACTATCTGATAATGGAGCTTCCCGGTACATCACTGTGTCTCCGTCACCTAACCCTTGCTTGTAATAAGGGGCTGCTGTACTCCATAACCACTGCTGCTCTACTCTAATGCTTGCCTCACATTTTACTGGAGACTTTCTGAATTCATAACACAAACTCTATATACTTTTCTCATCATGTAGAATTTTGACCTATTAGGTCTAGGCAGTCAAGCATCACCAATTTTTATGCCATGAACATCTTATTTTGTCAATCCTTAATTCCTTCTTCTCTGTGTGCAATAACTTTCTAACAAAACTTTCCATGTTTCTCAAGGAAGATACTACAGGACGTCTATCTTTCTGATTCACAGAATACTTGGTTTACACTAAGAATTTATTCCCACAAGACAGATATAAAATTCTCAATGAACATACAATTCTTAGCCTAAGTGGGTAATAAGAACAATAAAATGTCTATGATATAAAAGTATACAGGTATCATAAGAAGGGAATAAACTTGAGCATGACTGACACCCATGGAGCTGACAGCACCATGACATGCATTCAGGAAACTATTAAGTGATAAAAAATTAATGAATTAATTAATATAATAATAATAATAATAATAATAATAATAATAATAATAATAATAATAATAATAATAATAATAATAATAATAAAAATAATAATAACAATAGAATAAATAAAAAAATTTATTAATTAATAAAATAAAATAAAAAAATCAAATAAATAAACAAATAAAGCCTAAAAAAAAAAAAGTTTAAAAACAAGGAAAATCAAATAATGCTTTCATTAAATGTATGAGTAATCTGTACTTATTGTATATATAGCAGAATCAGGATTTTAAACAGATAATGCATCCTAGAGCACCACCTATCAATAACTATACTTCCAAATCCTAATCCCCCTACAAGGAAGTGACTACAACACAAAAAAGCACCAATTTATAGCTTTCAAGGAAGACACCTATGCTTCTCACTGTGCTTATACCTTTTGGTGAACTTTCCCTCTTACATTCCATTACTCTATCTTCCTGCCCTGCACAATGTCACTCTACATGCACCACCAGATAACCTAGTTCAATCATATTGCATTCCTGCACTAACATACACCACACCACCAACATAATGATGCACACAGACCTGGATCATGACACAAGTATGAAATCCATCTTAATCAGTGGCTCAGAGGATCTCTTATGTCATACTGAGTGTCTGTGTTGTGTCACATTTCTGCATCAGTTAAGCTGAATTAAGGATAAGCCACCTGTCCTGAGGCATGATTTGGACTGGCACATGTTGCTCCTGGGAAATACCACTTGAGAGAGAGAGAGAGAGAGAGAGAGAGAGAGAGAGAGAGAGAGAGAGAGAGAGAGAGAGAGAGAGAGAGAGAGAGAGAGAGAGAGAGAGAGAGAGAGAGAGAGAGAGAGAGAGAGAGAGAGAGAGAGATTCCACCTTATTATTATCAAGCTCCTTTCAATACATGTACAGTGATAAACATGCCAAAAAATAAATAAAATAAATAAAAAACACTCAATAAGTTTTGTTTTCATAAAAATTTAGTTTTATATCATATTAATACATAAGAAAAAAAGAAAAATGTAAAAGTAGTCAAGCCTGACCCATTCCTGTACAATAAAAGTTAACACAGGCTTTGTCCAACTGGACCAATCTGTATCAACATGACTTACACAAGTGTCTGCCCTTCAGGTAGCACTTCAAGCCTTTTGTTTCACTCTGGATTACTTTTTAATTGCTTATATAAACTAATTTACATATATATATATATATATATATATATATATATATATATATATATATATATATATATATATATATATATGAATAAAAAAAATAAAACCAAAAACCAATAAACCCCCCAAAAAACAATACATCTCCCCAAAAAACAGCAGATTTATTTTTTTAACCAGGTTTTTTCCAAACCTGATGTAGACAAACATTCTTTCTTTTCTAATACTATTTCTGCTGTATTTCAACTGGCACACTACCATAAAATCTGAGTCATAATTACAGTACACATCAGAACAGACAGTGCAAAGGTACCCCATCTCTCCACATTCCCTCACACACTGCATGAAAAATTATTAATTGACAAAGTTGAGGGAAGGTGAGCTAAAGTAGTCTTGATGTTCACCAGCTTCCTGTGCTATAGAATGTGAAACTCAAAGACTCTGAACACAAAGCTGAACAGCCAAGTGAAGAGAAGGTCAGCAGCATGTTATATCAATTTTGCTAGGAATCTGACAATAAGAAATTAATGTAATGTAACTGTGAGCACAAATGAATATTAATAATGAATGGAAAATTGCCAGAAAGACATAGGATAACTTACATGACTTGTATTTTATGCCAAATGTCACAAACATCATCAATGTTGCCAGATTTCTATCAAGGAGTATGTCAATTCAATAGGCCTGGAGACATGAGTGCCACAAACTCAGCATATAAAGTACTCAATGCTGAATTTGTCCTTCAAAACTAAAGAAGTGGTAGACAGAATCATGAGCTCCTTCACTACATGAACAAACATGTGTTTTAAGAATCTGTATAACATGGTTATCAGAGCCATGATATAATCTGCAGTCCAGGCTTAGTTTCCAGAAACCGTGAGGAAGGTGACACAAGGTCCACAGAAAATGCAGCAAGTTAATCCTTGGCCTCTTTGATGCCCTCTATGAGTCATGACTACATACACTTCATCTTGCCACCCTAGGGGAAAGGAGAGGTGACACAATGTAGATTTTCACAATCCTGAAGAGGTAGTGTATATAAATTGTACATCTCAAGTCTTCCAGCTGGTTTCTCACCACCCTATGTCACCACCAGCCACAAGCTGAGGACACCCCAAAAACATTGTAAAACAATGCCACTGAATACCACCACAAATAACCTAACCTAAAGTTTAGTAGCAGGTAAAGAAATGCTCTCCCCAAAGAAAAGTCGTGTCAATGTAAACAGCTTCAAGAACAATTATGATACACATTAATATCCTACAGAACAAGTAATATGTTAGAACTGTTTTTTTTTTTTTTATCACTAAGGTAAGCAACAGTAATTTGCATCTCTGCATGCAACTTTTGATGAGTTTGACCAATAAAGGAAAATTTGATCACCATTGCCTTGTATATATTTCATGTATTAACATCCTTCTTCATCCTACATTTCGCTTTTTTTCTGCATAACTTTAATATTTTCTCGTTATCTATCCTAGTTACGATTGGGGCTGTCTTAAGATTGCGCAAGATCCTTTATCAGTGTCTAGGTGTGGGGGACGGGGCACTGATAGGCTGGACTGGCTGATATCCCCTGACGTGCGTGTCACCGCGGCGCCCCAGCCCTTCCTTGCTTGCCTGCTGCTCACGTCCGCGGCAGGCTTACCCTCTGTCACCTCACATTGTCATTATTTTTCACGGCTGTGACCCATGATGCTCACGTTTCCTTCTTCCCTTTGTCTCCCCGTAATTACCCTCCACACACGCACACACACTTACAGAACTCACACATACACAGGTACACACACTCTATACAAACACATGAACATGCAGTAACCACATCAAGAAGGTCAGAGCACAGGGAAAATAGGTGATTCCAACAGCCTACATCCCCTCCCAATCTGTCTCACATCTCACTCATCCTCTCAGTCTCTCTCTCTTTCTCATTTTGATACTAACTCGCTGCCGCTGTGGTTCTCATGGTCGTTGGTCTGCTCAATGGATCCCGGCGGCAGCTTGAGGTTGAGTTTATTCTTGGACATGGCGAGGGAGGCCCAGCGAGGCAGCACACACACACAAAATACTGTATTGATTACGAGGTTCCCGCAGAGCAACTCTCTCTCCTCTCCCCGGCCGCCCTCAGAGCACTGTTGCCACTTTCGCCCGCAACCCTCACTGCCGGGGATTTTCTAGACTTCTTGCATCTATCTATTTATTCATTTTCTTCCCTCTCTCTTCTTCTTTATCATATGGGGTCGCTGTTCCTCACTAATCTTTTTCCATAAGGATCTGTCTTCCGACTTCTCTCCACTCAATTATACCCCCCCCCCTCTCTCTCTCTCTCTCTCTCTCTCTCTCTCTCTCTCTCTCTCTCTCTCTCTCTCTCAAATAATCTATGTAGTTCTTCCATCTCTGCCTGCCTCGCCTTCTTCCTCCATATTTTCCATATGTATTCCATCTCTCTCTACTTCCTTTAGTTAGCAAGAATTGTGTTGTTATATGTTTGCTATTCTAATTAGTGTTACCTTCATCATACGGAATATGCCAGATTTCTTTCTTTTATTCATATATTCGTGTTATTTCCCATATATTAGTTCCTCAAGAGAACGAAATCCTTATTATTAGTTGTTTTTTTTTATACACTAATTAGAGCTGTCATACTTATCCATGAACCCTATCTTTCTCAAGAGATATCCATATTCTTATTTTTGTTTGTCTATTGGTCTCATTCCCACTCTCTTTATGTTTCGCTACCCATTAGTCCCAATTAGCAAAAGTAATTATATCTCTGGATTAGTTGAGTGATTACATGCTCAATCTATTAATTAGAGTTGTCATACCTAGTCTAACTATAAGCCTTCATTTAAGAGGATTTACGCTATTTTCTTAGCATATACATTTTTTTTTTTAGGTTTGCCTCCCCCTCTAAATATATATAGTTAATCACCCTCCATTTATTGATTTAGACTGATATGTGGGTTAAAAACTGTTTTATTTTGTTCTTGATCTCAGTGTTGCCAGTGAGGAGAATGTAGCTTCATCTTGGGGATTTCGTCACTTTCCTACATTTGTTTCACCTTCATATTTTCTTTTCTATCTTTTTTTTTATTTCCTTCCAATTTATTGATCCCGAATGACAGGAAATATAAATATATATATAAATATTTTTTTTTTGCTATTATTTGTCCGATCCCAGTATTGCCAACTACGACCTATCTAGGTAGTAGATTCAAAAACATAATATAATTTTCTTGGGTCTTCTTCACATATTCATTTGATCTATTTTTTTTCTATGAATTTCACATTTTTCTTTTTATTGGTGTTAAGTGACAAGAAAACGAGGTTATAAAAACTTATCATGATACGGTGCTTGATCTCAGTGTTACCAGATGCAGCCACGAGCATCAACATTAGGGATTTTACGTGGATATCTTATTTTTGTTCATATCTTTATAGTTTTATTATCTCTTCAAATTTTATTGATTTTCATCTACTGACCCAGACCGACAAGGAAACAGATATACAAAACAAATAACGTAGCTGTCCACTACTTGATCTTAGTGTTGCCAGATGAGACGATAACCCACATCTAGAATTTCTTGAGTTATCCATGCCTATTATATTAATTTCTTTACCCTTTCCTCTTTGTATTTAATTATCCTCCTTTCATTAATCCCGACTGACAAGGAAACCTACTCAGAGCTAATTACGTTATCATAGTCGTGGCCTCAGTTTGATGTCCAACGTAGGGGCGATTTTATATATATATATATATATATATATATATATATATATATATATATATATATATATATATATATATATATATATATATATATATATATATATATATATATATATATATATATATATATATATATATATATATATATATATATATATATATATATATATATATATATATATATATAATTTTTTTTTTCCTACCAACTTTTAAATAAACTCGAGGTGTTTTAGAGACGATTCAATGATACATAACCAAAAACGCTGGAAAAATATTAGAATTATAATAACTTCTTAATTGATCTTTGCAAGGTTGTATTTCTATGTCTGTTCTTTCCTGTTGTCCACAATGAACCTAATTCCAAGAGAGAGAGAGAGAGAGAGAGAGAGAGAGAGAGAGAGAGAGAGAGAGAGAGAGAGAGAGAGAGAGATTGTAGCTTTGTGAACGCTTTAAAAAGATGTTTTGACGATAATAATTGACAACGCAGTTATTTTTCAACGCAGTTATTGTTCGCATCCACTATTATAACATTACATATAACTTCTCACACATTAATTTTCACGTGTTAAGATATCACACACTACTTACAACGCATTAAGTTTGACGCTGTTTCCTCTGTCCTCAATAAACAAAGCTGCAGACAGAATTAATATGTTCAGCTGATCCATATTACTCACATTCGCTTGTGTCTGCAGCTGCCGTGCCTACAAGATAAAGACCACGAAAAAAAAAAAAAAACTCGGTATATGCATTCCGAAGCAGGACGGATTAACATTTAGTTTATAAAGTACAAGTTACAGTGATGTCTTTAGAATTAGATCATGCGGTATCTTAAGCAAAGCCCAGAGTATGTTCGCCCTAACAGAGATGCTTGCTCTTTTAACAAAAGGACAGAGAGTGTGTAAGTGAGCGAACGCGTAAAAGTTTTATGCAAAACTTGACTTAGCCTAGTTTATGAGCTCGTTGAATAGAAAAGTTAGTACAAAGTACCATCCGCCAGCTTCCCTTCCTATAGTGTGATCCTTCCAGAGATTTTCCTGATAGGACATTGAACATTGGAATGACCAAGTTGTTTAAAAATTACACTTACCGAGAATAACCCACACAACAGTTGTTGCATGGGTGAACTGGGCGCCCTCAGCCAGGTTGTAGCTAGTGACCCGAAGAGAATGTTGGAGATGACTCACTTGAGAGGTCGCTTACCAGTGTGGCACGTTTCGAGACGCCAAAACATGTGAAAATGCATGATCTTCCATGTCGATTAATGTATAAGTTATGCTGTATGAACGTAGGCAAAATTAATGTACTGATAATATGTTGTCTCATAATTTCTTTAAGTTAAAGGAATTTGTCTATTTGAATAAAGCTCGACCATCTTTATTAACTAATGATGATAACAATATTATAGTGACAATGACGGCACGTATAGTAGTAGTAGTAGTAGTAGTAGTAGTAGTATAAAAATAGTAACAATAACAACAACTACTACTACTACTACTACTACTACTACTACTACTACTACTACTACTACTACTACCACTACTACTACTACTACCACTACTACTACTACTACTACTACTACTACTACTACTACTACTACTACTACTACTACTACTAATAATAATAATAATAATAATAATAATAATAATAATAATCATAATCATTATCATCATCATAATAATAATAATGATAATTATTATTATTATTATTATTATTATTATTATTATTATTATTATTATTATTATTATTATTATTATTATTATAAAAACCATTCACTCTGACAGATCCACGCAAGGAGCAACACTTAACTGGCAACACTGACCGAGCCACACCGGTGCTCAATGGCAATGCTACGTTTTGATTGGGTGCAAAGAGTGCCGCTTGACCAATCACAAAACAGTTACTCCTAGGCAGAGTATATACATTAAAGGTCCTAGAGCGGATATGACAGACAATGAATGAAACTCCCCGGAAGCACTAAGGACGCCAAGAGGTAGATGACACTTGAATATGCATGAGCAGATTTTGAAAGAAGTAAAAATAAACATAATTCCTCCCCGCGGGAGCAAGAATAAATAGTTGCGGAAGTGCTGGCGTGCGGAAATGCCTTCAGGACTGGCTCAGAGATACGGGAATATCTATAAAAACCCTTCACCCAAGACTAATGGTGCAATACATAATATTCAAGTCTAGCTAGGGAAGGTATCTGCTGCTGTCTCCTCTCCTCTCCTCCTCGCTTCCTTCCTCGAGTGCTGATACTGTATGATGAAAGCCGCATGCTGAGAATATTATTACTGTAACACGTGTCTTGTGAGGTGAAGCATTGAGTATGTGATATGATACAATAAAGTAATAATAATAATAATAGTAACAATAATAATAATAATAATAATAATAATAACAACAATAATAATAATGATAAACGACGGAAGAAAGAAACTGTAAAACCACAAACATAAAATAAAGAAATGGTAACTGATGATATTTGGCAGAAATAACGTAGACAAAATAGAAAGTAATATACTAGAACTGTGTGGAGAGAGAGAGAGAGAGAGAGAGAGAGAGAGAGAGAGAGAGAGAGAGAGAGAGAGAGAGAGAGAGAGATATCTTGCCCGCACCGAAGAGAAGCCGCCGGAATACACAGACCCTGGATGCACCACGCAATACGCACATATTCTAAGCTGCAACCGGAGTATTGATGTCTGCTGGAGGTAATCCTCTGACCAGACACCTCTCTCTGCTGAGATATATATGGAACACAAGAACAGAAACCTAAGGGAAGCTGCAAGAGGTCATCAGACCTACCCCTGGAAGTCCCTGTATAAAACTATAGGAACATAATTTTATGGGAAACTGCAAAAAGCCATCATACTTGTACGTGGGAGTCTTTATACAAAACATACTTATTTTCACTTATCACTCTCATATATAAATTTGTCTAGTGTGTTTTTTTTTAAGCTTCTTATTGACTCGGCACTAACAACCTGATTAATGAGTCTACTCCATTCATCTTCCAGTCTATTTGATAATTATTTCTTTTCCTATCTCTTTTTTTTTTATTTTAACAATATTAAACTTGAACCCTTTACTTCTTATCCAATCATAATTACTGACCCTGAGGATTTTGTTTATGATAGCAATGTATATAATTGTTGACCATTATCTTTGTTTTCCTCATATACATATCCATCTTCAGATGTGCTTGCGTGTTTTATGTATATAACAACAAAACCATCTAAACAACAGAACAATCATAGCGGGACCAGTAAGAACAAAACAAAATAGTACTGTTATAAAGACGGAGTGTTGACTGTCCGTACAAAGCCCCTAACGAACAGAGGCTGGCGCATTACACCATTAAGTGCCTAAAAGATGAAAAGTACAGGGGATAAACGGAGAGATACGGACTTACTAATAAGATGGTTCACTGACCTCAGAATCCTCGCCACAGTAAAAAGTAAACTGCCACTGCTCCTTGCTGCACGATAATGTGTGTATGAGAGAGAGAGAGAGAGAGAGAGAGAGAGAGAGAGAGAGAGAGAGAGAGAGAGAGAGAGAGAGAGAGTTACTTTTCACTGTACTAAGCTTATCAAGCTGTTGTAAGAGGAAAGCCGGCATATATCGTTAGAAAAGTGCCTCAGATTACATCTATCACCCTTTTATTATTAACCTACTGAACTGAATGCA
>NC_087162.1:14092947-14100447 GCF_035594125.1 Scylla paramamosain | reverse complement strand
GGATTTATTTTTTTTCTTTTCCCCCTCTCTTTCCACTATCATTATGTACGTATACACGTTATTTGTTTATATTTATTACATCTGACAATTTCCTTTTATTTTATTTTATTATTTTTTTTCAAGAGCAACATTTGGGTGACTTTTTTTTTCTTTCTTATTTCATGTTCATATCCATTCTATGTATAATATATGCTTATGTTTCACAGAATAACGACATCACTGATATGCGCAAATTTTTATCACCTTACGCATACAAACACGAACGCACGATACATACACATACCCTTAAATATACACTACATAACATACAAACACTGTCACAACTGAAATAGTACTTAAACCATCATTAAATACACAGGAGTCACCATCAAACAAAACCCTTGCATTAAGACTTTTTTTTTTTTTTCCCCTCTCTATGTCTCTCTCTTCCCCCTCTTCCTACTCCTCCTCCCACGCACTCACACTATTCTGAGTTTCACACTTGACATTAATGTGACCTTCGCGCCTCATACCAAAAATACAGCCCATCCCAGCTCCCGAGAACACTGACACGGGTGGAAGGCGAGAGATTCAAGCAAAATACAACCCAGAGAGTCACCGTTGAACGTCTCCATCCGAGCCTCTATGTTGATGGAGAAGAGTTGGCGAGTTAATATTCTGTAAAGTTTAGCAATTTTTTTTTATTTTTTTTTATTTTCCTTAGTTTAATAGGCAGGGAGTTTTGTTTTGTTTTATTTTATTTGTTTATTCATTCTTGATAGCTTTAATATTGGGTTTTTATATTATATTTTGAGTGTGGTAGGTAGATACGCGGTTTTATTTGTTTATATATTTTTATTTTGTTTGTTTATTTTATTCTTTGTAGCTTAAATATTGTTTTAATTTCATTTTTTATTTTTTTTTATTTATTTTTTTTAGAATAACAGGTAAGCAGTTTTATCTGTATTTTATTTCATTCTACTTATTTTGTTTGTTTGTTTATTTTTCGTAACTGACATTTTTTTTTCTGCTATCCTTTGAGTATAACAGGTACGCAGTTTTATTTATTTATTTATGTGTCTTCATTACTTATTTTTATATTCATTTATTTATTTATTTTTTTCTAGTTCACGGCTTCCTTCAGTTCCTTCTTCTTTTTCTTCTTCTTCATGTATAATGATCAGGTTTTTTCCTTCGTTTTTTTAATGATTTTGTAAACTAAAATAATACCGATCGATTTATTTTGAGTGTAACAGACAAGCAAATCCTCCCAGGTCATGACTGTATCCATGATTACAGCAAGTGATAGTATCATTGGGTTAGTTCTGAGTAAAGCAGAGGAGGAAGGTATGTACGAGTGTCATAATTCTGAACACATCAATAAATAAGTAAATGAATAAATAAATAAATACACATACTGTTAAAAAAAAAACGGACGAATACATGAATAAATAAATGAATAAAAAATAAATAAGCAAACAAATAAATAGATGAATAGATGGATGGAAGAGTGAATAAATAAATAAATAATTATAAAATAAACAATGATAATAAATTAATCAGTCTACAAATAATAAACTCTAAAGTTAAATAGATAAATAAATAAATAAATACATAAATAAATAAATAAACAAATAAACAAACAATTATAGATGGATAAACAAACAAACTAACAAACAAATAATAATTAATGAATCAATCCATTAACAATAAGTTCTAAAATGCAATAAATAACAGGCGGGCAGTTTCGGGTCATCACTGAACACAGCGAAGCCTCACTCCTGTCACGCCGCCACAAAACACGCTGAGCCTTCAAACCTTACTAATTACACAGATGGATAAACAAATCTGGAAAATCAAATAAAAACGCAAACAGGCAAACACTTCCGCTTCGTAATCCTAAACAGCATGGTACAGAGTAGGTTTTAATCCGTAATGATAATACATCTGGTGAAAAAACAAATATGGTGAAAAATTAAATATATTCTCAGTAACTTATTACAATGATCTCTACCATGAATTCCTCTATAAGCTCGCAAAATACGTATCCACAGAATCATCCTTACGGAAAACCTGCATTTCAGAATTCTATATTCTCAAATCTTTAAATGCCGAACAAACATTGCTAAAGATAGGTGTGTGTTAAGGAAGGCAGAGGCCTGTATTTTGAAACTCTTTGCTCTCTCACCACGAGTGTTTTCAGAGGCCAAAGAGATGATTAACCGGGTTCTCAAGAATGTTTATCCTCTTAATAATGTAAACATCTTGTTAATTTGTCACTAGAACAGTAAAAATACCATTGGAAACCCACGTAACTTCAACTAAAGCCTTTTGAAAGTAATCGAGGTGCGGCACAGAAGGGCTTCACAATATGGCCAAAAAAGTTAGGTACACGTCACCTCAGCCCCTTGGTTAGTGTACTCGTAGTCAATACGAAGGTTTTAAAAGATAACATAAACAAATAAAAAAAAAAATATATATATATATATATATATATATATATATATATATATATATATATATATATATATATATATATATATATATATATATATATATATATATATATATATATATATATATATATATACTTATTTATTTTAATTATTATTATTATTTTTTTTTTTTCAGGGACTGCCACGTATAGGCTGATGGAAGCGCTTCCTACAGCTTCCGTTATTTTCTTGTGTTAATATGTTCTTATGTATTCTGAAACGCTTTGTTTGCTCTCTCATCAGGACTGTTTTCAAAGGGTACATATTAGTCAGGCTTTCATGAGTGTTGCTCCTATTGAATCCTTGATAAAACTATTACTAGAACCATGAAAGCATCGCTGAAAACTAATAATTTTCGCTCTAGACTCTAGAGTCTAGAGGTAAGGCGCTGAGATATTTGAGAATACAAACTAAGGCACCTACACACACACACACACACACACACACACACATTTCCCAAGACTAAATTATAAGCAATCTTAGCCTCTGGGCCTCCACGTATAGAGGGAGAGGACTGACCCACACCCAGCACACCTGCACGAGGCTCAGTTGCGCAAGAATTATATCCGGACCTGCATACAATACACACGGGCTAGCGTTTCCTGAAATCACCTGGAATGTACGATAATACTTTCTGCTTGTTTCTTTAATGGAGGTTTAACGCATATAAGGGTTTCCGAGGCTATAAGTCTAGATAGAGATTATTAGGTCATACAAGAGTTCTATTATTGTTCAGTCTAAAATATAAGCTATATATCCCCGAGACCGAGTGGGAATGCATGATAATAGCTCCTACTGGTTTCTTTAATGGAAGTTTAACGTAGACAAGGATTTTTTTTTAGGCTGTTCATACTAAAATAACCAGTAAAATTTCCTAAAAGATCGACTGAGAATGTATGATAATAGGTTCTACCAGTTTGTTTAATGGAGATTTTACACTATACAAGCGTTTCCGAAGCTAAAAAGTATAAGATATACGTTATTAAAGCTTGTGCAAGGGTTCTGAAGCTATTTAGTCTAACATATAAGCAAAGATTTCCCAAGATCAATTGGAAATGTACGATATTATAATGGTACAATGGTTTCTCAGGCTGTTAAGTCTTATACAAGGGTTCAGAGGCTATTAAGTTTAATATGTAAGCTAAATTTTCTTGAGAGATATACAAGGAATGTACGATAACAGCTTCTACTCGTTTCTTTAATGGAAACATTCCATTACACAAGAGTTTCTGGTAATATAAAGAAAATAAGTGAGTAAGTAAGTAAGAAAGAAAGTTGCCAGTTTCCGCGTCTGGTTCTATTTGCGTGTACAACAATAACTATAAAGCACTGCAGGTGTGTGTGTGTGTGTGTGTGTGTGTGTGTGTGTGTGTGTGTGTGTGTGTGAAAGGGTAGAGCTTTGATATCGTTCGTGGGGAGATGATGACGATGATGATAGCGATGATGTTAATGGTGATGATCGTGATGGTGGTGATGATTATGATGATGATGATAGTGGGAATGATGATGATGGTGGTGATGGTGGTGATGGTGATGGAGGTGATGGTGAGGTTGGTGATGGTGATGGTGATGATGATGGTGATCTTGGCAATGTTGTGAGCTGCACATATTTATTTTATCTTGAGTAATATTTATTGACTTGGGTGAATGTGGAAGAAAGAGGGAAAAGGAGGAGGAGGAGGAGGAGGAGGAGGAGGAGGAAGACAGTAAAATGTAAGCATATGTCAGGTATCTTTATTAATTGCACGGATGCTGTAGTTACACTGTAGACAACACCATTCATGATAACAGTAATAACAACAATTGCACACACACACACACACACACACACACACACACACTCTCTCTCTCTCTCTCTCTCTCTCTCTCTCTTACACACACACACACAAACACACACACACACACACACACACACACACACACACACACACACACACACACACACACAGACACACAGGGCATTTAATCGAAACGAAGGAAGACAACGGAAAGAAAAAAAAAAAAGAAGAAAAGAAACGGAGTCCAAAAACAAAACAAAAAGGGCGAGATTCAGGAACACATGTATCGATGCGCTATGGTTGAACCGCAGCCTGGGAGCGTCAGGAAGGGAGGGCGGTGGGCGGGGGGGGTCGGTGGGTTCGGTGGGTGGTGCTACTGCCAATGTGGATGTGCAGGTAACGGATGCTGGTGGGCGTGGGCGGCGTTAGTGGTACCTTCGTGGCTCTTCTGACGGTGGCGGCGAAGGTTGCTCCTGTCGGCGGATTGGTAGGGGCAATGCGGGCAGGAGAACGGTTTGTCTCCGGTGTGGGTGCGCACGTGGCCCTCCAGCAGGTCCTTCCTGGCCGTCTTGTAATGGCACAGCGGACAGGCAAAGCGCCTCACTGCATCAGCGACCCGCAGGTTCCGGAACCCTGCGCCGCCTCCCACCGCGGGGTCAATGCCAATGCCAATGCCAGTCGCCGCCACCTGGGAGGGAGGGGAGAATGGTGAGCAGGCTGCACGCACGCACGCACGCACGCACCAACACTCAGCTGTACCGCCGCCACAAAGCCGCCTTCCTGTCTGCCTCCTCTCCTCCCAGACTGAAATCATGAACACTGGCGGGCAAGACAGAATCGCGCTCCCGTGACCTGTGACCCCCGCTAGCAGTGCCTCCACTGCCTGGTGGTTGCGACAGCGCTTGGCCAGGAAGATACCGCCTCACCAGTCACCCCTCACCGCCCATCGCTCCCTTCCACCCAATAAAATTTCCTTGCCCCAGTAAGATCATTCTGAACAGCCAAGTTGATAATGCTTATCTGTATGTTTTGTCCTGTTTTGGCTTCACGGGATGAGAAACAAATAACCACTAAAAAACACAAAGCTTTCAGCCAACGCAGAGCTAAAATGTAACAGCGGAGTAGAGTCAGTGTATCTCAATCAGCAAGACTTGACCAAATATAAGCACGGCGCGGAGACAGCGAACTCATGGGCAGGAGATTCAGAGGGAAAATGAGAGGAGGAGGAGGAGGAGATAGGGTAGAAGGCTTAGAGTTCTCACGACGCCCCGTCTCTGCTGAGCGCCACACTGGTCTGCGAGGTGTAAATCATGTCGTGGAGGGACAGCGGGTCCTCTGCTTCCTCTCCCTCGTTGTCATGGTGCGAGGCGCCGTCTCTCAACGCGGGCGCGGGCGGTGGCTGGTTGGAGGGTGCCAAGGGTTGAGGAAGGCGTGTGAAGGTATAGGGCGCCGCGGCTGCCCGCGGGCGAAAGCTTGTGACCGCGGGAGGACTGACACAGTGCTTCCTCCTGTAGTGGTCCCTGAGATAGTTCCTGCGCGTGTAGCGTTGGTCGCAGCGGGTACAGCGGAAGGGCTTCTCGCCGGTGTGCAAGGTGATGTGCCGCTGCAGGTAGCTGGGGAAGGCGAAGGTGCGCGGGCAGAAGGGGCACCGCCGGCCCGCCTCACCAGGCGGCTGCTGCTCCAGGGCGGCGTCCTACGGGAGAGAGACACCGTTAGCCGGGTGGTGCAAGGCGAGGCGTGGCGCGGCGCACACAGCTTGAGGGCGAGACGTGCTGCAGCAGCCCCACGCTGTGTTTACATGTTGTGAGGGTGTCCAGCCCCAGCACAAGGCTTGGCCTGCCTCGTCCTCGTCATGGAGGCGAGGTCACCTTTGTAAGGCTCACCTCCACCATTCACAGCACCACAATGCTGCCATGAGTCACCACGGACACTCCCTTTTTCAGTTCCAAGCACGTGGCACGAAGTATTTCTTTCGTGACTCAGCAAGGTGTGCGGGGCATGAGTCACCGCCCAGGCGCGGCTCCTGTGACACCATCACACTCAACACAAAGAAGTGAACAGATTTGCCTTTCATGGATCACAGCTAAAAAAAAACATTATTTCCCTGGCTCCCAGGTTACGTCGTGTGCTGATAAGTGTCCATAAAAGAACATAAAACTTAGCCACAGCCTCACCCACGCTGCACAGCATCATTAGTCACTGCACCTTCACAAAGCAACACTGACGAAGCTGACTTTTGAAACTGAAGGGAAATATAAAATATATAATCTTTGTTCTGTCTTTGTTTCTATGTCTTCTCTACATTTTACAGCCTCGTGGATATCCTAACAATGCGAGACAGTCACCAAGGAAGAGTTCTTGGGTAAGCTGAACAAAACTGCATACTGAGTGGCAGAATGACACCTAACAAGTGAAATACACATTTCAACGCATCTAAAGTCAGGTTTTGCTCTTTGGATTCGAATTGTGTTTCTTTCTTTCTTTCTTTCTTTTTTTTTTTCATTTTTTACTAGTATTTCCTTCCTTGCTTTTAGCCTCACCCCACCCCCGTTCACCGGGCCCGCCCCAGCCCCAGCCCCCAGCCAGAGCAATGGCGTGGCGCGTCCTCCATCTTCCACACAGACTATGAATCTTACACACATTTTTCGTACTATTCATCTAAACAACAGCAAGGCATATGATATGCTGGCCACGAGGTATATGTTTTCAGTGTATGTACTACATACAACACTCCGGGATCTGAAAGAGGAACCCCCAAAAGTGAGACAGACAGAGAGTACTAATGGGCCAGACTCCACACCAATGTCCTGGGTCTGGCATTAGTGATGCGCGTCACTGCACGAAGGCTTGTTTCACGTCATGGTGCATGCAGCCCACCTACGGACATGGTGGCAAGCACTGGGGGACGCCTAGAGGCCGCTGCCGCACCACGCTGGGCCGTGGTCAGTGCTGTGGAAGCGGGCGAGGTGCCGCTTCAGGTTGCCTTTCAGAGCCGTCCTGAAACTGCAGAAGTTGCACGCAAAGGGCTTCTCTCCAGTGTGCGTCCGAATGTGACGCCTCAGGTCAGACTTCAGGCCAAACTTCTTGAAGCAAATAGGACACTGGTGGCCGAGTCGGCAGCCGGCCAGGCCGGGCAGGGGCAGACCGGCCGAGGGCAGGTGGGACATCGCGGCCACGTCCACGTCTTCGCCGCCGACTCCCTAAAAGGGGAAGACCACCTTCACTCACTGTCCTCACCATACACTCTA
>NC_087162.1:14042947-14087947 GCF_035594125.1 Scylla paramamosain | reverse complement strand
AATAAGAAATGCATAATTATCCGAACTCTTACAACAACAATAATAATAATAATAATAATAATAATAATAATAATAATAATAATAATAATAATAATAATAACAACAATATAATAATAATAATAATAACAATAATAATAATAATAACAATGAAGTGTGCAGTTACAACTCTCTCTCTCTCTCTCTCTCTCTCTCTCTCTCTCTCTCTCTCTCTCTCTCTCTCTCTCTCTCTCTCTCTCTCGGCTCAGCTGGGGTACTCGGCGAGGGCGGCCACGTGCTTGCTAAGGAGGTGTTTCTTGAGGCTGGACTTGCGTGCGGTGGAGTGGCTGCAGTAGGGGCAGCGGAAGGGTTTCTCCCCGGTGTGGATTCTCAGATGGCGCGTCAGGTCGGAACGCAAGTAGAACGCGCGCGAGCAAAAGTGGCAAGTGTGGAGTCCCGCCGTGGCTGTTGTGCCCGCCGGCGCCACCACCTCCCCGGGCACGCTCCCCTAGAAGAGGAACAGCATCACTACTACTACTGCTGTGCTGCTTCATCATTACTGATGCTGCTGCTGCTGCTGTTGCTCCTGATCTCTACATGTGTGCACTCGCTACCTGTCTGTCTGTACTACTACTGTTGTTGCTGTTATTGGCACTGTTGCTGCTCCTGCTATCTCTAGGTGTATAAGTACTGTTTATATGCCTGTCTATGTTGCTACTGCTTCTTCTACTACTATTACTAATATCAACTTTGCTGCTGTTTCTGCTGCTGCTGCTACTACTACTACTACTACTACTACTACTACTACTACTACTACTACTACTACTGGTGTTGTTGCTGCTACGGCTGCCACTGCTACTATCACTGCTACTACTTTTACATTTATTATTGTTAGTGCTTCTATTACTCATGCTGCTGCTGCTGCTGCTGCTGCTGCTGCTGCTACTACTACTACTACTACTACTACTACTACTACTACTACTACTACTACTACTACTAACCCTATGACTAGTACGTAATACCACACCACAAATATCACCATCCCTACCACCATTATTAATGCTACAAATTAAACCACTTTTACTGTTACTGCTGCTGGTGGTGCTAGTATTAGTTATCACACCCACTGTTAGTTACCGAGAACTAAATTGTTAGTGGTGCAAAGTGTGGTACTGAGGGCAGGTAATGTTTCTTCACACCCTCGTGCATTCACGCGTTCGCAAAGTCATCGCATTTCACACGGTTCAGTGTCAGTGAGCAAATAAAAAATAAATATATAATAAATAAATGAATGAATAAATAAATAAATAAATAAATGTGTCAACCACATTCGTAAAGTAAATAAGTAGATTATAAAAAAAAAAAAAACAGGGTATAAGTGGAAGGAAGTCAATGCATTTTACACGGGTCAGTGTCAGTGGACAGATTAATACAAAAATGAAATTAAAAAGCACACAAAAAAGTTATTAATACTTCAATTGCATTCATTAAATAAGTAGATTAAAGCTAAGGTTTAAGTAAAATGGACGGGTTTAAAACTGTAAGCTTCGTTAGGAAAATTAGGTGTTCTGAGGGGGTTTCCAAAATCCTAACAAGTATTCTGCAAAACCAATAGGAATAACACGTGAGTACCAAACTAATCATCTCTGTGGCATTTGAAAATAGTTTTTTTTGTGAAAATCTAAACTTCTAAAGCGTTTATAAATGTATCATCCTACTTTTTTCTTTCCTGGGTAAATTTAGGTGATAATGAATCAAAATGAAAGCATAATTATTCTATATGAAAGGATAATTATTATATTATATTACTTTTCTTATTGTCAATGGTGTCTTTTAAAAGTTGTACTCTAAATTTGCATATGTTCTTTCGTTTGAGAAAATTTTGATGATAGAGTAGAAATGAAAGCACAGGCAATGGAAGAGATTTAAACTATTCGATCCTATTACTTTTCTTGTTATCAATGGTGTACTTCAAAAGTTGTATCCCATAATTGCACATCTTGTGAAACTTAAGAGGCTAGAAGAGTCAAACGGTTAATATTTGCAATGAGAGACAATGTATATATATTTTTTTTTCTATTTTATTTATTCACTAAGAAAGAAAGGGCGTGGGGGGGTTAAGGAAAAATAAATTCAAAATATAGATATACGTATTGTGATGACCCACACACTTCTTCACCGGGCTTGTCTTGCTCACCACACTTCCTCTTCTTCTGCCGCACCAACACACACACACACACACACCACTACACTGTCGTACCACACACACGCCTCTTCCATTCATTCGCACACACCACTTTCTACACTTTCTTCTTCTTTTCTATTTTCTTTTTTTTTCACTCTTCATCGTAATACTGTTATTTGTTTTCTATTTTTTTATGATTTAATAACACTAATAACGTATAATATTATTTTTTTTCTTTTCTTTCTTGTTCTTCCTTTTTCTTGATACAAGATTTTGAGTCTTTTTTTTTTTCACTACAAGCGAGTCACTTGTTATCCATGTCCTTTATTAGCATACCTTGCATTTACTCTCTCTCTCTCTCTCTCTCTCTCTCTCTCTCTCTCTCTCTCTCTCTCTCTCTCTCTCTCGGAAAAGTAATCATACAGGAGTACGTATACTAATTCTCACTCACGAGACCACCGTCATTATTAGTCTTCAAGGGATCAAGTATAACCTAATATGGCACGACTCTCGCCACTGGCAACACCGATATGAAGAAAAACTAAGGAAATAAAACAGGAAATATAAACAAAATAAAAAAAATAATAATAACACATACACCATCACCATCTGAAGCGGTGACACTATGAACTGTGGCCCCTTTGTGTCAATGCTCTGTATACTGTGAGCCGCCATGTGTGTGTCAGCTCTGTATAATGTTACGTTAGCAAAGTATCAAAGTAAAGGTTCACTGTATACATGTAGCAGCCTGGCGCCAAGACGAGTGACTCCTGGCTGCCCCGCCACGCTGGAGTGAGCGAGTCTGATTCTCCAGGCGGCCGACAATGTGCCCGGCAAGTCTCTGGGGCCAGACACGGTTAAGGAATATTATTTACACTCTGGGACGAGCAGGCGAGCGACCAAAAGACAGAGCAAGAGCGAGACGGAAGAAACAGAGAAGGAGAATGTGACAGTGGGGAAGGGGAAGTGAAGCTGGAGTCAGCGAGAAGAAAATGGACGCTTGAGATGAAAGTCGCAGAGCAGCCAAGCCTTGCACCGGCTCGGGTGACGGCGGGGAGAAGTAATAAGACTGGTGGCAGCGGCTGCGTCGCCTTCACTACTCGGTATCGCTGGTGGAGTGCGACGCGCCGCTGTCCACCGTGTCGTTGGATGGACAGGTGCTGGAGGCCACGCCCGCCACGTTCTCCAGGCTTTGAGAGGAATGTATCGCTGAGATATGCTGCTGCTGCTGCTGCTGCTGCTGCTGCTGCTGGGAGCTGCCACTCCAGCTCTGGCTGCTCAGGGCCTCGCCCGCTGTCCCCGGCAAGAACCTGTCCGAGGACGAGGAGGCGGGGATGCTGTCACATTCCTGCAGCTCGGGCGGGAACATGGGCAGGTCCAGGTCAGCGGCGGAGGTCCAGCTGGCGGCCACCTGGCTACTGGCGGACTCCTGCGAAGTGCACACGCTGGAGCCCGGCAGGTTGTCCTGGTCCTGGGCGGCGAAGGAGGCCAGCTGCGAGGGCGTGGTGGAGCCCCCACACCAGGAAGTGTTAGCTGCCACGCTCTCAGAGGCGTCCAGCGCCGGGCAGCTGCTGGAGGCCACGCCCTGCAGGCTGGCCGGGGAGTCCTTGGAGGAAGGGTAGCCGCCACCGGAGTGCTGCAGCTTGCTGGTGCTGGTGCCACTCCACGTCAGCGACGCTATGCTGTCAGCCACGTTGCTGGCCAGACTTCTGCCGGCGGAGGGCGCGAGTAGACTCTCTCGCTGCAGCAGAGAAAGGACGGCCGGCAGCGTGGGGACCGCCGCCCCGCCCCACGAGAAGCTCTGTCCACTGCTGGCCGTGGACGATGCATCGTTTGACTGTTGCCGCCCTAAAACAGGAGCAACCTTCAGCCATGTTTAGGAACTATGTAGGTATGAAAGGGTACTAAGTATTGGTCACTACTGCCCAAGCTGTGATGAAAATAACATAGTTCTCTGCCTCTGCCCTTCTCTGTCTGTCTTCCTTAAATAATGAAGTTAAGTTGAAAACAAGAGTCCTCCAAGACCTACTGACAGTGAGGGCCGCGCCGCCAACGCACCTTGCAGGGCCTCCATCTTAATGCCGTGCTCGACCACGTTGTGGCGGCTGATGAGGTGCTTCTTGAGGTTGTACTTGATGGCGGTGCTGTGGTCGCAGTAGGGGCACTTGAAGGGCTTCTCTCCGGTGTGCGTGCGCAGGTGTCGGGTCAGGTCAGAGCGCAGGAAGAATCGCTTAGGGCAGTAGGTACACTGGTGGCTGGCCCCGAGCGAGTGGCCGGCCAGGGCTCGCGCCCACACCGCCGCCTTGCTGCCGCCGCCCTAAAACACGGACACACCAAATTTAGGGGAAAAATAATCTCGACCGTCACCTACCTATGTGAGTTTTGTCTTCGCGGGCAAGTGGTGGGGTGGATCTCGGGGGTGGGTGGACAGGGTACAGGTTAATGCTACCACACAGTCACCGTGACGCTAAGAGTTACCATAACCTCCCGCCTCCAGGCATGCAGCGTCACAACACGAGGCACAGGACTAACTCCACTTCCTCGAAGGGACACCAGGTGAGGCACATACTGAGTTAAACAGCTAATGGTCTTACTCTACTCATCATCTGCCCAACAAACAGGTGTAGTGCAGCCCCCTCCCTTCCTCCCATCGCAATAGTGCAATGAGGCCTGTACACTCCCTCCCAGCGAAGAGTCTGGCGGGTTGGTGGCCGAGCAGACCAAGGCCTCAGATCCCGCGCCCTAAAAGGTATTACTCCAATATTACATCAGTTATAGTACTATAAATAAATACACATCAACATAACAATGAAAAGCATTTCATTTTAAATGAAATGGAGGAAAAATTAACAGGATTTCATTCAGAGTCCCACGTTCTCAGCGGCCTGGGATTCCGGAGACTGAACGCCCCACGCTTGTATTCCCTCCCCACCTTCCTTTCGTCTTAATTTAGGCATGTACTAGTTACTTACACTCCTTCCTCCCCCCTCTTCACTGACTTGTAGAATGAAATATGCGCGTACTTTCCCTGCCTCCCCCTCTTTCTCATCGTAAGAATGTACACTCCCTCTCATCTTCAAAGTACTTACAGCAGATCACTGAAACACCTTCCGAATTTAATTACACAATGGAACATGTAAACATTTTTTCTTCATTCTCTTTAACATCAAGGGAACGATAGGGTAAGTAGTACACTCCCTCCTTCCCTCCCTCCCATGTTAAATAGCAGGATGGATTATGTAAACACTTCTTCCCTCCGTCCCTCTCATCTTCACTGAAGGATAGGGTATGCCCGCTCCCTCCCACTCACGTCTTCTTCCCATCACATGATTACGCATTAAGGACAGGAATCCACTTTGTGTCTCGCCCCCCCCCCACCCCTTCCTCTCCAACATTCTCCCCTCCCTCCCTCTCATCGACAACCCAACAAGACTGACGACTACCTTCCCTCCTCTCCCCTGCCCAGGCTTCATCCGTGCAAACACAAAACACTGACAACAAAACACACCCAATGAGGTCTCTCTCTCTCTCTCTCTCTCTCTCTCTCTTCGTGGATCAATAGTCTTCACCGAGGCTGGAGGGCACCAGTATAATGAACAGTGATGCTATACATTTCTCTCACTGTATCTTCACCATGCCTCCCTCCAGCCTTGCATAGGTATTAAGAGCGGATGATATTTTGTTGATGGAGAGAGGACACTGTTTTAATTGTGTAAGTTAAATTCATGTCAGTTTTCAGATGACTCTTTCGTACGGCTATACTTCTGTTATCATACACTGCTTTATTTCCATCAGTTCATGCAAATTTAGTCATAGAAGTCGTGTAATCCATTTTGTTTAATAACATGTATTGCATTTTTCCTCAATCTTTGGTACTTAACCATTTGACATTCTTAAAATTAATAAAATAAATAAATAAGTAAAATAAAATAAAATATAGGTTCTTAGTAAGTCAGAGGATTTAAGACAAAAATAAATAAATAAATAAATGAATGCTAAACATAATATTATGCTAAACATAATATTATGTTGAGCGTTTTTTTTTCCTTAATTTGAAATAATCTAACCTAATAAGATGTTTTTATATCGTTACTGACAGGATTTTCTTATGTTATAAGAAAATGCTGGCAGTAACTCGACTTTTGACAACAATGGTGCCTGTGTGCAAGTATGAACACCTTACAGCTTCAGAAGTCCCCAGTGATTCAATGAACTAAATGAATAAATACATAAAATAAACGATTAATTAAATTATAGTCTCTATACAGGTGTGCCTAACCCCTATCGTCCCCAACACAACACAGGCGGCGTAACCCCTCCCTCCCCTCCCCAAGACAACACAGGTGGCCTGACACCTCCCTCTCCTCCTCTCCCGAACACAACACAACACGACTTCACCCCTTCCTTCCCTCCCTAACACAACACAAAACAACAGATGGCCTGACCCCCTCTCCTCCCCAACACAACACAACACAACACAACACAGGTGGCCTCAGCCCTCCCTCCCCTCCCCAACACAACACATGTGGCCTAATCCCTCCCCCCTCCACAACACAACACAGACAGCCCTTATCCCTCTCCTCCTCTCCCCTCCCCAACACAACACAGGTGACCTCACCCCTCCCCTCCTCAACACAAGACAGGTGACCTCACCCCTCCCCTCCCCAACACTGGTGATGATCTGGGGAACAATGCATCAGAATGACTCAGTATAAGGTGGTGGACTTGTCCAGCAAGTTATTCCAGTTAATGTGGTTTTGTATTGAGCAGCAGGACACTGAGGAGCAAACATTCCTGCAATGCTGCTGCTGAGATACACATAACTGATTCTTAACAATGATGCAACAACTTTATTTTAAACATTTATTGATATAATTCAAATCAGCAAACATAATTATGTGGAAAATGTTGCACACTTATGCCTGCCAAACCTGCCAACACAACACTTTGTACACCATGGAACTCAACATGTGCCTCCTGGGAGAGTTTTGTGTTTGCATGTGCAGCACCAAATACCAACTGATAAAAAAAGTTACTTTATTATATACTTGTAATAATAATTGTATCATGCCCATCTTAAAGGGAGATACAAAAATCAGAAACAGTCATCACCCCATCTGACAGACAGCTGTAGGCTGGTGAGCAACAAGTGGACAGGTGGTCACACTCTGCTCCTCTCCTCCTCCTCCTCCTCCTCCTCCTCCCATCAGAGCAGCCAGCTACAAGATTCACCTGCCTGGCCACTGCTCACAGGCACACAGCTCTGCAGCCTGGAGAGGGTGGTCACTATTGTTTTTACTGCACAGATGCCTGGCTACACTCCTTCACAACTCAAGCAGTCCTTCCTCTGCACACAGGAGGGCTTGGGACCGCAGTTATTTTCCACTTTTCACCTTCCGCTAAATATAAGAATACTGACATTCTTCAACAAGGGTGGACAGCTCAAGGCAAAGATGTGGCTGTGCATGTGTGTGTGGTGAGCTTGACTGAGGCAACAATGAATGACATCTTCCCATACAAATATATGCATTTCAACACACACACGCACACACACACACACACACACACACACACACACACACACAAAACATACACAAACACACACACACACTTTGTGACTGAGCTTCCATTAAAACACGGAACAGTAGTAGGCAAAAACTTTGAAATCTCTCACAAGATGCACATGACCAACTTTTTTTTTACAAGAGAGAACTTGATTTTCATGATATCTTAAGAAGTGAACATTTCTCAATCTTTATCTCTTCTTTTTATACAAGGTAAAGGAGAGTGTGGTAACTAACAAGCTGACTGACTGCCTGGCCAAATGGCTAAGTAACAAATAATGATCTGGAGTGATGACACAAAGAATTACTCATTTACTGTCTAATCTGGAAGGAATACGTCTTGTCTTGTTTGAATGAACAACTTCTTATACTTTTCTCTCTCTCAGTGCCCGTTCTAGGACTTATTGACAGAGTTCTCATGTTGGAACACACTTTCCGAGAGTGCCAAGGCAGAGGGCCCTGAGCTGGCATGGGCCTTGGTAGCATCAAGAGGCTCCCTAACATGAAAGGTAGAGGCATGATGGAGATAAGAGGCTCTCTGATACAGCGGTTTGCCCTCGACCTGCTGCTGGTGTTTATTGCGCATGTGTCGGTAAACGTTGGAACTTATGGTGGTCCTATAGTTACAGTGGGGGCAGTGATACGGCTTCTCCCCTGTGTGAGTGCGCAAGTGGAGGGTTAAGTTGTCCCGCCGTGAAAATCTCTTTGGGCAGTAGAAGCACGTGTATGGCTTATAGTCCCCACCAGCATTCGCCTGCCCTCCGCGACCCTAGAAGAAAGAGAGCACATGTTCACAAACGGGACTTTTAACATGCACTCGATTACAGGCTAACAAAGACACAGGTTACTATGAGGGCAAAGTGGACCCACTGGCAGCCTGCACCAGTGACAGGAAATGCTCGTTCAATGAGTGATGTGACGCAGTTTGTCAGCAGACTCAATACTGTTCATCAGGTCAGCCTCATTCACGTGCATCATGAAGTCAGACTCAGCATAGACGTCCAGAGTATCATTGTACAAACACACTGAACAAGGAAGTTCATCAGCAGCAGATCAGGGAAGGACCATGAAAGGCAATTAAAAGGCATAGTATTTATTCAATGAGGGCTGGTGATAACTCATTACTGTGTACTAAGACCTCTAGTGGACTGCCTCTCCCCACATTTAAATGACTGAGGTAAGACATTGACTGGCATGTTCCCCAGGTAAGGTTCATTCCATCCTCCATCTCTCACTACTAAGTAATGCTCTTATCACATCATTGCTCTTCCTCTACAATTGGTGACTGGTACTCACTTCTCAATTAGAACAAATTTATGGCCACTTGACACTTCACACATACAGGAAAAATACAATTCAAAGATTCAATTTGCAAATTTTTAAAGCTACAAATTAAACATTTTCATCCTTGATTCTGATTTATGAATGCAAAATACATGTGCATGAATAAAATTTCAAACTGCCTCAAAAATATTGAAAAATACATCAAACTAAATAAAGATATGAAAGAAATCTACAGGACAGATTCCAATTTACACATTTTCAATGAAGATAATTCTTTTGTAATGTATGTGATTTACCTGCACTTCCCCGCACCCGATTTGTTATGCCTCTCCCCCTCCCATCACCAGGCTAATTCTCCCAGCTCTCCTCATCTTGTGTAGCTGTACTTGGATCCCATGCTGTATTCTAGTATTCCTTGTATCCATGTTTTCTTCACCACATATTTGCAATTACAAAAACATAATTCAATCTGACATTCTTTTAATCCCATAAGAAATATCTTCAAGTTGAACAACTCAGGAACTAAGTGTAACAATACAAGTGGAGAGTAATCAAGACAACAATGGTCAAAGGCCTCTCCTTTACTAAGTAACACTAACTCTTATTGAAAAACATAACCCTCTCCCTACTTAGACCAAATAAATACTTTCTTATAGTGTGCCAGTGGTGTAAGAGAAAGCTTATTCTTGAAGCAACTTGGAATACCAGTACATTTGTAACTGTACCAGACTTGTATATTTCCAAAACAATCAACTACCATACAGCATGATAACTCTTCCTCATCTAAAAATGGTCATATCATTATACCACCATTTTAGAGCTGGGGCAAAGCCTGATGAATCAAAGAAACCAGATGTATTTCAACAATGAAAATGTGATCATTTTGACTTTGTGAGAGATAACACTACACCAGTCAACAAGATATTTTTGCTGGTCCAAATTTAAATTTTGGCTTATTCACTAAAATACCAAATTACACAATCACTATTTGAAACACCAGTGTATGCCTCAGCCAGCACTTAACCCTTCAGACTCTGCAGCCAAATTAGGACACAGTTGATATGAATTCCTCACAGTACTTTCCTAAACACCATCATAAACTGATCCCTAAGCTGGGAAGCATTGATTAAGAATTATGGACTACAACAAAAAGGCCTTGCAGGATGGTGCAGTATCCACAGAACCTGGAGATACACAGTTCATCAAAAACTCTTCCACCAGCAACTTCTGAGATGCTCACCTCCAATGTGGCAACAATGTGCCAGTGAAGACAAAAAGGTGATGTGTCACAAAACAGGAACAGCTGGCTGGTGTGTGTGTTTGTGTGTGAACAAATGCTATAGTGAAGTAGCTATTACTCCACCTCAAAGCCACAAGATGAGGAGCTATCATCTGCCTGGTGGGGACTACTCAGGTCAATTCCGGGCTTGGGAACACCCGGAGACACGGCACATGTGTAGTGTTTCCTAATGTGTACGTTGAGATTGCCCTTCTGGGCCGACCTGAAGGAACAGTGGGGGCAGCTGAAGGGCTTCTCCCCCGTGTGCCTGCGGTAGTGCATCCTGAGCTTGGACTCACAGTGAGTCACGTAGTTACACTGAGGGTGGGGACAGTACCAGCGGCCCCTTGGCCACTGCTCACTCGCCAGGGACGACACCCTCCTCCCAGCAAGGCCGCTGACATCTCCTGCCCCCTGCTGAAGGAACAACAGTCCTCAGTGTGTGTGTGTGTGTGTGTGTCGTGTATTTATCTGACTGAGATTATCTGGTTCAAAACTGCACTGTTCGGGGAAACTTTGCTTTTTCCAAACCACAATTCAATAATACTGAATCTTTATAACCTGTTAATTTTCTGCTTCCTAACAGATGGTAAATGTGGTTCTAAATAATTACTTACCCAATAATAAATCATGGATTGTCAAAGCTTTTGGGTATGTAATATTACTTAGCCTATTTGTCTTTAGATATATTATATTTAATTTGTGCCACAGTGTTCTGTTATCATATACGCATATCAAATTTATCCTCAAAATTTTGGATACATGTTTCTAGAAAACAAAGCCATATGTGACCCAATGCCAAGAGTTAGTGTTCCCCATTGTATCAGTACCTAATGTTACAAGTTTTGTGTGTGATGCCACCTGCAGTGGAGATGGTGAATGCCATACAAGTATTCTAGGCTGGCAGGCTGGAGGGTGTTCACAGCTGTTCACAGTCCTGCTTGGTGACATATTCATTGTCAATAAGCTGAATTTCTGACAGGTGGATGAGTGAGGGCTGTTCTAGTATGCTATCTGGGAGTTGTGGTGATCACTGGTGCTACCTATGTACTGAACAGATCACAGATGTACTGACTTGAAGCGCTATCATATTTGATGGCTTATAAGATGCATGGTCTTATAAGGCGTACCCCAGTTTTGGCAGGCATTGAAAAAAATAACAATAATAAATAAATAAATAAATAAATAAATAAATAAATAAATAAATATATATATATATATATATATATATATATATATATATATATATATATATATATATATATATGTATGTATGTATGTATATATATATATATATATATATATATATATATATATATATATATATATATATATATATATATATATATATATATATATATATATATATATATATATATATATATATATATATATATAAATAAATAAATAAATAAGCAGATTTAAGTTCCGAATATGAAGTGAGGGTTTCACCTGACATTTGAAGCCTTTTCATATGTATTCAGATCCTTACTAGATTCCAATATTTTTCATTTAAAATCTTGGATATTTCCTAGGACCTGCCAACACTGGTCCTTAGATCAATCCTGCTGTGAGATGTTAACAAATATGGCATAGACAGTGCAGTTTGCACATTATATATTTTTATCATCATTCTAGACAAAATTGTAGTGGTAATATTTTAGTATATTTTCAGAGCATAAGGATGTGTGAAAATGGATTTACCTTATTCTCTATACTGTATCTTTATTTTAAATATTCAGTACATTTAAAAAAAAAAGTGTGAAAATAAATTTGTTCAATTCACTATGAAATTTGGTACGATTGTAGTTTCTTTATTCTAATTAAAATCCGTGAAAATAAATTTGTTCTATTCATGCCTTACCTCAAGGAATAATGGCATCATACTAAGGAACACATTGAATCTTGCCCGTGTTGTCAGGTTTGGTGTGTAACTGACTGCAAGTTTGTTTTGGTACATGCAATGTAAGCATCGTCACTTAACTTCTTCCTGACTGGTGTTATTTTATGTGAATTACAGGTAGGTACAACCTGTTATACATTGTTACCTTGCAAAAAAGCGTTGTTTTTGTGATGTAGAAGTGATCACCACTTTGTTTACGTATGCAAAGATATATGAGGTTTGATTTAAGGGCCACTGATGGTGCCCCATGGTCCCCAATGTCACTTGACAGGCACTGTAGGATGGGAAGTTGCTATAGACTTACCACTGGCCACTGCCCCAAAGCTGAACCTTGGTCTTGTAAGATGCAAGCTAATTTTGAGACTTTTTTTTAAAGAAAAAAAGGTGCATCTTATAAGCCATCAAATACATTAAGTTTTAATGTTACTGTGGGCTAGAATATTACACAAAATTGCATGTGTTTGATCCTATAATGGGGAAACTGATTTCATGTGTCTGGTTCCTGAAGTTACTGAAGCCAAGGCATCAATGTCTCCAGAAATCAACAGTCCTCTTCCATATCCAATATTAATTTTTTATGTGTACTTAAATATTTTCCTTTGCTACATGGTGTAGCTTTATCTCAGGATATACCTCGCAGCATGGTATCATTGATGTTATATTATGGCTGCACTTGTGTTATTGGACAAAGGTGTGGCATGAACTTTAATGCAGTTTATGTACTTCCATTTTCTTATTCATCTAAACAATACAATTCTCTCTCTCTCTCTCTCTCTCTCTCTCTCACACACACACACACACGCACGCAAACAGCTGTTTTCTCTTTAGCATATTTTCAAAGACACCAAATCAGTAAGACTGACAAAGAAAAGAAAATAGGAAAAATGTGAAAATATGGACTTGAGTACTTTGTGGTGCACCTTCAACTCTCCTTAAATACATGCGCTCTGTGGAAACCTCTCGAGGAGCAGCTTCACTTCAGGGTGGGTGGAGCGGGCGTGCCTGCGCATGTTGGACTTCTGTGAGAAGCCCAGCCCACAGACAGGGCAGGGGAAGGGCCGCTCCCCTGTGTGGGTGTACATGTGGTCTTTAAGGTGGTGACGCTTGCCAAACAGCCGCTGACAAACTGGGCACGGGTAGCCCAGGCCCGCCCGTCCTCCTCCGCCCTACAAGAAAAACCAAGGCCTCACTCACTCATCTTTCAAACCACCACCATCACTACTACCACCACCACCACCACCACCACCACCACCACCACTGCCCTTGGTTGCAGCTTATGTACTGCAGAGGTCCACCATCACCACCATCTTTCAATCAAAGTGCACAGATTCATCATGTGCTGACTCTTTACTGATGCTACTGTCGCCATTCATCAATTCCTAAAATACCTCCCTTCTCCTGTAGGTTAATTTTATTGTTCAATAATGAACAATTAACAGTTTCAAATATTATAAGTAAAGAATTTACAAAGAGGACTTGATAATTTTTTAAAAATCATTTGGAAGCAGCAATGAAAGTAAGATTCCCTTGCCAAGGCACCACTAATGCTGAATCACTTTTCTCTTCAAAATTAACATAACTTTGGGTCTGTCACATGGCTGGAGTTTCAAAGACAGCTGTTCACCTCACACAATGCCAAGAGAACCTCAGGCCTCCAATGGGTGAAATCACATGTACAACAGCTACCCAGGTAGCAAAGGTTGCACCCTTACCATATACCATATCAAGTTAGTAGACACAGGCAAAATATGTATTCACTGTTACATATGTACAAACAAGACAATCAAATTCTTCTGCCTTGCTTTCATTACCACTTGTGCTGGGAGTGAGTGGAAACTGCCTCCTAACTCTGAACAAGATAATGATACGAAGGTCCATATTGCCTCTATTTGGCAAAGGATTTGAACCCCAAGTTTTTCAGTATGCTCCCTTCACCACCAAGATGCTAAACCTGTACAGTAAATTCTGAAATAGGTGCAGGTTATATCCAGATTCAATTACCCTTGGACTGAAAAGCCATGAAATTATATAGTGCTAAAAAAATTGAATATCTTCCAGCCTGATGTTATTTGAGTCTTGTACTTCCCATATAGCACAATGACCACACCTCACCATGTCTTGCAACTTCCATGGCTGTTCTCTCATGTGAAACTTGAGTACTATGTTTACATGTTAAAGTGTTCATTCTGGCACTAGAGGCAAAGTCCACCCTCTTCTTGATGTTTTCCTTCTCATGCCCTTGAATTCCATGATTTCAAAAGCAGAGAAATTAGGTAAGTACATTGCACTAGAATAGGACATTCACCTGAACCAGAATGTGAAAGAAGATACTCAGTAGCAGATCACAAAACTTGTTGGTAAATGTGTGGCTCCTTACAACAGCCATCCTCTCCTCCTTGGTTATTCGTGCAAGCTTTGTAAGGATGGAATTTCCATGTCCTTGCTCCAGTGCTCTAATCTATCTACCCAAGGAGTGGTGACTGCTAGCTTGGTCTAATGTGGTGTGTTACTGTGTTACAAGAAATTGTGGCTTCTTTATATCACTCCTTGAACTGTGTTCTGTTTACTGTCCACAGCTGTTATGAGACAGAAATATGGTATTGGCTTACATAACTTTGGTTGTTCATTTCCCTCATCTCTAACACAAGCAACTCTTGAATGTCTTCCTCTGTTATGTCTGTGAAGTCCAGGGCTGAATCCTCTTCAAGCTCTTTGATGAGACTTGATCCTGGCAGCATCATCTCAACATGCTTGACATTGCTGGGTGAGTTATATCATGCTACAGCAAAAATATTAATGGTAACTTTGATGTTGAACTTTCACCAGCACCACTTGATCAACACAATGACTAGCAGTACCGACATCCCACGGCTGAGAATGATAAGCTCAAGGTGATGTAGTAATAAATCTGTGCTTCTCACATAATGGTGCACACCATTCTTAACCAAGATCTACTGATCCAACACCAATCAATAAGCTCCCAATATCCTAGTGGATGATATGTGTATCACCAGGATAAATATGTATTCAATATGCCACAATCAGGGATCGGGATAATGCGAAAAAGCTCATTATCTAAACTGACTGTCCTGCCACTGTGCACACTCGTCTCACAGATTATATTGCTGTATATATTGATTTGGAGGAGTACAGGTGCTGGTGAGAGTAAAAGGTTTGCTTATAAAGAGTTGGTTAGTTGATGCTGCATTTATTCACTTTGTGAAATCTGGATACTGAGATTTTGCTTTACAACACATTTTAGTTTGCCTCAATAAAGAATCTCCCTGATAATTCCCACTCTTTTAGACACTGGCTCAGAATGCAGAGCTGTGGCTCATGACTTCCATGTCATTCCTCACTTACACTCACCATGAGTTCGTATTTCACTGAAACCAAATGGCTCACTGGTGGGCAGCTGGCAGTGCAGGCATGTAGCTATGCTTCACTCATTGTCAGATTGGCAAACGAGGGATAAAATCAAAATCTTCTCATATACAAACATTTATAACAATTCTTTTCAACACAACTATAAAATATGTCCCTATGTACCACCCATTCACAGCACGAGCAGCATTTTCCCTCCCAGACCTTCAGCCCCGGGAGGCCGTGTGGCATCATGGTCCCACACTCCCTCCCAACAAGCCTCACATTTGCTCAAAGATGAGCCGATGGGCATTACGCACATGCCTCCTCATGGTTGACTTCTGAGAGAAGGCTGAGCCACAAACAGGGCACTGATAGGGCCGTTCCCCTGTGTGGGTGTACATGTGGTCTTTGAGGTGGTGCTTCTTGCCGAACAAGCGGCCACAGACACGGCAGGGGAAGCGTGGGAGGGGCGGAGCAGGGAGGAGTCCTGGGCCCAGGCCCTACAAGAGAAACAACACAGGCCACGTTCATAAGGGTGACTAACACACACACACACACACACACACACACACACACACACACACACACACACACACACACACACACTACAGTCTCACACATACACCTAGTCCTGCTCACCCACACATGTGCACTCACACACCTAGTCCTGCTCGCCTCCTACCCAATCTCTCTTGGACCACCTGTAAAGTTCCTATGGAGCTGGAACTAAGAAGTTCCACCATTACATATAACTCTGATGTGTAGTAACCAGGGGAAAAAGCTTCATACTGGATTGTTTTCCCCACCTTTTAGGTTTTCCACTGTGTAACAAGCTCCACTCTTAGGTGAGCATTACAAATAATTATCACAAAGTCACATTCCAACGTTATCAATCAAATAATGTGATGAATTTGGATGAAAGGTTACCATAATATCAGAAGAGGTCATGTTCTCCGAGTGTCTGCTTGTATCTCAACTCTAATTGTGCTGCACTCATTATTTGAACATTTTCCTGCCATCATTTGAGCCGATTTATTAATTTATTTATTTTCTTTATTAATGCATCCTACATGATGGCTCTAGCAATGGTGAATGAAACTGAAGGGAATTATATTTTCACCATGAATGTGGCAAGTAACTAAGATGAATTAGAGAATGAATACAGTGTAGTAAGCATGGGCTTGCTGTTGTCACAAGGGTCTAAACCCTGCCACTGGACATTGTTCCACCTCAAAATTTGGCATCTGGATGTCCCATGTAAGAAGGCCAAGAGTGTTCTGAAAGTATTTCCCCCTAAGTTTTATGTACATTCTTTGACTCTTTTACAAGCAGACTCAGAGAACAAGGCTTTTTCTGAAGGAAGCATGGTGGACACTGATCCAAAATACAGACATTACTTTATTAGCAACCACAGACCACGACTATGCATGATGACTGTTATTGTAATGCACTGCAGAGCTTGAAGTCTGTCACAGAGAGGAATGCTTTATCAGCAGATATTGTAAAAGTTCTCTCACTCTCTCTACTTCTCCATTTTATTCCTTGGAGCACTCTGCTTTTAAGATGCTGAAGGTGAAAGATGATGCACACATACATCCTTTCTGATAAATGTGTGCAGAATATTCATACTGTTATGTTCCTGCTTACTGGCCCTCATGATAGCTGCTCTCTTAAAGAGTCTTGTTTTTCCGTGTAAAACAGTTGCTCAGGAGCCAGCACCATCTTCTGCAGTAGGCAACACACTCCCAAAACAACACCACCATCATAATGACAAAACACAAGACAGGCTACAGTCCACCTAGCAAATGCCCTATATCCAAACAATTACTGACAGAAACAGGCAAGAATGCAATATTATTGCACCACAAAGATTACCACCAAGATCAACCACAGTGATAATTCCCAAACGAGCATTGACCAAAAACATCACTTCACAAAATGCAGAGTAATGACAGTGTTCTTGGCTGTTATGATGTCATGAAGGCTTCCTCCAGTGGCATGGCAAGATGACGTGTGCTGCAGCATGTCTGTGGTGCACAGGGTTGGAAAAAAACTTTTTTCTTTTTAACCCAACCCAGTGAGACTTTTGGGGTTTTGTTTTTTGGGGGTGTTTTATTGTTTTTTGAGGGGTTTTATTTATTTTTGTTTATTCTTCATATCTAAAAGTAAATCAGTTCAAATAAGCAACTGAAAAGTAATCTGGTGTGAAACAAAAGGTTTGAAGTGTTTTTTCTTGTAGGAGAGGCATCGGCCAAGAGCAACAAAAATATAATAAAAAAATAAGTCCACTGAGGTGCTGGATGTCAAAAATTACAGGATGTGTTGAAACCTCCTTCCTGAAAGAGTTCAAGTCATAGAAAGGGATGAATGACTGAGAATAATGGTTACTACTCTTGCATAAGAGAGGTAGATAGAATAGGGGTGAGAGAAAGAAGAAAGTCTTGTGCAGTGAGGCCATCAGAGGAGGGAAGGCAAGCAGTTAACAAGATCAGAAGAGCAGTTGGCACGAAAATAACAGTAGAAGATAGCAAGAGATGCAACATTGCAGCGATGAGTGAGAGGCTGAAGACAGTCAGTTAGAGGAGAGGAGTTGATAAAGCAAAAAGCTTTTGATTCCACCCTGTCTAAAAGTGCGGTATAAGTGGAAACCCCTCATTCATGTGAAGCATACTCCATACATGGCCAGATAAGGCCCCTGTACAGTTAGCAGCTGGGGTGTGAGAAAAGCTGGTGGAGGCAATTCAGAATGCCTAACTTCATAGAAACTGTTTTAACTAGAGATGAGATGTAGAGTTTCCAGTTTAGATTATAAGTAAAGGGCAGACCAATAATGTTCAGTGTTGAAGAGGGGATAGTTGTCTGGAAGGTTGAGTTGAGTTGATAGAGGGAGGGATTGAGTTTTTGAGGCAATGAACAATAATAAGCTTGCTCTGCCTCAATCAGAAATTTTAGAGAGCTCAGAAGTCAGGTGTTCAGTGGCTTCCCTGCTAGAACTGTTTACTTCCTGAAGGGTTGGACGTCTACGAAAAGACATGGAAAAGTGCAGGGTGGTATCATCAACATAGGAGTGGATAGGACAAGAAGTTTGGGTTAGAAGATCATTAATGAATAACAGGAAGAAAGTGGGTGATGGGACAGAACCCTGAGGGACACCACTGTTAATAAATTTAGAAGAACAGTGACCATCTATCACAGCAGCAATAGAACAATCAAGAAGGAAATTTGAGATGAAGTTAGAGAGAATGATAGATGTCATAGGAGGGTAGTTTGAAAATCAAAGCTTTGTGCCAGATCCTATTAAAAGCTTTTGATATGCCTGGCAAAAGTTTCAACAAAATTCCTAAAAGAGAATGACCAAGATTCGTAAAGAAATCCAGATCAGTAGAGTGGCCTCAACAGAATCCATACTGGCAATTAGATAAAAGATTGTGAAGTGATAGATGTTTAAGAATCTTCCTGCAGAGGATAGATTCAAAACTTTAGATAGGCAGGAAATTAAAGCAATAGGATGGTAGTTTGAGGGATTAGAATGGTTACCCTTTCAAGGAACAGGCTGAATGTAGGCAAACTTCCAGCAAGAAGGAAAGGTAGATGTTGATGGACAGAGTTGGAAGAGTTTGACTTGGCAAGGTGCAAGCACAGAGGCACAGTTTCAGAGAACAATGGGATAGACCCCATCAGACTCATTAGCTTTCTGAGGGTTAAGGTCAGAGAGGGCATGGAAAACATCATTGCGAAGAATTTTAACAGGTTGCATGAAGTAGTCAAAGGATGGAGGAGCGGGAGGAACAAGCCCTGAATCATCCAAAGTAGAGTTTTTAATTAAGTTTGAGTGAGTTCAGCTTTAAAAATAGATGAGATGGCAGTGATGCCATCATGGTGAAATAAAGGAAGGAAAGATGAAGAAGCAAAGTTATTGGAGATGATTTCAGCTAAGTGCCAGAAATTACAAGGGGAGTTAGATCTTGAAAGATTTTGACACTTTTAATGAAGAATACACACTTGTTTATGTCAAGCTGATATAGGTTGGTCCAGCTGGACAAAGCCTGTATTAATTTGTGCTTTACAGAAAATGAATGGGTCAGACTTGACATTTTTTACATTTTTTATGTGTATGTACATATACAGATCTTAATTATCAATATGATATAGAACTAAATTTTGATATGTAAAATAAAAAAAATAAATAAATAAATAAAAAAATAAAAATAAATAAATAAAAAGAAAAAATAATGCCAACCCTGGTGGTGCATGACTGGTGGTGAAGAGCAGTGTGAGGACAAAATCAATTACATGATGACACAAGTTTTCATGTCTGGTGAAAAATTGCATCATGGTTGGCTGCAGCACTTGGCTGCTCAATATATTTCTTTGTTTCTTTGCATTTGTGAAGAGACAAGCAAGTCATAGAGAAAATAGAAAAAATATGCATGACTGCCACTCCATTTTATATATATATATATATATATATATATATATATATATATATATATATATATATATATATATATATATATATATATATATATATATATATATATATATATATATATAAAGCATGAGAATCCAGTCAATTTTATCTAAAGGTTGCATATTATGTGGAGATACATATGCCTGTGCACTCTGAAGTCATTTGAGTAACTAAGTATCTAAGCCTGGACTCCTGATAACAATGACATGAAAACAAATATGACCATCTTACTTGTGCTTTGGTACATAAAGTTTTATTCATAATGAATGCAATAATGACTTTCTAAACATAGAGACTTTCCTTGAAAAAAATAAATAAAAATAAATAAATAAATAAAATAAATAAAATAAATAAATAAATTAATTAATTAATTAATTAATTAATAATAATAATAAAAAATAATAATAATAATAAAAAATAAATAAATAATAATAATAATAATAATAATAATAATAATAATAATAATAATAATAATAATAATAATAATAATGAGTAAATAAATAAATAAATAAATAGATAAATAAATAAATAAAAATTCAACTTCCAATGAAGGACCAACTCATACCAGACATGGCTGAGGAAACAATGTTACTTTCACCTCTGCAAGTTAACAAATATGCACACAAGATGGAAAAGTAAATGTGTTACACAGAAGTCAGAAATAAATAAAGTGAAGTGAGAGGCTCCAAAGCTCTGGCTGCCAAAAAGCAAGTAACAGTGCCACTTCTTGGAATGAAGTTTCTCATGGGCTGGCAATCAATATGCAGCTACAAATCTTACAAGTATTCATTTTCTGTATTCACTATGTTTAACAATGAAGGTCAACAGGGTTGGCAGAATTTCCTTCTGATATGCAGTCTGTTTAAACTTCATTGAGATAAAAGAAAAAAGTAAAATGAAAAAAAAAAAAAAAAAAAAAAAAAAAAAAAAAAAATTTCAGTGTCGTAACAATACTTACTGGCCCACCCAATTGCCTTGCCCTAACAAACTCCAAGTACCACCACTAAATGAAACACAACACAAGGTTTACAGGGCACTTGGCTTCTCCTCTATTGAGGAACACATAAAAGCGTAAGTGTTATATAAAAACACATAACAGTTCTACAAACATCACTTATGACATACAAAAGCAAGCTACTTGTATACAAGGATGATACTGGGAAGAGATATAGGCTGATGACCATCAAAGCAAGAGGTAAAATCAATGAAAGTTTCCTTTTCCTTGTTTTTGTTTTCCATGATACAAAGGTCAAGTACATGTAGTCTCCCAGAAGGTTGTAGGAAATAACTCAATGCTGAGGAGTGTTTGCAGCTTCTAAGTACTATACAAGAATTATGTCAACTAAAAGACAGATTACAAAATGTTCTGGGAAAGAAACAAAGTAGATTATGATGGATGACAAAAATGCAAAAGTGGATGATGAATATTTTGATGATGCCAAGGGGAAGTGTCTGAATAAAATGAGAATAGCAAGTTATGTCTGTGCTGGATGGTGTTGGCTTGTAGCAAACACTTTCATCATAAGATGATCCACAGATGTAAAAGGAGAAAAGGAGTACAAAATGAACAAAAATAAAAGGATATTTAAGTTATATAGGGGATATAACAAGGGTGACATTAGCAAAAATCTCAGGATCAGTAATCAGGATGAGACAAGAAATAATGGGTTTAAGCTTGATAAATTCAGATTTTTTAAAAAGATGGAAGGGAATTGATTTTCAAACAGTGAGGTAGATGAATGGAAATACTCAGTAATCAGGTTGTTAAAGCAGTCACTAAGGAGCTTTACACAAAGATTAGACAAACTTATGGATGAGAATGCATGAAAAGTGGAAATAGGTGGGCATATTTCATATCAGACACAAGGAAAGAGGCTTGGGGTTAAAAAATTCTGAGATGAATGAACAGAAGAGAAATACAATGAATAACCAATGCACTGAATGATGGTTTCAACTAAAATTTTGTCTTCAGGAATATCTGTATGTGTGGAGGAAGTAGGCCACCTAATCTCAAATATTCCCTTGACAAGGCTGTCAGCCTGGTATACAGAAAGACAGCTCCACAGTATGGAAGGCAGATACACTGTAAATTAAAAGAAGCTGTTTTCAAAGAATTCATATAACTGCCAGCACTCCCCTTGACACAATGGTGAGCAGTTATAAGGAAGATAAAGCTGTGCAGGTCACAAGTTTCATTACAAGAAGAAAAATTTCCTCTTTATTGCTACTTCTACTCTTCATTTACTACTAGGAAAGCTCTTCTCTATATTTTCATTTCCCATATGCAGGGAAGGGAGTGGAGGATATAACAATAACATCTGTATGGATCAAGCTGATGACATGACACTATCAATTACCATGTATTCTCAATCAATGTCTTAGCAATAACATAAATCTAAGCCTTCAAATTATTTACAAATTACCAACATGCTGCCTGCACAGGAAAAGTAAAACGTACAATGGAGTGGTGGTGATGAGGAGCATATAAATGTTAGCAGGCGAATGACTGTCAGCAAAGCAAAATGGGCAAGCATCTGATCTAATGGATAGTCACCACACAGATTATACAGACCACAGTATTTCCTCACACTCTTGGGACTCCATTATGAAACAAAATAGTTAGTCTCAAGGAATGAACAAACTTATGTAACATCCCAACCAGGTAAAGCCTGGATGTACATGAAGTATAATTTTGGAGGTCAAGGGTTCACTTCAGGGAACCATGATATTTATCTATATTTCTCTTCTGTTCCTCTTATTGTATTCATTAACACTTATCTGTTGTTTTTGTACCCAGCTAGCATCCCCCTTTAAGAGTAGCAAACAAGGAAAGGCATCAACACACCTTGTCTCATAACAGGAATAAAAAACGGAGGAAAGAGTTCTCAGTCCCCACACTCTGTCTCTCAGTCACTTTTAACATTGGTGCAAGGAATATGACAGTATTCTTCCATTCTGGTTACAGAGTGTGCAGCCAGGCTGTTCCCCTACTACAGAGGTATGGGATAATGCATGTTATATTTGATGTCCTATTCCCAGTGTAATATACGCTCCATAAATATGAAACCAAAGATTCTCATTAACAGGTGATAAATGTCTTCCTTGCCATGAGAGGGACTAATTATCAGTGTGCCATGTGCTGCATATTGGTGCATACACTGAAAAGCATTTCAAAAACAATCTCTCAGCCTATAATGAGACATGCTCACTGAAAAATTTTAATATTCTCATGTGTATCAAGTTGATGTAGTAATGACAGCATCAAATCAAGATTTTGAAGCCTTAAACCTGTTACCCAGTGACTTCCTTAAAATTGCATTTACTGCAGTTTACAAAGATATCCAATAAGTACTAAGCTGTCATAAGTTTATGCCGCAGTTTCTTCCCTTTTCACATCCACCTGTTCACCTCTAAGGGTGTGGTGTAGACCACTTCTCACCATTACAGGTTTATGGCATACGCAAGACAAAATGCACATGTAAGTTGTTAAATGCATCATACGGCAACACTACTTAGAATTAAAGTTAACAAAACCAAAAAAAAAAAAAAATTGGAAGTTTTCTAATTAAACCTAATGGATGAAAATGTACCATAGTTCTTGATGCTGAAACCCACCAAACAACTTGCAAGCTTTAAACCTCTAACTGATCAAACACTCCATAACAGATGCACCATTTGCTTCTGATGCCTCTTATTTGAACCTCAGAGCAATGGGCATCACACTGTGGCCTGATGAAGAATACTCATTTCCTTGGCAGCAGAACAAGACAATGAAACTTGTGACCTTCAAGAGCATTTGTGAAGCAGAAGAGTTCTGGCACAGGAATATATGTATCAGTCATCCAGCCAGCAGCACTCAGCCTCCCAGCAACATCCCTTGTTCACCTAAAGCTCCAGGAGACAACATAATTGTTACATGAAATGCACAATTGCCCACAAAACTGTATTCCCCTCCCACCCATACTACCTTGTGTACATGTAGCAATGCTGTACCAAGGAATGGATGAAAAACTTTCATTACCAGTAGATCCTTCAATCTATACTCAATTACAGTCATGCAATTAATTGTTAGAACTCACATAATCCTGTGTTAAGGAGACTGACATACACTTACATAAGAAAAATACTGCACTGAGTATAAGTTTAAGATTAGATCAAGTTCAGAAGAGGCTTGTGTCTTGCTACATGTACATCATTACTGATCTGAGGCAACTGCAGCATTTCTTTTTATTATTTATTTTATTATTATTATTTTTTTTTTTTTTCTTTATAGAATCAGGCAAGCCAGCATAGCACTGATGCTTCCCTTCAGTGATACAGCTGCTAGAACTCTTTCAAGGGAATCTTTTTAATACTGGGAAGCATTAACAAATTTATAGGATATGTGGAATTACTTTTGATTTTTTTCCACCAGTCTAAGTCAAACAAGATGTAAATCTGACAAATAGGGCAAATCAGTAAGAAAACCTTTCAGAAAACTTGGCATGACTTGATTAAGTTTCGGGTGCCTTCCTGGAGCTGAGGTGAACCACTTAGACTAAAGGGTAACACTCACCATCTGCTGCTGCTGCTGTTGCTGCTGCTGCTGTTGTTGCTGCTGTTGCTGTTGCTGCTGCTGCTGCTGCTGTTGCTGTTGCTGTTGTTGCTGTTGTGTAGAACCTTGAGAGCCACTCTGGGAGTCCTCAAGTTGGAAGGCATCTAATGAGAACCTGGTCAAGTCCCCACCTCCACTAGCAGCCCCACCTCCTGCCTGCCCCGCACCCCAACCTACGAGGGAGTCCTGGGGGAGACCCACTCACTGTTAGTGTAAATTTCAGTACAACACAAGCATGATGCTGCACACCACACACCTACAGTGTCATAAGGAAAGCACTACTCATTACTGGCTTTTTATTTGGAAAACATGAAATATCTTAGATTTATGAAACATAGGATGACTTCTTAAGAACCAGACTATATTAACACAAAGTAAACAGTCATTACAAAACAACAGAAAGGAAAGGAAATAAGATACATTTTTTCCATGTTTTTGCAATCATAAAAGTATTTCCTATCTCATGACAACAAAATGACTTATAATTAAGGTTATAACAATTCAAGATAGATCAACAACTAGACAAAGATGTATTATGGCACACTCACCCCCTGCAGACCTGAGGTGCCTGGCATGGCCTGCGCCACCAGCTCCTCCATCGTCTGCGGCTGAGACGTCAACACCTGCGGCTCAAACCCTTGAGTGCCCTCCGACACACCATCACCTGTGACACACAGTAGTACAACTTATTACCAACTTCCTACTATGGATACTAACTACTATGCATACCAAAATACCTGAATGCACACCAAAATACTTAAATAATGTACTAAAGTACTTATTTCTTCTAGTAATGACTGTACTCCAGTTGCTTTGCAGTGGGCATCAATATTGTGGTGTCAACATCCAGTGAATATAGCAGTGAGTCCCATCCATGGTTGTACTTAAAGTTTCCAAATACATGGCAGGAAAAGATGCAAAATGCTGAAATTGAATGACTGAGGCCAATAGTCACTTATCACTTGCCATATACATGACAGTCAGTGACTGCCACGTCCAGCCACACACCTTGATGATAAATAGTCACTCGTCACTTGCCATATAGATGACAGTCAGTGACTGCCACATCCAGCCACACTACCTTGATGACAATGTGTGTCAGAGAGTGGCAAAGAGGTTCTTGGTACTACAAACAATTCTTTTTGTGTAATTTTCTCATCACTCACTCCTTCCCACAGTTTCTATCCACACCTATAACCCCACACCATAACACTAATCAAATTTCAAAACTTCAGAGATAATCCTGTACAAAAAGGGCAAGACACTATGGCAAAGTTGAAATAACATAAATCTATTAATAACCCAATGCTAAATAATAAAAATAGAAAAAAAATAAAGAAAGATGAGGACAGCACCTCACTATTGCAATATAAACATCATTCTGGGGCAGCAATGAAAGTTAACCAACAGATTTATAAAATATCACCAGATGTCAATTGGGGAGGCAGCGACTGAGTGGTGAGTGCATGGAAGCAGTGAACTTAGCACATCATAATCCAGGGCCAGATAATAAAGAGACCATCATGACTGGGAAACAAAAATTCCACACACTGCACTCCCACACCTTGTAATGCAGGGTTGTAGGCAATGCTGTTGTCTGAGTTGAGAAGGTCTTCACTGCTCTCATTCTCCTCCTTGGGTTGCTCCAGCACCTCAGTCTTGACTATAGGGGGTTCATCATGGTCTAGCACCTGTACAGTGGAAGGGAGAGACTATAGTAGATCAAGATTACAGGATGGGTAAGATACCACTCTCAAAACATAAACTCTCGGAAACATAAGCTAACAAGAAACACTTGCTGAGAAGGGACTAACTCAAGGTTAGGAGATACACCAGAGTGGCTAGGAGCATGAAATGGCTTACCTCCAAGGACTGACTAGGAGTTGGGGTAAGGGGTCCTTCCTTGTGCCTAGATCTTTCCCCATCAGACTGGGATTCCCTTCCCTCACGGTTTTCCCGTGGCGGTACATCTTGACTAGGGACAGAGGCAGGGAAGGGGTAGCCCTCCTCAGGGGTGCGCGAGGGAGGCCGTGGCCCCGAGTGTGTGCGTGAGGCTTCCCTCGTCTCCCTGCCATGGTGGTGGTCCCCTCGCTGGCTCCTGGGATCCTCATAGGCCTGGCCTGGCAGACCACCCTCATCCTGCCTCACTCGCTTGGACTGGGAAGAGCTACCAGCCTCTCCAATACTACGCTTCTCTTTGCTGCCACTAACACGAGATATTGGTGCCTCATCTGGCACAGCCAGTCCCTTAATCTTGAGGCACTCAGCTGCCTTGATGAGGCCAGCAAGGTCAGCCTGTAACACATTCACTTCACCCAGGTACATGTAGTTGAGCAGTGCTTCCAGCTCACCGTGTTTCACATCTTTGAGCACGATGACCGGGTGCCGGCACTGCGTGCGGCTGAAGATTTCTTCAAAGTACTCGCTGCATGTCGACAACACCAGCTTGTGCACTGGGTAAAACTTGCCTTCACATGCCAGGGTCACATCACTGTAGGACTCCTGCAAGCCACAGGGACAGAGATATATCACAATTACTGTATTCCCCACCATACAATGCAAATATTACATATGCACTAATTCTAATGCAAAAAAATTATAAAAAATATAAATTAAGGCCTTTTCAGCCATGAGTCACTTATGGTGACTGGTGCAGTGGTAGAGACACCTGGTCTCAATGCTCAGTGCCAGTACCAATCATTCCTGCCTAATCAGTCCATCCCACCTACATCATGTCCTGCCTGATCAGACTGCCTGTGTCCACCTTTCTCAGAGCATGGAAGAACAGGCAGTAGGTTACAGTGGTATGCAAGTGGCCAGTGATTCATGAAGGATACATCAGAACTCAAGTTATGCCCGCCAAATAAGAGATAAGAAGGCTTACCTTGCGTCGGATGGTAGACAAAACATGGAAGAAAGTTGTTCCATGATTGTTCCACTTGAGGGAGAGCAAGCCAGTGTCCATTGTCATGCTTCACACCTGCAAAGATGACACACACACGCACACACACACATCCAGTTACTGTCTTGCTTCACACACTTCCTGGGCAGCCTATGTCACTTCTCTTGACAAGATCTGGAAATGAGAAAATGAATTCTATTGACTGTTATCTTGATTTTCTAGTGGAGGAATCATAACAATCAACATTAATAAAAAATTGTGCAAGTCAAAAGAAAAAATGTGTAAATCCCTCATAGTCATCCAATTATCGCTTTATTAATACCTTGCTCACAATTCAAAAAGGTACTCACTCCAATCTTTTCAACAGTATTTTACCAGAATTAACTATATAACTTTTAAGATTTGTTATACATAAACTTTAAATAAACTTGATAGCAAAATAAATATAAAACAATTCACTAGTCTATCATAATCTATACAATTTCCATACTATATAAAATGGGTGTCCAGTAGTTAACAGCACTGATGAAATGAAGCAAATGAGTGATTATCTTTCCAAATATCAGCTGAGCCCTATGTACTGCAACTCCTGACCTTTCCACGACACCCCAGAACAAAGAGAAGCCTTCCTGCACCAGCCTTTCCTCCAACATGAGCCTCACATGAGCACGCCAGACACCGAGGCCGTTACACAACACAAGCTACTCGCCAAGCACACCAATCCTAACATTAGCATCATCCATACGGCAATGCCTCACCACCACCACCACCACCACACGCTCATCAGTATTCACACCACCACCCACTCACCCCACCACACCACCACCACCACCACCACCATCTAGAGCTTCCCAATGCCTATGATAAAGCAATGTCACATCAAGCAGCATCCACCTAGCATCTTAACACCAAGAAATGCAGGACAAAAATAGCAATTCATTAGCATCATTGGCGGAGGGAGGTCTTCAAGACAGCCCAAGGATGCAGCCAGGGAGAGAGGGAGTACAGGGATTCAGGGAGGTTACGGCAGGGAGTAACATGAGAGGCTGGTTCAGGGTATTAAGAGTTCAGATAGTGATTAAATTAAGGAAGGAGGATTGGCGTCTCTCGTCCCTCCCTCCGCGGCCATCACAGCTTCCCTCCCCCCTCCCCTAGACTGCCGCAAGGTCTTGCACGCCTCTCTCACCACGCCAACTACACGCTACACCACTTATTCCAACGCTTCACTACCCCCAGGACTCCTATCGTGCCCTGTGGTGGTAGTACAGGGCCAGTTAAGGTGTTATAACCCACCTGGGCCATGGTCCAGGCGGCGCCGACGCGCAGCGAGTCTTGCGGGAATTTCCTTGGGCGAGTACGACCTGCAAAGTATTTATTGTCACCCTCCCCTGTTAGATATGGGGAATTGGGTTACTTGGAATGAAACATATATATTTTTTCTGTTATTTGATATTTTCTCGTTGTGGTATTACTGTCTCAAGTCTTGAATTTTATTTAGGCTCGTGCTATTTGCTTTCAATAGGAAAAAACCGGTCCTCTGAGAGGCGCTAAATGCACTAACTTATCTCTTTTAATACTTTATTCTAATTTGGGTGATTAAATGGCTGCTGGCCACTATTGCTGACGAATGCGGTGAGTGTGATGGGGAGGCGAGGAAAGGAAGCAATCATTTCCTAGGGTTGGGAGTTTTAAATATACGTATGTTAGGGACAACCATGTATGGAAACAAATATCAATCTTCTTTTACTGTCAGGTACAGAAAACAGTGTAAAAGTTCTATTATATCATCCTGGGAATTAAACAAAACTGGTTTTAAATAGTTATTGGTTCTTGGTAGCGAAAATACTCACATTAACCCAGTATTCTTTACCAACACCTTAAGCAACAACAAATATAGCTTAGAATGTAATTTAACTAAACACGAGGTGAAAAATAAAGTACACCCAAGCACAGAACCCAATATAGGCCTAGACACTGAAGATGCGCTTACCTAGCCAAGTGTTACACAAGTCACGAAGGCCACACGTTATATCACCGGTTATATCATGTACCCTTGTATTTTGAAGCTGCAAAATAGTACCTAAGAAAAATTCATGACACAGCTTTCTTTGTACAATCATAAACATACAGAAACACTGAAGACGCGCTTAGCCTAGTTATTACAGCGCACGTTACATCATCAATTATATCATATATCCTTCTAGCGTGAAGCTGCAAAACACTACCTTAGCGAAACCTTGAGACACGCAGCTTTCATTATATACAAGACACCCACAGACATACAAAAATTATGCAAGGAACATAGAGTACCGTTGGAAGTGAAGTGCATTCCCCAAAAGCCACAGCAGACGAATTCCCAGCCCAGCTGACACCATTTACAGTTATCCTCATCAAGGGGTTGGTCTGCATGACACCTTCACTGGATGGCGTTGAGTGACCTCGTCAGGCCTTCCTCTGTGGGCTGTCAGGTGAACGTGAGAAGGCAGGATCCCTGGAGGCAAGCAAGCTGACGAACGCTACCCAGAACCGGTAATTAGCGGCGGAAATACCTGAGGAAAGGTGAGTCCTGACCTGTGAGCCGAGCCACCTTCCCGCCAGGTGCTGTATGGTGCTTGTGTGACGGGATTGCTTGTAATAAGGTACTTATAATCAAGGAATTGATTTAATTTAACTAAGTTGTTTATGTTCCAGTTTAAATTAGATTTTTCGGTAAAAATATAGAACCACAGGTATTCTACACATTAACCTAATTAGGTAATGCATATACCAAGGCAATTCATATTACTGGTAATGCATGTAGCTATGTCATTTATACAGTCACATGGTTAATATTATCTTCTGTGTTGTGATGTTATCAGCTGGTTTGTGGTTTCCTTCTCTATACAGTCATTAATAATGCATAACAGAACAAGAATAGCCACCAGGACCATTGCTTCTGTTTGAAATTCACGAAATGGATGTTATGCAATACCTATGAAACTAAATTTGGTAGATTTTTGCTGTCCTTGCTGCCCCCTTGAAAATTGCAGCTTCCCACCAGCCTTCAAAGGTTATTATGGGATAGGGAAAGCAATAAAGAAGATTGATAATTTTCATGATGAGTGCCAGTATCTTGCTCTATGCTTATATAGTTTCTTAGTAACATACATGTATAGGACAGAGTTCCAGTGTATTGCCTTGGTGGTTGATCATTTCCAGTTCTCACATCTCTCCAGCAAAATTCTCAGGATCAGTTATTAGGACAGAACAAGAAATAATGGATTCAAACTTGTTAAAAGTTAGATTTTATGAAGTGATAAGAAGGAATTGGTTCTTAAGTAGAACAGTAGATGCATGGAATGGACTCACTATTCAGATTGTTAATGCTGATTCATTAAGGAGCTTTGAAAGATTAGACAAAATTATTGGTAAAGATGATAGGTGGAAGTAGTATGTTTCATACAAGGACTGCCATGTGTACGCCTGACAGCTTCTTGTAGTATCCCTTATTTTCTTATGTTGTTATGAAAGTTTGGAAATTCTATCTGCATTATTTTAAGCAAGTTAGAGTAGATACTTATGCATATGTGTAAGATTGAAGGGAGTTTGGTAAAAAAATATGCAAATATTAATGGCAAGAATAATGATGGCTAATAGCAGTAAAGTATATGATGGTGTGTTCCTTGCAGAATGGTGTACAGGAACCTTGTCCGATTGGGCCTCCTTGGGGTGGGCAGTGGGGTGGTCACCTACAATTTTGATGAGCTGGAGACTGCAGGCATCGGTGCTGTGAGGTTTGGCCGGGCAGCAGTGACAGTGAGTGATAGTACAGTTTGGCTCAGTGTATAGTAGATCTATTGTTTTATTTATGAAGAATATCAGACTGTCATCAAGTTTTCATGTCTGTGTGCATTTGTATACAGTTTTCCATGAATATTTAGCCTTCCATTATCAGACATCTACTTCTTTTCTACACAGTCAGCAAATAAGTCAGTCAGCAGTATCATATTCCACTTTAGTCTGTCTATCTGTTGACCAGGTTGATAATCCTATATGGAGTGGCCCAGACACTCACACACACACACATCATTCACATTCTTAGCTTCATCGGCCCATGGTGAAATAGTCTTGTGGACCACAATACTACACCACAGGAGCTGAGGCACAGCACAGCTGGCTACATACATCTGTAGCAAGGCCCAATAGCATACACTGGTTTATCTCTGCCCCTTCATAATAAGACTATCCCCTACCCTGCACCTATTCCAATCCTGAGACCACAGGAGATGCAGGGTATTTTCTATGGAGTGTTCACACTAGTAATCAAACTTATTTCTTTGTCATTTCACACCTTTGATTGTCCATCACAGGTGACCAAGATTGTTGCTGACTACAAAAGCACCCTGTACTCTGGGAAGATCACTCCAGACTCAGAGGAATACAGTATTGCCAAGTCCCAGGTAATGATATCATGGATTGTGTTGCTTTAGGTATAATTTAGATGTGTCTCCATGTGTTTTTTTTTTTTTTTCTTCTTTTATGTTGGAGGGATGCTGGCCAAGGGCAACAAAAATCCAATAAAAAAAATGCCCACTGAAATGCCAGTCCCATAAAAGGGTCAAAGCAGTAGTCAAAAATTGATGAATAAGTGTCTTGAATCCTCCCTCTTGAAGGAATTCAAGTCATAGGAAGGTGGAAATACAGAAGCAGGCAGGGAGTTCCAGAGTTTACCAGAGAAAGGGATGAATAACTGGGAATACTGGTTAACTCTTGTATTAGAGAGGTGGACAGAATAGGGGTGAGAGAAAGAAGAAAGTCTTGTGCAGCGAGGCCACGGGAGGAGGGGAGGCATGCAGTTAGCAAGATTAGAAGAGCAGTTAGCAAGAAAATAGCGGTAGAAGACAGCTAGATATGCAACATTGCGGCGATGAGAGTGAGGCTGAAGACAGTCAGTTAGAGGAGGGGAGTTGATGAGACGAAAAGCTTTTGATTCCACCCTGTCTAGAAGAGCAGTATGATTGGAACCCCCCGGCCATGTAAAGCATACTCCATACATGGACGGATAAGGCCTTTGTACAGAGTTAGCAGCTGGGGGGTGAGAAAAACTGACAGAGACGTCTCAGAACTCCTAACTTCATAGAAGCTGTTTTAGCTAGAGATGAAATGTGAAGTTTCCAGTTCAGATTATAAGTAAAGGACAGACCGAGGATGTTCAGTGTAGAAGAGGGGGACCATTGTGTGTGAAGAAGAGGGGATAGATGTCTGAAAGGTTGTGTCAAGTTGATAGATAGAGGAATTGAGTTTTTGAGGCATTGAACAATACCAAGTTTGCTCTGCCCCAATCAGAAATTTTAGAAAGATCAGAAGTCAAGCATTCTGTGGCTTTCCTGCATGAAGTGTTTACCTCCTGAAGGGTTGGACGTCTATGAAAAGACGTGGAAAAGTGCAGGGTGGTATCATCAACGTAGGAGTGGATAGGACAAGGAGTTTAGTTTAGAAGATCATTAATGAATAATAAGAAAAGAGTGGATGACAGGACAGAACCCTGAGGAACACCACTGTTAATAGATTTAGGAGAAGAACAGTGACCGTCTACCACAGCAGCAATAGAACGGTCAGAAAGGTAACTTGAGATGAAGTTACAGAGAGAAGGATAGAAGCCGTAGGAGGGTAGTTTGGAAATCAAAGCTTTGTGCCAGACTCTATTAAAAGCTTTTGATATGTCCAAGGCAACAGCAAAAGTTTCACCAAAATCTCTAAAAGAGGATGACTAAGACTCAGTAAGGAAAGCCAGAAGATCACCAGTATAGTGGCCTTGACAGAACCCATACTGGTGATCAGATAGAAGGTTGTGAAGTGATAGATGTTTAAGAATCTTCCTGTTGAGGATAGATTCAAAAACTTTAGATAGGCAGGAAATTAAAGCAATAGGACGGTAGTTTGAGGGATTAGAACGGTCACCTTTTTAGGAACAGGCTGAATGTAGGCAAACTTCCAGCAAGAAGGAAAGGTAGATGTTAACAGACAGAGCTAAAAGAGTTTGAATAGGCAAGTTGCAAGCACGGAGGCACAGTTTCGGAGAACAATAGGAGGGACCCCATCAGGTCCATAAGCCTTCTGAGGGTTTAGGCCAGCAAGGGCATGGAAAACATCATTGCAAAGAATTTTAATAGGTAGTATGAAGTAGTCAGAGGGTGGAGGAGAGGGAGGAATAAGCCCAGAATTGTCCAAGGTAAAGTTTTTAGCAAAGGTTTGAGTGAAGAGTTCAGCTTTAGAAATAAATGTGATAGCAGTGGTGCCATCTGGTTGAAGTAAAGGAGGGAAAGAAGAAGAAGCAAAGTTATTGGAGATATTTTTGGCTAGATGCCAGAAGTCACAAGAGGAGTTAGATCTTGAAAGGTTTTGACACTTTCTGTTAATGAAGGAGTTTTTGGCTAGTTGGATAACAGACTTGGCATGGTTCTGGGCAGAAATATAAAGTGCATGAGATTCTGGTGATGGAAGGCTTAAGTACCTTTTGTGGGCCACCTCTCTATCATGTATAGCACGAGAACAAGCTGTGTTAAACCAAGGTTTAGAAGGTTTAGGTCGAGAAAAAGAGTGAGGAATGTATGCCTCTATGCCAGACACTATCACCTCTGTTATGCGCTCAGCACACAAAGACAGGTCTCTGACACGGAAGCAGTAGTCATTCCAAGGAAAATCAGCAAAATACTTCCTTAGGTCCCACCAACTAGCAGAGGCAAAACGTCAGAGGCACCTTTGCTTAGGGAGATCCTGAGGAGGGATTGGAGCGATAGGACAAGATGCAGATATGAGATTGTGATTGGAGGAGCCCAATGGAGATGAAAGGGTGACAGCATAAGCAGAAGGATTAGAGGTCAGGAAAAGGTCAAGAATGTTGGGCGTATCTCCAAGATGGTCAGGAATACAAGTAGGGTGTTACACCAATTGCTCTAGGTCGTGGAGGATACCAAAGTTGAAGGCTAGTTCACCAGGATGGTCAGTGAAGGGAGAGGAAAGCCAAAGCTGGTGGTGAACATTAAAGTCTCCAAGAATGGAGATCTCTGCAAAAGGGAAGAGTGTCAGAATGTGCTCCACTTTGGAAGTTAAGTAGTCAAAGAAATTCTCATAGTCAGAGGAGTTAGGTGAGAGGTATACAGCACAGATAAATTTAGTTTGAGAGTGACTCTGTAGTCGTAGCTAGATGGTGGAAAACTCGGAAGATTCAAGAGCATGGGCACGAGAGTAGGTTAAGTCATTGCGCACATAAACACAACATCAAGCTTTGGATTGAAAATGAGGATAGAGAAAGTAGGAGGGAACAGAAAAGGGACTACTGTCAGTTGCCTCAGACACCTGAGTTTCAGTGAGGAAAAGAAGATGAGGTTTAGAAGAGGAGAGGTGGTGTTCTACAGATTGAAAATTAGATCTTAGACCATGAATGTTGCAGAAGTTAATGAAGAAAAAGTTGACGGGGGTGTCAAAACACTTAGGGTCGTCGACAGAAATGTAGTCCGACCTGGGGACATTTATGGTCCCCTCCCCAGATGGGGACTCTGAGGCTGGTGTAGGAGTCGCCATGATGATTTTGAAATTTTTGAGTGAAGTGTGTGTGTGTGTGTTATTAAGTGTTTGTAGTTTTGTGTGGAGGAAGAGAGTTGTCTTTAGAGGGCAGGCTGTGACTGCGCCCTTGTGTTGTGAGACAAAAAGGGAAATGATCAGTGAGGTCACAGCTGATAAGTTCACAGCATCCCCTGAACAGTGCTTTAGACCTCACTGGGAGTAATTATCATTTCTGCAGGTGTCTACTGCCTACTGCCTGTGTGTACTGTGTGTAGCTATGTTTCGTGTAATGTTATATTGGAATTTCCTTCTTCAATTATAATTCAAATATTTGGCATCATTTTGTTAAAGGAAGCATGAATAAGCTTTTAGGAATCAGTAAACAGAATGGAAGGCTTCATTGCAAAGAAGGATGACTGGAGACTTAGTGTACTGCTTTGGCTACAAGTTTCAGAAATGTTTTTCTTAAAAGGAAAGGATATAAAAAAGAGATATGAGACTTAGTTTTGGAGATATTCCTTTACTTAATTAACTTATGGTTTTCCAACAGACACACCTTCGTGCTGCCCAGAAGCTGCTGGACCTCTGCTGTGTGAATGGAGGTGCCTTTGTCAAGGTGAGAAGACACTTTTTAATTACTATTACACTTTATGTTTCTTCCTTACTTTTCAATTTGCAAGTGAAGTGATGAAAGCATTACTGTGGGAGGGTCAGGAAGAAAGTAGTGGAGTTGGTAGTGAGAAAGCTTTGTCCTTCAGGTTGGCCAGCACTTGGGTTCTCTGGAGTACCTGCTGCCCCAGGAGTATGTGAACACCATGAAGGTGCTTCATTCCAAGGCCCCTGAGTCCCCCTTAGAGGATATCAAACAAGTATTGGAAGAGGAACTCAAATGCAAGGTGATTTGCATGTCCATTTTCTTTCTTTTTTTTTTCCTTTCCTCTGTAAACCAAAGGGACTGCCTTTTTTTTTTTATTTATTTATTTTTTTTATATTCTTTTAAGGATAAGTGTCTTAAAACCTGCTTCTGGAAGGAATTCATGTCATAGGAAGTGGAAATATAGAAGCAGGCAGGGAGTTCCAGAGTTTACCAGAGAAAGGGATGAATGATTGAGCATACTGGTTAACTCTTGTATTAGAGAGGTGGACAGCATAGGGGTGAAAGAAAGAAGAAAGTCTTGTGCAGCAAGGCTGTGGGAGGAGGGGAGGCATGCAGTTAGCAAGATCAGGAGAGCAGTTAGCATGAAAATAATGGTAGAAGATAGCTATAGATGCAACATGTGGTGATGAGAAAGAGGCTGAAAACAGTCAGTTAGAGAAGAGGAGTTGATGAGATGAAAACCTTTTTGATTCCATCCTGTCTAAAAGAGCAGTATGAGCAGAATCCCCAGACGTGTGAAGCATACTCCATACATGGACTGATGAGTGCCTTGTACAGAGTTAGCAGGTTGGGGGGGTGAGAAAAACTCAGAACACCTAACTTAATAGAAGCTGTTTTAGCTAGAGTGAAGTCTCCAGTTTAGATTATAAGAAAAGGACAGACTAAGGATGTTCAGTGTAGAAGAGGGTGACAGTTGAGTGTCACTGAAGAAGAGGGAATAGTTGTCTGGAAGGTTGTCTGGAAGGCATTGAACAATACCAAGTTTGCTCTGCCCCAATCAGAAATTTTAGAAAGATCAGAAGTCAGGAATTCTGTGGCTCGCCTGTGTGAACTGTTTACTTCCTGAATAGTTGGATGTCCATGAAAAGTTGTGGAAAAGTTCAGGGTGTTATCATCAGTGTAGGAGTGGGTGGGATAAGGAGTTTGGTTTAGAAGATCATTGATGAATAATAATAATAGGAAGAGAGTGGGTGACAGGACAGATCCTTGAGGAACACCACTGTTAATAGATTTAGGAGAAGAATAGTGACCATCTACCACAGCAGCAATGGAATGGTCAGAAAGGAAACTTGAGATGAAGTTACAGAGACAAGGATAGAAGCCATAGGAGGGTAGTTTGGAAATTAAAGCTTTCTGCCAGACTTTATCAAAAGCTGTCTAAGGTGACAACAAAAGTTTCACTAAAATCTCTAAAAGAGGATGACCAAGACTCAGTAAGGAAAGCCAGAAAATCACCAGTAGAGTGGCCTTGATGGAGCCCATGCTGGCGATCAGATAGAAGGTTGTGAAGTGATAGATGTTTAAGAATCTTCCTGTTGAGGATAGATTCAAAAACTTTAGATAGGCAGGAAATTAAAGCAATAGGATGGTAGTTTGAGGGATTAGAATGGTCACCCTTTTAAGGAACGGGCTGAATGTAGGCAAACTTTCAGCAAGAAGGGAGAGTAGATGTTGACAGACAGAGTTGAAAGAGTTTGACTTGGCAAGATGCAAGCACAGAGGCACAGTTTCAGAGAACAGTAGGAGGGATCCCATCAGGTCCATAAGCTTTCCGAGGGTTTAGGCCAGCAAGGGCACAGAAAACATCATTGTGAAAAATTTTGATAGATAGCATGAAGTAGTCAGAAGGTGGAGGAGAGGGAGGAACAAGCCCTGAATCGTCCATGGTAGGGTTTTTAGCAAATGTTTGAGCAAAGAGTTCAGCTTTAGAAATAGATGTGATAGCAGTGGTGCCATCTGGTTGAAATAAAGGAGGAAAAGAAGAAGCAAAGTTGTTGGATATATTTTTTGGCTAGATGCCAGAAGTCATGTGGGGAGTTAGATCCTGAAAGATTTTGTTACTTTCTATTAATGAAGGAGCTTTTGGGTAGTTGGAGAACAGACTTGGTATGTTTCCGGGCAAAAATATAAAGCGCATGAGATTCTGGTGATGGAAGGCTCAAGTGCCTTTTGTGGGCCACCTCTTTATCATGTATAGTATGAGAACAGGCTATGTTAAACCAAGGTTTAGAAGGTTTAGGTTGAGAAAAAGAGTGAGGAATGTATGCCTCCATGCCAGACACTATCACCTCTGTTATGCATTTGGCACACAGAAATGGGTCTCTGACATGGAAGCAGTAGTCTTTCCAAGGAAAATCACCAAAGTACCTCTTCAGTTCTCCCCAGCTAGCAGAGGCAAAATGCCATAGGCACCTCCACTTAGGGGGATCCTGAGGAGAGATTGAAGCGATAGGACAAGATACAAATATGAGATTGTGATTGGAGGAGCCCAATGGAGAAGAGAGGGTAACAGTGTTAGCAGAACGATTAGAGGTTAGGAAAAGGTAAAAAAATGTTGGGTGTATCTCCAAGACGGTCAGGGATACAAGTAGGGTGTTGCACCAATTGCTCTATGTCATGGAGAATAGCAAAGTTGAAGGCTAGTTCACCATGATTGTCAGCAAAGGGAGAGGAAAGCCAAAGCTGGTGGGGAACATTGAAGTCTCCAAGAATGGAGATCTCCACAAAAGGGAAGAGAGTCGGAATGTGCTCCACTTTGGAAGTTAAGTAGTCAAAGAATTTCCTATAGTCAGAGGAGTTAGATGAGAGGTATACAGCACAGATAAATTTAGTTTGAGAGTAACTCTGTAGTCGTGGCCAGATGGTGGAAAACTCGGAAGATTCAAGAGTGTGGGCATGAGAGCAGGTTAAATCGTTGCACACATAAACGCAACATCCAGCTTTGGATTGAAAATGAGGATAGAGAAAGTGGGAGGGAACAGACAAGGAGCTACTGTCAGTTGCCTCAGACACCTGTGTTTCAGTGAGGAAAAGATGTCTACTGATGTCTTGCAGCTTACCTCATGTTCTGATGTTCTTGTGTTCTTAACTGTGTGTATTATGCTGTACTTTGTTTCACAGTCATTAAATATTGCTTGTTTTAAGGTCACTTTACTTCATAGTTTTCAAGATTAAGGGGAACATAACAAATAGTTACATCATATTTGTGTACGGCTAATTATATAGATTATTTTAGCACCACTCATATGTAAGGCTACTTCTCCCCTGCTTTTTCTTTATATCTCTCATACCTTTTTTAATTGACAGTCTTTGCTATGGACATCTTTTGAATTGTTATTGTGCATCACTTTGTCATTATACATATTAGTTCATAGTTCATGGATCCTTGGAACATTTCATGAGGTCCAGGTGTTTGTGGATCACTCTTTGAGGATTATTTCTGAAGTACTATGTGCTGTTGAAGAAACAATATGTACATTGAAAATATTATGCTATTTAATAAGACATTTTGTTTCTTTATTTTAGTGTACTGTATTTCCTTATATATCTTTTCGTATTACTTACATTTTTTCTCATGTTATGTATGCATGAAAGTATTCCTCTTAATGAAAATTCTAATAGATGTTAGAATCATTCAATCCCTATATGTAGGATTTTGAAATTACTTTCATTTGTGGGAAATGCTAATATTACTGTCCCTCTTTCTCAGCCAGAGGATTTGTTTGTAGAGTTTGAGCCAATGCCACTGGGAGCTGCCTCACTGGCCCAGGTGCACCGTGCCAGACTAAAAGATGGCCGGGAGGTGGCAGTGAAGGTGCAGCACCCTCTGGTGAAGGCACATTCCAAGGTGGACATGAAGGGCATGGAGGTGAGGTATTGGCACTGGTATGAGAATCTTACTTCTTAGTATACATATTATATTGTTTGCTTTTCCCTGTCTGTCTGTCTATCTGTCTATATTTATCTGCAGTCAGTATATCAATCTGTCTAATATCTGTTGTGTCTATTTTTTTGTTTTCCTTGTCTGGTTCTCCCTGGCTGTGTCTGTCAGTTTATTTGTCTATCAGTGTATCCCTCTTATCTATTTTTTTGTGTTTTCTCTGCCTGTTTTTCCACTGGTGTATGTCTGTCTTATCTGTCAATCAGTGTATCAGTCTGTCTGGCTTTCCCTGGCAGTATGTCTGTCTATTTATCTCTCTAAATCAGTATATCAGTCTGTCCATCTAAGTGTTTTTCCTTCTTTTCTTTTCCCTTGTCTGTCTCTTTGTGTATCTATCTCAGTTTTGGTCAGTTTGTCTGTCAGTCCTGTCCAACTACACAAAAAGGAATTGTCATGAATGCAATTTTCACATGCTTCTGTCTGCATTTCATCTTTACAAACCCAAGTACTCTCACTCTCCTGTTTTCAAATGCTCTAGCATTGTCCCAAGTTCTTGAATAGTTTCCTTTTAGTTTGTGAAATATCTACCAACAATTAAAATATCACCTTAACCAACAACCATCATTAACATGTTCTTTCCTTTTGCAGCTCCTTGTTCAAGCTGTGACTATGGTTTTCCCAGAATTTGACTTTACATGGCTTGTCGAGGAGATGAAGAAGAATCTTCCTGCAGAACTAAATTTCTCCACAGAGGCCAGCAATGCTGAGAGAGTAGCAGCCCAGTTCTCCCACCTGCCATGGCTAAAGGTGGGTATGCTTCTTGCTTCACCTCACACTAATTTGTAACGTTTGTTTTATTATTGTTCCAGTTATTGCAATACTGATTCTATTATTGCCCCAGTTATTGTAATGTTGATTCTATTAATGTCCCAGTCATGATTCCTTTCCTTTTTGTCTCAGATTACTCTCACTTGGTTTATAAATATGAGTAAGTATAACAATGGTATTTAATCTTAATTTGCAGTATATTCTTTACCCCTTCCATTATGAATACTTACATACATTGCAGCTATTACTTTAAATTAAATCTTGCATCCCTCCCATTATTAATATGTATTTTTATATGCATACCCATGTATTTATATGTATATACAACACTACAGCACAGTCTTACTTTGAATGATATTTTTTCCCTTCTTTTGTTACTGCTGTTTATCTTTCTCGACAGACCATTTAATAGGTAAACTCAAGAAACTATACTGTTAAACTGTGGCTACACAGATTTTACACTCACCCATGTATTCTCAGCCAGGATGCCTTTAATCACTGCCACAGGCACAGGAACCAAGACAAATATTAGATCAAAGGACAATTCACTATACACTCAAGCACCTTTATCTCTACCCCAGATCCCAAAGGTGGAGTGGCCTCTCACTACAGAGCGAGTCTTGACCATGGAATTCTGTGAGGGAGGGCAGGTGAATGACCGTTCCTACATGCTGGCCCATGGCATCAACACCCATGATGTCTCTGAGAAGATTGGCCACCTTTACTCAGAGATGATCTTTGTCAATGGCTATGTGCACTGCGACCCCCACCCAGGCAATGTGCTGGTGCAGGCTGGGAATGGTAAGGGTGCTCAGATTGTGCTGCTGGACCATGGCCTTTACACGGTGAGTTTCTTGTCAAGGGTATAAAATTATTTTTTTTTCAATTTTCTGCTATTGCTGGTACTTAGATGATGAAAGTAAGATTTATTTCTTAAATTATTTCACATTTCATTTCAAGAAATTTGTAACAAACATTAGGGAACGTTATTTATATTTTGAAGGATGTTTTCTTGATGCTAGTAATAGATGATGAAAGATTTTGCATCATCATTGGGATTTCAACAAATTTGTAACAAACATTAGGGAAAGTTATTCATATTTTGAAAGATGTTTTCTTGATGCTAATAATAGATGATGAACGATTTTGCATCATCATTGGGAAAAACTCACATGAACCTGACTAACCTCAGTTGCCTTGGAAATATTCCTGATGACAGAAGAAAGCATTTTAGATAGAATATGAACATAAGGCTCAGCGTGCTTCCCTCCAATATTATTTTATTGTCTAAAACTTTTAAGATGTGGTACTGATTAATTTCTGTGGAATGCTTGCTGACATGATTATGAAAGTGTGTGTATGTGTGCATGTGTGAGGATCATGTTTGATATACCCATTAAAGCAGAGATGTCAGTTTGTAATACAGACAGACAGAAGTTCCCAGATAATTGACAAGCTACTCTGTATGTGCCTCTTCAAGTGTTTGTGTCAACCTTTGCTACTAGTCAGAGAACCTCAAGTTATTTATAGTACTTTGTTGTGGCCTGCCATGAAAACCAACCTTCATTCATACAGTAAAACCCCTCTCATCCGGCATTCGAGTATCCGGCAGCTTCAAGTATCCGGCACATTTTTCCCCGAGCCTTAAAATCAATAAAAAATCAATGTGTACTCATAAAATCGATTAAAATTCCCGTGCGAGGTATACTTTGTCCCCTCCCCACCAGAGCGCACTGCTTCGCGCCACCCGCGGCCCACTGCACTGTGTTTACTCAGTGACTCAGTCCCGCGTGTGCACTGTTTATCGCCTGACACCTTCATCATGCCTAAAGTTGTAGAAAAGAGGAAGCATGTTGTGCTTACACTTAAGCAGCTGATCAGATCAGCTGATCTTTGTTATGGTAAGATGTGTGAGTGTAGGGTGGTGATTGTGGACATAATTTCACTTCTATTCAAGTATCCGGCAATATTCAAGTATCCGGCATGTCGGCGGTCCCATTGATGCTGGATAAGAGGGATTTTACTGTATATCCTATCGACCATTATCCTCAGTTTTGTTTAGTCTAACCTATTATCCCAAATTTTTTAGGCTCACTTCTAGCTATCTTTCTATACATCAGGCCAGCAGTTGAGGTAGCACAGACAAAGCACCACACACTCATACACACTCATTCACACTCTTGGTCTCATTGACCTCTGGTGGAAAGGGATAGTCTTGTGGACCACATTCTGGGATAGGATTTAGGCATAGCACAGTACTTCCACAACAAGGCCCAACAGCAGACACTGGTTTCGCCCGTCCCACCATAATTCAGTTACCATCCATAAATTTACACAGACTCAGCCACTAACCCAGTTTTCTATAGTCTTATTCATCATCCCCAATTTTGCATAACCACACCTAGCATCACCAATTTTTCATAGCCTCACCTAGTATCACCAGTTTTTCATAACCACCTACCACCAATTTTCAATAACCTCACCCATCACCACCAGTTGTACATAAGACTATAAGATAATAAGGAGAGCTGCAAGAAGCCTATATAACCTCACCTGCCATCACCAGCTTTGCTCAGTCTCACCTGCCACGACTTTCCCTTGCAGAACCTGACGAATGACTTCCGTCTCACATACAGCAAGCTCTGGCTCAGCATCCTGGATGCGGACCTTGAGGCCATCCAGCAGCACGGCAACCAGCTGGGCGTGGGGGAGCTGTATGGCCTGTTTGCCTGCATGGTGACAGGCCGCTCCTGGGACTCCATATCTAAAGGCATTGATAAAAAGGCGCGCACATCTGAGGAGGTGAGAGATGCTGTTGGTACTGTGGTTGTTTCTGTTTTTGTTTTCTCTCTCTCTCTCTCTCTCTCTCTCTCTCTCTCTCTCTCTCTCTCTCTCTCTCTCTCTCTCTCTCTCTCTCTCTCTCTCTCTCTCTCTCTCTCTCTCTCTCTCTCTCTCTCTCTCTCTCTCTCTCTCTCTCTCTTGCTTATTAATTGCTTTAGTTTGAGAGATTTCTCTGAGAAATAAAATAAGAATGTAAGAAAATAAGGGAAGCTGCAAGAAACTATCAGGCATATACATGGCAGTCTCTTTATGAAACATACTATTTCCACCTGTCATTCCCATCCATAAATTTGTCTGATACATGGTTTCATTAGATATATGTTAAGCCATGTTTTTTTTTATTTATTTATTTTTTATTATTATTATGTAGGAGGGACACTGGCCAAAGGCAACAAAAATCCAATAAAAAAAAAAGCTCACTGAGATGCCAGTCCCAGAAAAGGGTTCAAAGCAGTAGTCAAAAATTAAAGGATGAGTGTCTTGAAACCTCCCTCTTGAAGGAATTCAAGTCATAGGAAGGTGGAAATACAGAAGCAAACAGGGAGTTCCAGAGTTTACCATTCTAATAATGCTGCCAGAATAAAAGAGCAGATGTAAAAGACTTATGCATCCAGTAGTCACCATGTAATCTTAGCACCAGTGAGAATATTCTTGCTTTCCTCCCCACACAGCAAGACGAGATCAAGGCAGACGCAGCAAAGTACCTCCCGGAGATCTCAGCCGTGCTAAGTCGCGTCCCTCGCCAGATGCTCCTCATCTTCAAGACCAACGACCTGCTGCGTGGCATTGAATTCTCCCTTGACACACACAAGAGGTGAGTTGGTTGAGTAACAGTCAAGTTGATCTATTTTTTGCCAGTGTTGTAAGTGTTTTGTGATGTAGTAATGGTCATGAGTCTGCTAACTTCTTATCTGATGTCTTCAGTGTTTTCTCTCAGTCTTAAAATCTCTAGTTAATGTAGTCACAGTTAAGTTAGTCTCCTATTCTTTTCCAGTGTTTTAAACATTTTGTGATGTAGTAATTATCAAGAGTCTGTTAATTCTTATTCAATATCTTAAGTGTTTTCTCTCAGTCTTAGAATCTATAATTTTTTTGGCAGTCTTCATAAGAAATCTAATGACTGATAGATTTTCTCTTAGTCTTAAAATCTATTATTGGCATGGAGTCTCTTTAAGAAATCTCACAACTTATAGAGCTTCACCATGCTAGAGGACTTAAGACTGAAAAAATGCAAGAACACAGAAGAAGTTAGTGTAGCACATTACTTGACATCATATCAGAATTATTTTTACCTCTCTCTCTCTCTCTCTCTCTCTCTCTCTCTCTCTCTCTCTCTCTCTCTCTCTCTCTCTCTCTCTCTCTCTCTCTCTCTCTCTCTCTCTCTCTCTCTCTCTCTCTCTCTCTCTCTCTCTCTCTCTCTCTCTCTCTCTCTCTCTCTCTCACATGACTGAGCATCACTTATAAATTGGTTCAGTTGGAAAGACTCATGAAGTGAGAGGAATACTCTTCTTGGTGTCTGGGAAGATGGAGTTTTTTGTTTTTGTACAATGATATGAAAGAAGTTTGTCTCTCCTGGACTTGAGGTATTGTTCTTTAGCTTGTACTTATATTTCCCTATTTTTTTTTTTTTTACTATAATATGTTTTGTTTGATTCTATCCTATTTTCTATTTAGTTTATTTTATTTTATTTCATAATTCTCTGTTTTCACTACAGTTTGTTTAA
>NC_087162.1:13950447-14030447 GCF_035594125.1 Scylla paramamosain | reverse complement strand
TGGTTGATGATGATGATGATGAGGATGATGATATTATTATTATTTTTATATTATTATCATTAATAGTAATATAATAATAATAATAATAATAATAATAATAATAATAATAGTAATAATGATAATAATAATAATAGTAATAATAATAATAACAACAATACCAACAGCAACAACAACAACAACAACAATAATAATAATGATAATACACGTTTTTCTCTCATTTTGCAACTCCAATGCTTACCCTTCTTTCCTCATTATATAACTTAGTGCGGCATCTGCATCCGTCAGTCACTCACTCAAGTCATTTTATCATTCACTCACTTTACGTCAGTCTCTAGTGAAATACCATCCGGGATAGGAAAGCCGTTAACAGTAAGCTGAGGAGGAACTGCTATGAGAACCGTAAACAGATTAATTTATTTTTAATAGACTTTTTGGAGAATAAAATCTCGAGTACAACTTTTGATGGTGTAACACAGAACGATATAGAGGAGGGTGCAGGGGTTAACCGTGATGCAGTGGCAACGCCGATGATTCTTAAGGCGCACAGGTTCGAATCCTGGCTCCTGACCGAGGTTTGGAAGGGTATTCACTCGGGGCAACAATTCGCCAAAATGCTAAAACGTAAATATCTATTGGAAGGCATTATTTGTTTTATATATGGGGACCAGGACATGAAAATATAATAAATGAATAAATAAATAATAGTAACGTTACAAAGGACGAGTATATATGGAGTAGGTTAGATTTAGAAAATATGGTTGGACAATAAATTAGGTAACTTGCGCCTGACGCTTAATCCTGTCACTGCTGTTTGGCACGTCTTTCCTTGATCACTAACCACTCGGAGACATCTTTTCTTGTTTAACAGCCACCTCCAAACACTATTGGCTAGAAGTTAGAAAAGAAAAGAAGTTCCTTCTTTTCTGTAGATGCTTATAAGGACTCCATGCATTCCTTTTAGTGTTGTGAATTGTTGCATATCAGTGAAATTAAACTTGGTGCCCGCCGCGCATGGGTCGCTACGGGTAGCTTAGTATACAATCGCACGCAACAATATGCACGCAACACTGATATAACCTAATCAATTTTTCTATTTCCTGCCACCTTTATCCTTTCCGACTTTCTCCCCCTTCCTCCCTCCCTGTCTCTTTTCCTACTCTCGCTCACTTCCCTCCTCCTCTCGTCTCTCCCTTCCTAAAGCCTCTTCACATCCTCCGTTTCCTTCTCATAATCCGTCTCACATTCCTCTCCTCTTCTCTCTCCCCACTTTCGCCCTTCACATCCTGTTTCCTTCATATCTCTTCTCTCATTTTCCTCTTTTTCTTGGTATTTCTTCTCTCTTGTCTCGTATTCCACTTTTCTTTCCTCTCTCATTCCCTTCGTTCATATTCTTCCTGTCCATACTTTTTCACTCATATAAATTGATTTTTTTTTTTCCCCGTCATTCAAACATTTGTCATCCATTTTAGACGCTATATGATTTCGATGTTGTGTTACCTTCAATCAATCAGTCAATCAAGCAAGCAAACAATCAGTCAGTTTTATACTTCCTACATAACTTCTCTCGTAAATATTTTCCTTTTCCATCTTCGTTGAAGCATCCATCACCAATCCCTCAGTCAGTGAGTACATATGTCTGTCTATCTGCCTGCCTGTCTCTATCAATTAATCTGTACGTATATAATATCTCTATCTGCCTGCCTGTCTCTATCAATTAATCTGTACGTATATAATATCTATCTACGTACCTGCACCAGTTTATCTACCTATCAACCAGTCAATTAATAAATCTACCTATCTGTCTATTTATCAATCCATCTATCTATTTGTCTACCTATTAATACATTTATCTATAACTACCTACCTCTTAATTAATATACCTATCCATTCATCCATGCATTCACCAACAACCATTCTCAAAACAATCAATCGATCTATTAATTGATGTACCTACCTATCAATCTACCTATCCATCCAGCCTTCCATCTGTCAACCAACCAATCCCCAGACAATCAATCTATCTCTCTATCTGCCTACCTACCTCTCATCAATCTACCTATCCATTCACCCACCAATCAACCATTCCCTAAACATTCAGTCAATTAATATATCTAACTATCTAGCTCTCAATTTATCTATCTACCTACCTATTTACATATGACTTCATTCATCCATACGGCAACTACCCATCCCAAACATTTAATCAATCTATCTATCTACTTATCAATTTATTCATCTATTTACCTGCCCACCTATCAATTAATCCATCTATCTATCCATCTATCCATCTATCCATCTATCCACCGACCAAACCTCCCCCAAACGTCCTGAACACGCGCAGGCCTCCGCATTTAACATTAATATTTAAATCTACCGCGAGCAATACACAAAATCTTCATAACGCTGAAGCTTTTCTAGCCAGTATGTTTATTGAAGTTGGTGAAACATGTAAAAATCAGTGTTCTCCTTAATTATCCATGCTTTAACCATCCCTCAAAACACTCACGGGTCTCAGCATCCACGCCGAACTCAATCTTCATGTCGATCAAGGCACAGTCGAGGGCGGCCCAGGCTCGCTCCAGCACCTCGAAGACGGCCACGGTGGTGCGGGCCATAATGTCGTACTCCAGGCGTCCGATCACCCGCTCCCCGACCTTCAGCTTGTTCTCCAGCACCTGCTCCTCGCTCCACTGCGGGTCGTGGTTGGCGTCGTCCTGTTTGCGGGGAAGGGAGTGGATATTAGGTTCTTTTGGGAGTCTGAATTGTGGGTGTAGACACTGGAGGTTTGTGTTGTTTGAATGGTGTTTGCTTTCTATCTGGTTTTGTTTTCTATTTATCTTCCTATCTATCCGTCTACCCATCTATTTATCTATCTAAATATCTATTTAAGTTATATGTATACTTATTTTTCATACATGTCATTACAACTACATTTACCATTTTAAAGAAAATTAAAGTATGTGACAGATTTGCATTCATGTGTGAGTTTCGATAAAGAATTAAAGATAATGACAACAACGAAGTAAATGAAAAACTGCAAAGATGATGAAAGCGAAGTTAATAAAAGTCCCAACAATAATGACAGCAACAAAGTAAATATACTCTCATTTTAACCATACAAGTAAGATAGAAGCGCAAAAATAATAAAGACTACTTTGAAGAGAGTAGCTTAAGTGGAAGAGGGAACATAAGAACATAAGAAATAAGGGAAGCTGCAAGAAGCGACCAGGCTTACACGTGGCAGTCCCTGTATGAAACACACCTACCTATTTCCATCTGCTATCCCCATCCATAAACTTGTCTAATCTTCTCTTAAAGCTCTCTAGTGTCCTAGCACTAACTACATGATTACTGAGTCCGTTCCACTCATCTACCACTCTATTTGAGAACCAATTTTTTCCTATCTCCTTCCTAAACCTAAATTTTTCAAGCTTGAACCCGTTATTTCTTGTTCTACCCTGGTTGCTGATCCTAAGAATTTTGCTTACATCTCCCTTGTTATAACCCTTATACCACTTAGACTTCTATCAGGTCCCCTCTTAACCTACGTCTCTCTAAAGAATGTAAATTTAACAGCTTCAACCTCGCCTCGTAAGGAATACTCCTCATCCCCTGTATCCTTTTAGTCATTCTCCTCTGTACTGATTCTAATAGACCTATATCTTTCCTGTAATGTGGGGACCAGAACTGCACCGCGTAGTCTAGATGAGGTCTGACCAGCGCCAAGTATAACTTTAATATTACTTCCGGCCTTCTACTTTTAACACTCCTAAAAATGAATCCTAGTACCCTATTTGCCTTGTTTCTGGCTTCTATGCATTGTTTCCCTAGACGGAGTTCAGAGCTAACTATAACTCCTAAATCTTTCTCGTACCCTGTACCTACCAGAGTTTGGTTGTCTAATGTGTACCTATTGTGTGGGTTTCCTCTACCTACGCTAAGCACTTTGCATTTATTGATATTAAATTGCATTTGCCATCTATCCGTCCATTCATTCATTCTATCTAAGTCTGCCTGCAAGGCGATGGCATCCGATTCTGACCTAATTAGTCTACCTATCTGTGTCTTCCGCAAATTTACTAACATCACTACTAATTCCACTATCCAAGTCATTGATATACATTAGAAATAACAATGGCCCTAATACTGATCCCTGTGGCACCCCACTAATTACATGACCCCACTCGGATTTCGAGCCGTTTATTACCACTCTCTGTCGCTTGTTACCAAGCCATGACCCTATCCAGCCTCAGTATACCTTGAAGAAAGTCACTAAGTAGAAAAGAAAAGCATCTAGGTAACTAATAATACCCTGAAGAAAGCAACCGTAAGTCGTAAATAGAAGACAGAAGTATCAAAGTAACTCAGAAGTAACCAGAAGTGGACGAGAGAAGCATCGAATGACTTTAGTATTCCGAAACACTTCCGCGCCGCTCTTCCACGATATACAAAAGGCTCTGGTTAAGTTACACGGGGTGTTAAAGGTGTTTTATGGTTCTATAACCATTATAGTGATATATTAACAACATTTCTACACTATTAACAGGAGAAACACTCTTGAGAACCTGACTAAACATGTTTAATCTCTGTGGCCCTTGAAAATAGCTGTGATGAGAGAGCAAAGCGCTTCAGAATACGACCCTAAGTAACTCAGCATACCTTGAAGAACGTCTCCAACTTGGGTGGCGTGAAGGTGTACCCCTCGGTGACGCCCGCGTGGCGCCGCAGAAAGGAGCCTGTGGCCACCCTGCGTGTCACCCACTCAAGGGGGATCATGTGGCACCTGCGGGCCACGTAATTCTGCTTGCCGCTCATCCTCACCCACGAAGTCTTGATGCCTGCAGGGACAAAGCCATTAGCGAGTAAGTCAGTGAGTCCATATACGAGTCAGTGAGTGAATCAGTGAGTCACTAATTGAGTCAGTGTCAGTGAGTGTAAGTCAGTTCCAGTGATTTAATGAGTGTCAGAATCAGTGAGTGAGTCAACATCAATAAATAAATGTCAGTGAGTGAGTGAGTCAGTCAGTCAAGTCAGTCAGTCAGTCAGTCAGTCAGTCTCAGTGATTGAGTGGGTCAGCGACAGTGAGTGAGTGACTGGCTGCAGTCAGTCAGTCAGTCAGTCAGTCAGTCAACGAGTTAGTAAATCAGCGGATAAGTAAGTCAGTGAGTGAACCAGAGAGTGAAGCAGTGAATCTGATCTAGTCAGTGAATCCATGAGTCTGTGTGAATTAGTGAGTGAATCAGTTAGTCGATGAGTCAGCCAGTCTCTCTCTCTCTCTCTCTCTCTCTCTCTCTCTCTCTCTCTCTCTCTCTCTCAGCCGGTGCTGCTCATTTTAAAGTTTGACGAGAATATCTAGCATAATGTTCGGGTATAATTTCCAAAGACCACAGCCAACCAGCAAAGAATGATGGGGTAGTTCTAGAATTATCAGTCCCTGTATTATTATTTTACCACTTAAGTTTACTCATTAATAAACAAGAGATATACTAATATGCTATCATTGGCAGTCAAAGTTAAATCAGTCAATCAATTTCGCCGCTGAATAGTTATGGAGAGGGAACGTGTAAGTATATTGACGTACCAGACTGAACTTTATAATATAACTATTGATAACGAAGAAGAAGCATGATAGGAGTACTTACTTTCCATATATACCCACAGGCTTCTATATATATACCCACTGATAACAGAGGGAGGGAACATGACAGCTCTATTTAACTTACATAAAGTTATTGATAACTGAGAATTGCGAGATTAATATTTTGTACTAAAGGTCTGTTGTTCCTTTGTTGTGCCCCAAAATTTATGGATAGCTTAGCGACTGAAATAGTTAAATTCCTTTACTGCTCCTGTTTTCATTTATTTTACTGTTCTTATATTATTTTACTGTTCTCCGTTATAATTCACTGTTCTCGTTACTGTTCCTGGCATCCTTTTCTGTTCTCCAACCTGTTATTGTTATCTTATAGGTTCCTTTATTTTGTTCTTTCGTTATTTTCCTGTCCTCCTTCACTGTTCTCCTTTGTTCCTGTCCTATACTAATCCCGTCGCTGTTCTTGTTATCCTTTTCTGTCCTCATGGCTGTTCCTATTATTCTGTCTTTATTGTATATTAATTTTGTCAGAAGCCTCCGCCTATCCTCTTCCAACCAAGCGTGTTCAACCCATAAATAGTAAGCATGACTGAGCGTTTAACCATTCTTAACTAACTATACATAAAGTCATGTTCTGCTGTAACCGCTGTCAGAGTAACGCTTTGATTACAATGTGGTCTCCTCAAGCTTCATAGAGGTGTACAGTGCAAGTGTCGAGTTAACCTTCGAAAGACACTATTGACAGCTGGTAGTGGTGGAGAGACTTGATGTTATTTCTCTCTCTCTCTCTCTCTCTCTCTCTTCAGTAAAGACGTCTCGAGTGATCCAAGTTGATGTAACAAATGTGATAGCTATTAGCAGTCAAAATGTGAAGTTCAATTTCAGTTATTAGATATATGATAGCTATTAACAAACTATAGGTATATTAAGCAACAGACCACTACACTTCTTGGTGCAGTTGGCTACGAATATCAGGCCCTAGTCCGAACCCGGAATGGGGCAGTCTGTGTACAGCTCACCCAGCTGCTCATCCTTCCTTCAGGTTGGTCACTAAATGAATACTTCTGGGCAAGATATACTGTGGAAATACGGATGTCTGTGTCTCTGTCTCGGGATGATGGATGTCACCCACCGCAGGGTCGGAGGCCAATGAGGCGAAGATGAGCGCTGAGGCCACGCACCGTTATTACCTCCATGAACGCGCAGCTGTAGCGTATGACCCTCTCATTTTAAGACTCAGTGGTAATGAAGTTCGTTTAAATGTGTCTAAAAGTTCAAATTAATCTAATATTCTATAAATATAATGATCGTATACAGGCTAATGTAGTTGTCTGCAATCCCAGCTGTTTCGTAGTGCTGCTTGCCTCCCCCCATCAACGCTCGTCGCGCATTCATTCTTGATGTATCTAACGTTGAGTAGCCCTGCCGCACCCTCATATGTATACACTTAGCTTAACTTTCATTAGCTACTCTTACCGTAAAGTTAGTCGAATTACTGAATCGTAATGCATGATTTCAGCCGTAATCTTGTAACCTTAAGTAAGAATTTCAGACTATTACGTTCGTCTCAGTCTGCCGAAAAACTCATTTATTTATTCTTTTGACATAACGTCGTTGGTAGTTTTATACATTGTCGCGTTTTTTTTTTTTTTTATAAGCATGAACTGACACACAGGATCAAACACATTCTTCAGCAAACAATGTAACGATAACTTAGGTTAAAGTATTTTTTGTAGGAATGAGATATGCTATTACTAGACTGACAAAAGGAGACGAAATTAATTCTGTAGTAGTATTAAGTTTCTCTCTCTCTCTCTCTCTCTCTCTCTCTCTCTCTCTCTCTCTCTCTCTCTCTCTCTAATAAATATGAACGCCCACCCTCTCTCTCTCTCTCTCTCTCTCTCTCTCTCTCTCTCTCTCTCTCTCTCTCTCTCTCTCTCTCTCTCTCTCTCTCTCTCATTAATATATATGAACGCCCACTCTCTCTCTCTCTCTCTCTCTCTCCTCTCTCTCTCTCTCTCTCTCTCTCTCTCTCCTCTCTCTCTCTCTCTCTCTCCTCTCTCTCTCTCTCTCTCTCTCTCCTCTCTCATTAATATATATGAACGCCCACTCTCTCTCTCTCTCTCTCTCTCTCTCTCTCTCTCTCTCTCTCTCTCTCTCTCTCATTAATATATATGAACGCCCACTCTCTCTCTCTCTCTCTCTCTCTCTCTCTCTCTCTCTCTCTCTCTCTCTCTCTCTCTCTCTCTCTCCTCTCTCTCCTCTCTCTCTCTCTCTCTCTCTCTCTCTCAGTTGTGCTAATCACTGCCAGGCCAGTGAATGTAGCAGCACCAGAAAAAGTCTATCAGATTTTCTTTGCATATGTTACGGAGTGTGTGGCTGGGATTCAGTACTAGATTTGAACATCTTGTCCTCCACTTGTAAAGCTGTTCCAAGTTTCTGATCATTCATTTAAAAAGAAATTGGGAGAGATTAATAAAAGGCCGTGAAAAGTATGACAACCCTTCGACTGGTAATAACAGTATGACACTTATTTCATTTGAGTAACCAACTTCTTTTGAGCAAAAAATGGGCACCATAAGTCTTGAACCACGTCATTTCTCCATTTATTCTCAGTTGTACTTTTCAAAACTATACTTTAAGCTTAAACCTAATCTTATTTATCAAACTTGAAGAACTGTAACAATTAAAGGGTTAAGGTACTTGGCTGTTACTAAAAGCAAGTCATCATTTTACAGCAGTATCTATGATTTCTACTTAAAATGAAAGAATACTCTAGAAGATACAAAGTGTGTGATGCTGATATCCAGTGCTGTATTCAAAACACTACCACTCAACTATTTACAAAGAAGATTGCAGTGTTGCTATCTAGATGCATTACATTTTATTGAATTTGGAGGTATGTTTTCCAAGGTTTCTGTTTATGTAGGTAACAGCAGAATGTTTAAGGAAGATAAAGCTTCATTAAAATTCACATTCAGGTACTTTAAAAAAGGTCTCCAGTAACAACAAGTAATATCAAGGTGAGACTTCTTCCACTGATTGCCTGGTTTTGATTCAATAAGCTTCATTCATCATGTAACCTTAAGATATTTTGTAAATGTTATTTATTGATATGTGAGTGTTTGTTGAAGGATAAATAAAGATGAGCAATGTTAATGTTCTCTCTCTCTCTCTCTCTCTCTCTCTCTCTCTCTCTCTCTCTCTCTCTCTCTCTCTCTCTCTCTCTCTCTCTCTCTCTCTCTCTCTCTCTCTCTCTCTCTCTCTCTCACCTGCTTCATTGAGGAACGTGAACACCTTTGCGTTGGTGGCGTTGGAGATCTCGGCTTTGCCCTGCAGGTCGTGGGCCTTGGCGCCGTCCCCTGCAGTAATGCGGTCCTTGTTCAGCCACCAGCACGTGCCGCGTGTCACCCTCCAGCTTGTGCACCGCCTTCGTCTTGCCCTCGATGATCAACGCTCCCGGCTTGGGCTCTGTGGCGGGGAACACGTCAGGTAACACAACTACTTACCGCCGTATTCTGAAACTTCCATGCCGCGCCGCCACTATATTCCAAGGGCTCTAGTTGAAATGACACCGAGTTTTTCAGGGTGCTTTTTTTATGGTTTTAGTGGCAGATTATCAAGACTGCTGCACTATATTCCAAAGGCTCTATCTAGTTGAAATGACACCGGGTTTTTCAGTTTTTTTTTTTTTTTTATGGTTTTTGTGGCAGATTATCAAGATTGCTGCATTATTAACAGGAGAATCAATCTTCAGAACTTAGCTTATCACCTCTCTGGTGGTGAGAGCAAACCGTTCGAGAATACCGCCTCTAATCTCCACATGCATCGATGAGTCAAGTTTAGTAATAGGAAAGATGGATAAATTTAAACAGCACCTTAGCACAGTTGATCTAAACTATTGTGAATCACCTCAATCATGCGTGAAAAAAAAAAATAATATAATATATATATATATATATATATATATATATATATATATATATATTATATATATATATATATAATATATATATATATATATATATATATATATATATAATGAGACATACTAAGATGTGCGAATAACGTGAGATAACCTAACAGCTACTAACTCTACACGTGTATCGATGGATCAAGTTTAGTAATAAGGGACATAAAAGGTGGACAACTTTAAACAGTATCTTGACATATTTGATCAAAACTATTGTAAATCAGCTTAAATATGCGTAAAATTACACCTAAGTAATTATAATACCAAGAGGCCCACTGACAATGTGGGGTAACAACCACGAAGTCTTCACATGCATCAATGAATTGTGTCGTAATAAGGAAAAATGGACAATCTCATTTTGAACAGCATCTTAACATATTTGATCAAAATTATTATAAATCGACTTCAATATACCTAAAATTACACTTAATTGTAATAACCATGAGACCTACTGGCAATGTGTGAATAACTACTGATAGGCTTAACGAGGACCTAAACGGCCGTTACGGTTGAGAATACAGTCAGAAGCATTGCTAATCCGTGGGTTTAGACCCTGTATGCTTGACCTTTCATCATAACTTTTCAAAGACCACAGAGATTAGTCGTGTTCCAATGAGTTATTACTAATGATAATTCAGAATCCCTATTAAGTTTCACCAGAATCCTGAAGACCCCTTAAAATACCATAATAATTTCCACCATAGCTTGTTGAATTCAAGAGATAGGACGACGAGGTAAAAATATGGTGTTGGGAATACAGGTCACACTTACCAGCCATGATGAAGAGGAGACAGGCAAGCTGGGAATGAATCAGGAGCGATCTGCTGGAGACTGGCGGGCGGGCGGGCGTGTCGTTGGTGGTAGCAGCAGCCGGCAAGCCACACATTGTCGTCAGGGCGTCCATGGAGAGTTGCCACACCTTCATTTCTGGTGCAGTTAATCCAGTGGTGAGAGCAGCACGTAGCACTGGTGGATTAGCATTGTCACCTGTGCAACATGACTAGAGTGACGCCTCGCATTCATTCTATTCATATCTTCATTCTTCCCTCGTCATGATTTTATCCTGCTTGAGGCTTGCCAACCCCCACGGTCAGCCCACGACTCCCGGTTCACGTGTTGCCTGGGCATCTCTGAAACAGGAATCCTCGTTTATTTAGAGAAAGGTAATGCGTTATTAAGGGTGGACTAACGTAATGACCCTTGCCACTTGTCGCCACCCCACCTACTGTCTCGATGCCTCAACACACGCCCCTGGACAGCTCCGGGAAACAGTCTGGTTATGTGTATATAGCAACACCAGCGTCGGGCCACCGGGCAGCCCAGACCTTGGGTGAGTATCTAGGGGAGGGCTCAAGGTCGCTCCGAAAAGCAAGACTGGAGGTCAGAGGAGGGGGTGCCTACTATGAAGGCCGACCAGACAGGCTGCCGCTGCCCGTCTTGTCCCCACCAGCAACCTCCCCAACCCCCACTCTTCTCGTTGGGATGTGCAGACACGTGACCAGTGAGGAGCTGGATGAGTGATGCAAAAAACGTGACCGGGCCGGGGTCAGCTCAAGCAGTGTCAACAATAAAAGGAGACCACCTGTGAATACTAAACGCCGGATAGCGATCACTTCTGGCCAGCAGGACCCCAGAGTGTGTGATTATCAGCACCGCTGTAGGCTGCATGAGTGCCAGCTGCTTGAAAAGAAGAAAATTAAGTATTCAAGAAATACGTCTGTCTCACCATGACAATTTTTGCGTGTCGCATCGACTATTTTTTTCTGAGTGTTTTAAACCCCATGTTGTTAGGTGAGGTATTAATAACTAAAAAGAGGGATGACGGCGACTTAACACCCTTAATCTGATACTTGTTTTGTCGCAATTCACGAATTTCCGAGGGGAGGAGGTAAAAAAATAAAGAAATAAAATAATAATGATTTGCGATAGTAAACGGATATCAGATTAATTTAGAATTCGCCGAAAACTAGTGTGAGACAAGAGTACATTATTAATATTTTAAGAAAATTAAGGTGATTGTGTTGCCAGCAGGAACTGCAATGCATGATGACAAGTATTCACCACGCTGCATAATGAATAATGATGATATGAAATAATAATAATAGGACTACTATTAATAAGAATAATGTTAACCGCACATTACTGTGAAACAACACTAGCCATAGTCCTTGGTACGATTGAGCAACGTATTCTGGAAGACATTGCCATGACGGTGTTGTAAGGTGGTAGTGAGGGAGCAAGGGAGGGAAAGAAGTGCAAGGGACAACCACAGCAGTTGTGCGGCGCTGCCCAGCTGGCCACGCTGGCGTGGGGTGATCCCTGCCGTCCTGTGTCCACTGCTTGTCCTTGACGCCATAGAGAGTCGTAGACGCCTCACAGCGGCGCCGCACATCATTGCAGGTTTTATGACGACCGTTCATTATGGGTCGCGAGTGAGCGCCGCAGCTCAGCGTGTGGCGTTTGATGCCCCGGAGCGTGGCAAGGGACAAGGGTTTGCGCCTCGCTACTGTTGTCACCACCATGCCACCACGAGTACTGTGTGAGGGTCGCAGTAAAGGATCCCAGCAATCACTGCTGCTGATAACTTACTCAGATAAGGAGAAAGCTGGCGCACAGTAGCTGCTTATTTCTCCACGTACTAGTTTTGCTGCACAAATAAGTACAAGTTACACTCTTTGACGGCAGAACATTCACTGGTGAAAGTCGTCCACGTCAGTTGTGTTGACGTAGGTCATGATGGAGAGAGGCGGTCAGGGCCCTGCACTTGGTTGATACTCCCTGGTTCATGTGCCAGTCTGACCTGCCGCTGGCTAATTCGCAAAATATAAAATTATACGCGTTGTTTGCTTTGTAGGCGGAAGAGAGTGGCTCGGGTCGTCAGGCAGCGGGAATAGGGGAGGAACGTGGATTGGGCTAGATTGGGCACAGCCCAATCTAGCCTGCTGGCCTGCTGGCCCTGCTGGGGCAACTCAGTGTTGCGCGCGGCGCTGAAGGTTAAGGTAGTGTGTGGGTGTTTCGATCGCGAGGCTTTTCACCCCGTGACAGACTGGGGACCGGCGAGGGGCGTGGCGGGACGGCATCACTCCACCCAACTGTGATTACTGCGACGCTCACCCACAGTAGGAAGTGGCGGGCGTAGAGGAAGCACGGGGAGTGATGGCAGCCAGCAGTAAAAACCCAGAGGGAGGGGCAGGCGTGGACGACCCCTTGACGGCGGAGATGCGGGAGGCGTGCGGGGTGATCGGATGTGTGCTGGCCCGCAGCACCCCAGACGGCGTGGTGAACGTGGCTAGGATGATCTACCTCGGACTGGTGGCCCTTCAGCACAGGTAGGACACACACACACACACACACACACACACACGTAGTAGTGTAGTGGTTAGTACGCTCGGCTCACAACCAAGAAGGCCCGGGTTCGAATCCCGGGCGCGGCGAGGGAAATGGGCGAGCCTCTCATTGTGTAGTCCCTGTTCACCTAGCAGCAAGTAGGTACGGGATGTAACCCGAGGGATTGTGGCCTCGCTGTCCTGGTGTGTGGTGTGTCAGTGGTCTCAGTCCTACCCGAAGATCGGTCACTATGAGGTCTGAGCTCTTTCCGTAGGGGAACGGCTGGCTGGGTGACCAGCAGACGACCGTAGGTGAATCACACACACACACACCAACTTCCTTGACTAGAACATTCTTTTGAGAGAGAGTCCTATTATTACTATTGTTACTACCACTACTACTGCTACTACTGCTGCTGCTGCTGCTGCTGCTGCTGCTGCTGCTGCTGCTGCTGCTGCTGCTGCTGCTGCTGCTACTACTACTACTACTACTACTTTTAATAATAGTAATAAAATAGTAATAGTAATAATAATAATAATAATAATAATAATAATAAAAATAGTAATAATAATAATAATAATAATAATAATAATAATAATAATAATAATAATAATAAAACCACCACCATCACCACCGCCACTACGTACTAAACCCAGCATTCCCCTACGTTCAGAGGCCAAGAGAGTGCGGGCATCGTGACCAGCGAGGGGCCTGCCAGCACGCACTTCAACTATCAGAAGGGGGGACGGCCTGGTGGCGGCGATCTTCACGGACGAGAAGCTCAACAAACTCAAAGGTAATGACTCTCTTAAGTACCATACTCTAAGACACTTCCACGCCGCACTACATTCAAAAGGCTCTATTACAGTTGAAGTTACACGGATTTTTAAGGTTTTTATGATTCCATATTCTGAAACACTTTTGCATCGCACATCTGCTATTTTCAAAAGGTTCTAATTGAAGCTATACGGATTTTTTTTTTTAACGTTTCAATGGTTCTATACTCTGAAACACTCCTGCGCCCCACCTCCACTACTTTCAAAAGTTGAAGCTACACGGGTTTTTAAAGAGGGTTTTAACGGTTCTAGTGACAGATAAACAAGATTTCTACATTAGTAATAGGAGGAACAGTCCTGAGAACCCGGCTAATGATCTCTGGCCTTGGAAAACAGTCGTGGTGAGAGAGAAACCAAAGCGTTTTTTTTTTTTAATACGGGACAATTTGAGTTTCTCTCTCTCTCTCTCTCTCTCTCTCTCTCTCTCTCTCTCTCTCTCTCTCTCTCTCTCTCTCTCTCTCTCTCTCTCTCTCTCTCTCTCTCTCTCTCTCTCCAAAACCATAGCTAATTAAACCAGTACAACGCTAGACTTTATAAACTTGACTTTCCGTTCAATAACTAAGACATGGGTAATCACAATCTCAGTAAGCCTATCATCGTTACACAAGGCTGTGGTCGCCTCATACACACACACACACACACACACACACACTGTCAAGATGTGTATGTGCAGGTTGCCATGTCTAATTAAGCATAGTCATTGTTTACATAGAAAGTCGTCGTCTTTTCTTCTTTTTCTTGTTTTTCTTGTTTTCTTTTTCGTTCTTTTTCTTTTTTTTCTTTCTTTTTTTTATCTTTCTTCTTTTTATCTTTCTTTTCTTTTATCTTCTTTTCTTTTTATCTTACTTCTTTTCTTTCTTCTTCTTTTCTTCTTCTTCTTCTTCTTCTTTTCTTTCTTTATTATCTTCTTCTTCTTCTTCTTCTTCTTCTTCTTCTTCTTCTTCTTCTTCTTCTTCTTCTTCTTCTTCTTCTTCTTCTTCTTCTTCTTCTTCTTCTTCTTCTTCTTCTTCTTCTTCTTCTTCTTCTTCTTCTTCTTCTTCTTCTTCTTCTTCTTCTTCTTCTTCTTCTTCTTCTTCTTCTTCTTCTTCTTCTTCTTCTTCTTCTTCTTCTTCTTCTTCTTCTTCTTCTTCTTCTTCTTCTTCTTCTTCTTCTTCTTCTTCTTCTTCTTCTTCTTCTTCTTCTTCTTCTTCTTCTTCTTCTTCTTCTTCTTCTTCTTCTTCTTTCTTCTTCTTCTTCTTCTTCTTCTTCTTCTTCTTCTTCTTCTTCTTCTTCTTCTTCTTCTTCTTCTTCTTCTTCTTCTTCTTCTTCTTCTTCTTCTTCTTCTTCTTCTTCTTCTTCTTCTTCTTCTTCTTCTTCTTCTTCTTCTTCTTCTTCTTCTTCTTCTTCTTCTTCTTCTTCTTCTTCTTCTTCTTCTTCTTCTTCTTCTTCTTCTTCTTCTTCTTCTTCTTCTTCTTCTTCAGAGAGAGAGAGAGAGAATCTATGAATATTGAATCAAACTGGTTTTTAAATGGCGGGGCATCACGGAAAAGAAGGGTCATTCAGTTAAATTACGTAAAAATTAACCAGATATAACTAGACTGCATTGAACACTCCTTAACCAATGGTGTTGTTAAGACGAGTAATCAAGAGAGAGAGAATGAAGTAGGCTGGGATGATTTATATAGGTACTGCCACGTGTAGCTCCTGATGGCTTCTTGTAAGCTTCCCTCATGTTCCTGTGTTAACTAAGTTTACCACCACCAGTCCATCACTAAGGTCTTCAGTAAGGTTGTGACCCAGTGCCCTAATGTCTGTTGTCTGTGTTTACTTGTGGTACTGTTCATGCAATGTTGGTCAACCACATACTACTCTGATTGACTTTAAAATCTGTGCAGTGTGAGTTTTCAATGTAATTGTATAGTACTAATTCTCTCTCTCTCTCTCTCTCTCTCTCTCTCTCTCTCTCTCTCTCTCTCTCTCTCTCTCTCTCTCTCTCTCTCTCTCAGGTGACATGGGCCTGGGACACACTCGCTACTCCACAGCCGGCGGGCGGGACCCCACCAACACGCAGCCCTTCATGGTGCACACTCGCCACGGGCCCCTCGCCACTGCCCACAACGGAGAGCTCATCAACGCCATGGCTCTCAGGAAAGCGGTGAGGGATACGAGCCTCTCTGTTGCTCTTAGCTGCTAGTTTTGTCTTTCTGCGTTTCTTTGTTTGTGTTCCGTGTTTTTTTTTTCTTTTCTTTTTTTTTGCGTCTCATTCATTCATTTTTTGTTAGTTTCTTCTCTTTCCTTCTTTTTTTCTTTTCATTCTGTTTTGCATGTTTTTGTTTTTTTTTCGTAAAGCCTATCTTCCTATTGCTATTGCTTCCTTTTATGGTTTATTCCTCCTCCTCCTCCTGTTGTTGTTGTTGTTGTTGTTGTTGTTGTTGTTGTTGTTCTTCTTCTTTCCTTCCTTCCTTTCTTTCTTTCTTTCTCTTCCGTTTTGCTTTCTTCTTCCCTATATGCTGTTGTTCTCCTTCCTCTTCCTCCCGTCACTCATTACACACAGCATCCATCATACCGCAGATCATGGACCGCGGCGTCGGGCTCTCCACGCTGTCAGACTCCGAGCTCATAACGCAAATGCTGTCCCAGGCTCCTCCCCGTGGCGAAAAAAGCCAAACCGGACTGGGGCGCGCGCATACGACACCTGATTGAGGCCACGCCCACCGCCTACTCCCTCGTCGTGATGCAGGAGGATAAGATCTACGGCGTGCGTGACCCCTTCGGCAACCGCCCCCTCTGCATCGGCCGCCTCATGCCCCTCGGGACGGCGAACGGTGAGGCAATGCGTGAGTGTGTGTAGGATGTAGGTACACCAAGACGGCGTTGCAATAGTCTCTCTCTCTCTCTCTCTCTCTCTCTCTCTCTCTCCTCTCTCTCTCTCTCTCTCTCTCTCTCTCTCTCTCTCTCTCTCTCACATCACGTAGTCCAATAAAAATTATTGAAGTTTAATCTTAAAAGCGCTATGTCATTAAAAGGAAGAAAAGTATTATAATTTATTACTTTTTAGAGTCCACAGGTAATGTGTGTCTCGGACACACATTACCATATATATATATATATATATATATATATATATATATATATATATATATATATATATATATATATATATATATATATATATATATATATATATATATATATATATATATATATATATATATATATATATATATATATATATATATATATAATACCATCTTATCAGTTTATTGGATAGTCATCATCGTCATCTCAGTGGGCTTTTTCTTATTAGATTTTTGTTGCCCGTGGCCGGTGTCACTCCTACATAAAAAAAATAAATACATCATTACCATCATCTTATCACCACCACCACCACCACCACCACCCTCTATTATAATAAAGGCTTTTCTTCTCCACCTATCTATGTTAGCTTACCGTCTGTTCCATTTTGTCTCAACAAAAATGTCGTATATCATCTCTCTCCCAAGACTGAACTTCCTTCTCATTTGTAACTTATTCTCTCCATTTAATTCTTGTCATGTTTTGCCTTCTGTAATTATTCCTTCGTCATTACTTCTTCCCTCTTCCTTTACTCAATTTGGCCGTCTCCATGTTCGGTGTTTGGTGAAACGGGGGATGACATATCTTTATTCTCGTTTTCTTCCGGACGCAGACGATGAACAACGCAAGCCTCTGGGATGGGTGTTCAGCTCCGAGTCCTGCGCCTTCCAGTCCATGGGGGCGACGCTCATGAGAGAGGTGTGTATTATTATTATTAGTAGTAGTAGTAGTACTAGTAGTAATAGTAGTTTGTCTTAATTCTTTTTTAACTTATTTTTTGGGAAGAGTGACAGTTGAATAGACTTTTCTTTTTTTTTTCCTTAGCCATGTTCCTTCATACGTAAGGCAGCAGTAATAGCAGTGGCAGTAGTAGTAGTAGTAGTAGTAGTAGTAGTAGTAGTAGTAAAATACCTTCACAACATTGATTTCTCTTTCATACACACTAACATTAGCAACAGTAATAGCAGCAGCAGCAGCAACAACAACAAACGCGACAAAGGAACCTCTCCTCAACACACACACACACACACACACACACACACAGTTCTTCAGTCCCCATCACACCCTTCCCTCTCCTTCCCTCAGGTGTACCCAGGGGAAATAGTGGAGCTGAGTCCTGACGGTGTGCGCTCCTTGGATATTGTGCCCCGGCCCAAGCGCACCGCCCCGCACAGCAACGCCCACGGGGACCCAGACGACATAGACCACGAGACCATCTTGCTGGGACCCCCGCCCGCCTTCTGCATCTTCGAGTACGTCTACTTCGCCAGAGCTGACTCCGTGTTTGAAGGTATGTTGCTCTCTCTCTCTCTCTCTCTCTCTCTCTCTCTCTCTCTCTCTCTCTCTCTCTCTCTCTCTCTCTCTCTCTCTCTCTCTCTCTCTCTCTCTCTCTCTCTCTCTCTCTCGATTAAGAGGCGACTTAATACAGGTGCTTAAAGTCATCAAAAGTATTGAGAACATGGACTGCAGTAAATATTTCACGATAGGTTTTTTTCAAATTACACGAGAGGAAGCGGTTGCAAAATTATTGGTAAATCATTAAACTCTCATGAATCAATTTTTTTTTTTCCCATCGTGTCATCAATCTATTGTAGTGTGCAGCGAGATAAGGCGATGTGACACAAATGTAGGGAGAAGAAGAATGAAGGAAGGAGAGAGAGAGAGAGAGAGAGAGACGAGACGAGACTTGGGGCCACGGGAGAGTTTTGGCGCACTTTCCCAGTCAGTGTGTTACTACCCAGCGCTTAGATGGGGTGAACATATTAACACGTGCAGTAGTATCTGGCGGAGACTGGGGCGGAAATACAGCTAGTCGGGTCAGTTGCTTTTAAGGGATAAGTGAGTCATTACCGGCCGTACATCCCGGCCCCCTCCCTGGGATATTATTCCTCGACCTTATATGTGTGATTGCTCGTTGCAATTGTTTATTTCTAGACGTGCTTGGCGATTCTTTCTCAGCTGGTGGAGTTTGTTGTAGTTGTTGTATTTCCTTGTCTGTAGGTGGGTAAAACAGACTGACGACATTAGTAGTGTGACCTGGCGTTAAGGGTGCGTGAATCAAAGGTGGACCTTGTAACTCATATTAAGCCCTGCACCCAGTCATGTAGGAGGTGACTAGGGGGGACCTAGTCCAGGTGCGGCAGGTTTTTAATTTATTTCCATTCTTTCCTATATTCTTTATTTTATTTTATTTTTTTATTTTTTTTTTACTTTTCTAACCCCGCAAAATATTTATTTCCGATCTCTTTCCTGAACAGTTTATGCTGGAGGGAGTGGAGGATGGGGAGAGAGCCTTTTGCTTTCCTGTCTTCTTCTACTATTATCACCTTAGTAGTCCTAGGTCAGGTCACCTCGTGAGGACCGCAAGGTCTGTTGACATCTGTGTTTCCATGTCACTCTCTCTCTCTCTCTCTCTCTCTCTCTCTCTCTCTCTCTCTCTCTCTCTCTCTCTCTCTCTCTCTCTCTCTCTCTCTCTCTCTCTCTCTCTCTCTTAGGGTATTCAAATGTAATCATGTTCATGTTTTACTTTTATTATCTTTTGTTAGCTTTGTTCTGTTTGATCGAATTATCCATGATTGTAAATGTTATTCTGATGACTTTATATGGACCATAACCTAATTTATACATACATTATGTTTTATTTAGTGTCTGCTTTTTCTGGTTAATAAAAAAATATATCTGTCCATCTATCTATCTGTTATCTATCTATCTATCTATCGGTATGCAGGTCAGCAGGTGTACAGCGTGCGTCAGCGGTGTGGTCGCCAGCTAGCCATCGAGTCACCAGTGGACGCAGACATCATCTCCACTGTGCCTGAGTCGGCCACCCCTGCGGCCCTCGGCTTCTCTCTCGAGGTCAGAACGTCAACAGCTTGCTCATTACTACTGTGGCTCACGTCAAGCAGAATATTCTTACATGCTGCTTAATGATCTTACACAATCTTTAATTTGTGGCAGTGCCTTAGTATATGACATCTCTTTTCTTGCTCTGAGTGCCTTATGTTGTTTGAGTAATCGTACATGATTTTGCTGAGAACTAATTAAACCACTGACACTAGGAAATTTTGATCATATCCATCGTTTTTGTTATCACTAGGATCTTTAAAAATTGTGCTTTAAACTTCCACCACCACATTTTAGTAACATTAAAGAGAAGCCAATAGTAGAGTTCACATTCACTTTCTACTTGTAACAGTAACTTACAGTCTTAGTAGAAATGTTAACAGCTCATGTAAAGACAAAGATTGGTAAGTGTGTTCCGGCCGCAGTCTGGCATTCCGTACATCGAGGTGCTGTGCAAGAACCGCTACGTGGGGCGAAGCTTCATTCAGCCCGACACACGCTCCCGAAAACTGGCCGTGGCTAAGAAGTTTGGTGCGCTGTCCGAGAACTTGATGGGACGACGTGTGGTGCTGGTGGATGACTCCATCGTGCGGGGAACAACTGTGGGCCCCATCATCCAGCTACTGCGGCAAGCTGGGGCAAAGGAGGTGGGTGAAATGGAACGAAAGGAGAGACAAGTTTTGTAGTATGTACTGAACTTCGCATTACTGCCGCATCCTCTGAAATATACAGTGGGTTCTTACATTGTTGAAAGTTTGGTTGTTACTCCTTAGAATATTGCTTTTTCGCATCACTATTTCATAGCCTCTTCCCTGCATTGCAACAGGTACACATCCGTGTGGCCTCCCCCCCTCTCAAGCATCCCTGTTACATGGGCATCAATATTCCCACGCGGGGAGAACTCTTGGCCAACCAAAAGCCCCTTGAGGAACTGGCCAGCCACGTGGGTAAGGATTGATCTCACTGCGTAGGCGGCAGTGATTTCACCACACTTTTAAATGGTTTAGGGTAGTGTTTTGTGTCTGACCAACCTTAAGAGATTTTTTTCGATGTACTGCTTCAAGGACTTTCAACTCTACTGTGGTCTGTGTGCTTCTTTTCAATGTTGAAACACTTTAATTTTGACATTATCAAGCCAGATGATGGTGTGCTGAGATGGCAAATGTGAATGTATGTACATCTGGGTGTTAACTGTGTCATGTCTCCTGCAGGTGCTGATAGCCTGGCCTACCTGAGCATCGAAGGGTTAAGGAAGGCAGTGCGTCAAGGCATCGTCCTAAAGAACAACATTCCCACTGGCCACTGCACTGCCTGCCTGGATGGTAACTACCCTGTAAATCTTGAGTGGTAGTCCAAGACCGTCTAAGATTCTTTCAAGACACATTCACTAATGGAACATTGTATGGAGCATTGTTTTGCCAGCCCATCCTCTGACAGCCATACTAAGAGGAATACTCGCTCCACAAAAGAATCCCACCATTTCCTCTGTTCAAGTACTTAGTGTTTATGTGGGATTTTTTTAAGTAACAATTCTTTTGTCCTAAGATGGAATTTTTATGATCTATAAATTGTTCTTCCAACAACAAGCTTACAGGGAAAAAAACTTTTCCCTGCATAAGACATTTTTTTTTTTTTTTTTATCATCTGGTCTTATTATGGTTAATTGTTTGGCTAGTCTTTTGAGCACCTGCATTCAAAGTCTGGTTTTGAGCACACAAATGCTTGTTATGATATAAACATGACAGAGAGAAGAAACTAGTCTTAATACTTTCTTTGTCAGAGATGTGGCCATGAAAGTTGCTAGCTTTTCCTAAGCTGTGCATCATTCTTGCATAATTAGATTTTGCCTCCCTCTAGGGGCTTTATTATCCATGTGTCTGAATGGACACTGTCACTTCTCTATCTTGCAAACTCTCTAACTAATAATAACAACTAATAATAACAATAATGAGATATTTGCATTAGAATCAAGTAAATACATATTACACTCACATTTTTCATATTCATGTATGTAAGTGATGGATTTTCACTTCATTTGTTTTAGCAATCTATGTATATTATAAGGTTAATGACAGAAGAGTGAGATGCAAGATTATATATATATATATATATATATATATTAATGTCAAATATGATACAACATATCTGATCTTTGGTAATAGTATATATGATTTATACATCCTTTCTTACAAAACAATATATACATACTCGTAGATATTTAACATCAACTTATCATTGGTATATAAATAAAAGCAACAATTCTGTAACCAATTTTGACTCAATAATATGCATCAATCATGGTGTGGGTGTGTGCGTGTACTATATTGTACATATATCTTCATAAACAGACCCAACACATTAAAGCACATGAGCAAACCAACACACAAGTGCACATACACACACACATCCCTGAACATCACCAGGGAACTCATGAGGGAATTTCCTGGAGAAGTAAGACACCTGGGAAGGAAGAAAGAGACGGTGAGGCACTGGGAGAAAATCTGAATCCCAGATCACCAACTGAAGATGCATTTGTTACCTGGGAGGGTAGGAGTCACAAAGTAAATGTCACTGGGAAAAGATGCAAGTCACCAGTACAGAGTAAATGTGCATCACTAACATATGGATGTCACTGAGAGAAAATACATGAATAAGGAGATCACCAGGTAAAGGAGGAAGTCACTGGGCCAGAAGAGGGGGAGGCACTATATTGTTTCATCGACTTCGGGATAGAAGTTTTGCCACCTGCAAATACACAAACTTTGTAACACTGTCAATGAGTGTTGTTCTCATTAGCTAAGTGGGTAATGTATTTCTTCTTTTTAAGATGTGTTTTTAGGACATGGGGCAAAGTGATTTTATACTTTAACCAGAACCTCAACTTACTTATAAGGTACTAGATTATACATGTACAAATCTTAAAAATAACTATGGCTTTTGGTCAAAGACAAAATCAATCTGCTGCTGACGGGAAAACATGAATATTTTGGCCAATCAGTGTTTAGTAGCATCACCGTTGTGTGTCCTCAGGTGGCAAAATTACTATGCCAGACCTGGTGTGATGAAGTATAGGAAATACATAGTCTGAAGGTCTGTAAAGGTGGATTCATGAGTGCTTGCTCAGACAGTGCCTCTTGATAACACTCTTGCGGCTGGAGCGAAAGGGACAGAAGGAGCAGATGAAGGGTTTCTCTCCTGAGTGGGTACGGCAGTGCCTCACAAAGACAGAGTGCCAGGGGGTGGAATAGCTGCAGTGGGTGCAGCGGTGGACCTTAAGGGAGCGGGGTCTGCCTCCCCTTCCAGTGCCACCTGCCAGTTTAGGTGCCCTCCCCCTACGCCCTCCATCCATGCCAAGCTGTGGTGGAGCGTTGATGGGGATGGTTACTGTGATGATGGTACTGGTGACTCTTTGCTCTCATTATACAGTATACTAAAGATTGCAGGGACACTAAAGTTATGACCAATCTCTCTCTCTCTCTCTCTCTCTCTCTCTCTCTCTCTCTCTCTCTCTCTCTCTCTCTCTCTCTCTCTCTCTCTCTCTCTCTCTCTCTCTCTCTCTCTCTCTCTCTCACACACACACACACACACACACACACACACACACACACACACACACACAGATACTAACTTGAGGCAGGTGAAATGGAGTTGTTTGTAAGTTGAATTGACTGTACAGCTCCATTTGTCCCTCACAGTTAAGGCTGTCAAGGTTGGGAAAGCCGTCATAACACCCATCAGTCTCATGAAGGCTCTGGGAGGCATGAAACCCAAAGTCAGCTAAGTTTATGATTCTAAATTTTAATAACTCCAGGGGTTAAATTTCATAACTAAAGTTGTTACTATATTTCTATGGACAGGAAGATAGTATTATGTATAGTTTATATCGAAGATATTATCAATAATAATGCGCAAAGGGAAATTTGATGACTTCTAGACAAATGAGTATCATTACAAAAAACAGAGGCTTGAATGCAGTTCTATGCATCACAGCTTCCTTACCTGTGAAATTCCTGAGGAGCCTGGCATGCCTGCTTCAGTCAAGTGTTGCTGAGGTAGTGGTAGTGGTTGTTGTTGCTGGTTCTGCTGCTGTTGTAGGCCAGGCACTGCTCCTCCACCTCCCTCCATGGTACACAGATAATTCTGTGGCTGTGAGCTGGTTCCCATTCCCCCTGTCAAACCAGTAGTGGTGGCTGAAGGGGGGAAGCCATCTGGGGCACAATCTAGCTGGCCATCATAGCACAGGCCAGGGCTGCTCTCAGAAAGTTCCTCCTTCACCACCACATCCTCAAGAGGGCTCTGTGAGGCCAAGAATGTATGAAGCTTTGTATTATTAACTCTTTATCAACTGAAGACAGGTATGTGTGTCCCTTAACTTATAGGTATTCCAGTTTCAGCAAAGAATAATAATACCAGGAGGTATTAAAGAGGTATGAATGAAAACAGGTTATTATAAGGTTTTCTAATACAGACCAGTAATAAAAACTTAAACACATGCATACAATGAGGAGAATGCTGGGCATAGACATTATTTCTGAATTAGTGCTTTGAAGAGAGAACTATTAGATCAACTCCTAAGCAAACTCAGGATCCCAAAGTGACCTTAATATTAGGGCTTGTGCTTTTTGGAGCAGTACTTGAGACCATTTACTGTACCCCTAATTATTAGACATCAGTCTCACCTTAAAGGATACATCAGGAGTGCATTCAAGGGCTCCAGTGTTGTGTGTTGGGGACGCAGGAGGCAAGAGCAAGGGAGGCTCTGAGATGTTGCCACTGTTTATGCCCCTCACCTTCTCAGCACCATGAATCACTTCCTGGCATTCCCCTGCTGTGCTGCTTTCCTCCACCTCACAGTAATCCTCATCCTGAGATGCAACAGTATCACTGCAGCGCTCTTTCTTTCTGCGCTTGGGCTTGGCAGCAGCAGCAGCAGCAAATGTGGTGGTGGCTGCAGCGGCTGCTTCAGTTGAGTCGTTCATGCTGTCATCTGGCACAGCCAGACCCTTGATGCACAGAGACTCGGCAGCACGGATGAGGCTGGCCAATTCATCCTGGGAGATGTTGGCTACGCCAGAGTACATGTAGCTGAGCAGTGCCTCAAGGTTCTTGGCTGTAATGTCCTTTAGCACAACAATGGGGTGCTTGCAAGCAGTGTGCTGAAACATGTCCTCAAAGTACTCACTGCAAGCTGCCAGCACCAACTTGTGGGCAGGGTAGAACTTTCCCTCACATGCCACTGTCACGTCACTGTAGTTGCCCTGCAGTGGAGGAGAGAAGTGAGATGAAGCAGCTCTTACACACAAGCGACTGCAGGCAGAGTGAAGTCAAGCAAGATGTTTTATCCACCATTTTACTTATAATAAGAATGTGTTAGAATTATTAATTTATCAAATCATGAAAATTATATTTCATGATACGGACAATATATTAATGTCTTTACCCCTAAATCTTTACTTTTTTCTCCACCTCTTGATGTTTTCTATTGTCTGAATGAAGACAGACCACTATCATGCATAATCATCATCAAATTAAGTCATCACACGTCAGCTTACCTTGTCTCGGAACTTTGAGATGATGTTTGAGAAGGTGACATTGTGGTATTTCCAGGACAACACCAACATTTTGTCTCCCATTGTGTCTTGGCACCTGCTGATGAACAAACACACTGCTAGCTGGAATGGACTAAATGACTTGAAAATGTAAAACTTTTAAATTACATACACATGATTCAGGAATGGATATTAGTATTATACTATTATAAATCACAAATGCAACATTAATTATAACAACATAAATAATATTCACCACCTCCCCTCCCCCCTCCCAAAAAAAAGAAAGAAAGAAAGAAAGAAAGAACTTTTCTCACCTCTGAAAGAATGTGGAGGTGTCCAAAAGACAGGCGCTATTATTGGTCTTCTGAAGAACGGAGAGTAAAAAACCATCAAAGGCACTACCACAAAACTGCAAAATAAAATGCATTTGTTCTATAGATACAGTTCAATATGTATTATTATACAGAAAGATATAATGTGTAGGTAGGGCAGTATATGTAGTAATGTTTTGTGTATTAGGATTCTAGTGGCCACATGGGTGTGAGTGTGTGTGTGTGTATGTGTGTGTGTGTGGATACAACAGTCTGTCTCTGCTTCTGGTTATGTGGAGCTTGGGAAAGACCTCCTGTCCCTGTGTGTCCCAAAGTGGAAGAGTGCCAGTTGACAAGCAGCAGCAGTCATGTGCAGACATGCTAAAGCAGTGGGCAGCCAGGGAAGCAGCCAGGGCATCTTGTTCCTGTAGGTATGAGGCTCAGATGGCAGCAGAGCTCAAGTCGGAGAGCAGACATGGATGGATGGATATACACATTGCTGTAAGCTATGCCTGGCTGTGTGGAGAATGTGAGGTGTCTGCTGGGTGCCAGAGTGCCAGCCCGAGGGGAGTGCATGGATGTAGATGTCCTGCTGGCTATGAGGCTTCCCTGCTGCTGGAAAGAGCGAGAAGCTGGACATGCTGTGGTAGGGAGCTGTGCCCAGATGTGAAAAGACTAAGGGTGTCTGCTGTGTTGCCTGCATGCTGACCTGAGGGAACTGTGTGGAGGTAGATGTCCTGCTGGCTGTGAGGTTTTCCTGCTGCTGGAGAGTGCAGCTGAGTTGGGAATTGAATGCAGCACAGTAAGGACGTGTGTGTAGTGTGTCTGAGAGCCAGAATAAGACATGTTTTTGAGTGTTAACCATGTCCTGTAGCTGTATTTGGAGGATAAACATGTGTCTTGTGTACCCAAGCATGTCATCACCACCTACAGTACTGTGTGCTGTCTTGAGTAAAGTTATCCCTGTGTTCATTGCCACTACTCCTGAGGTGACAGGCAGGAGGTTTGCAACTGTATGTATGTATATAAAGTTTGCTTTAATATAGTAAACATAGTTCATTTAGATCTATCAGCTAATGACAATTTAGGGATGAAACAGAATATTAATTATATAAGAAATTTTAATCTTAAAAATGAGTAACATATATAATGGAAAAGCAATACAACTCTTCTGTGAGTAAACAGCAACTCATGCATATGACACAGGTGTTCTTAGTAATGAGATCAGCATAATTCCAAAACAATACCAGAAAACTATAAATATACATAGGAAAAAAAATTAATAGAACCACATAATCAAAATACAATAACCTGTGATTGAGGAAACCTTTACAACAATAAAAAAAAATGTTCCATGTTTCCTTGATAATTATCAGATTGGAGCCTATAACTCCTCACTTATGTACATTATGGATATATTTTCTGCAGTAAATTTGCCTTTTCAACCAATATTCCCCTCTTGGCCATCCCCTAACCTGCCAGACCCCCATATCGTAAACTAACCTAACCTAACATTTTGTAACCTCCTAACTGAGGGACTTTGGCCTCCCCTGGACCCTCCATACTGTAAATTAAGCTAACCTGACATTTTGTAACCTAACTGGGAAGGCTTCGCCCACCGGGATCCCCCCGTAAGGTAAACTTATTACTAATTTCCGACAGGGTAAATTGGGGCTAGAAATGATCTAAACAGTGATATATAGACCCTACAAAGGGCTATAGTTATGTACGGTGTATTAGTTGAAACAGCAATAAAACCTTTTCTGCTTTTACTACAAGGTGCAAAGGGATAATACAGAGCCTATAACCTCATAATAATTACTAGCATAACTTTGGGAGACTATACCTGTGCTAAGAGTGAAAGGTAAGGCTTACACTAATCACTGCTAGCTACCTTGAAGCAGAGGGCACAGGTGAGAGCGAGGCGAGGCAGTAAGGGGCCCGAGCGTGTGCTGAAAATGGTTCATATCACCTATCGTGAGTTGCTCCAATATGCGAAGTTAACAAGACCAATCTCTCATAAACATGCCACACTTGTTTCCACTGTGTTCACCATTTGATCTTGTCCTGTGCCTAGCTGACGGTCATTCATGTTTCATTATCGCTCTAATCAGCTGACAATCCCGGTCCGTAACCTCAAAGTGACCTGACTTATGCCTTCGTGGTCAGGTGCAGGGCTGGTGAGTGAGGCTGAAGGGATTGATCAGACCAGTATCCTCTTCTCTCATTATCTTCCCACACTAACCTCCAGTGTTCACCATTCGATTTTGTTCTGTGCTCAGCTGACAGTTATTCATATTTCATCATCGTTCTAATCTTCAGGCCACCTGTCTTGTGCCTGCCTTCGTGGTCATAAACTGGTTTGGTAAGTGAAGTTGGAGAGGTTGCCAGATGTAATATTGCACTAGCTAACTACAGAAGTGCGCGTTGAGGCCGAATATTGCAATAAAGTAAAGATGTAATGAGGCTGATACGCCTGAAGGCGCCAACAGCTGAGCGAAGCACTGTTTGTTTTGGTCCACAGCTGAGGCTTTCGTTCCTCTTCCTCTTCTTGGGACTTGTTACGCCTTGAATCATTTACTCTTCTTCTTCTGGCCTGTTACGCCTTGAATAACTTTAGATTACTTTCCTTTTGTCTTCCTTTCTTCATCAGTTCCTAGGTACCCTTTATGATATAGGGTCCCTGTTCCTCACTGATTTTTTTTCATAAGGCTCTCTATCTTCTGCCTCCTCTCCACTCAACCTCCTCTCTTTTTTTTCCAAATCATCTCCCATCTCTTATTCGGCCTGCCTTGTTTTCTTCTTCCATCCACTTCCATATTTACCGGGACGATGTCTCAATTTTCAGCACTCGACGAAGAACGTTTTCCTGTGGTTCATTCTCCTTTCCCTATGTGTGTACTGCATCTCTTCCATGGAGCATCCCCTTTGAGTTTTCTTTTTTTTTTTTTCAAATGTCTTAAGTAATTACAGTATTTGAAATATGTAGAGTGGCTATCCGGTGCGTCTCCACTACAATAAACATTATATGAAACTGCAGGGACCCCACAGGGTTACATAGCAGCAATAGCATAATATCACCCCCACACCCCCCACCCCCCCCCCATGAAGCACCTTAGCTGAAAAGTGTTGCACCCTAAAAATATTGAAACAGCGAGAACAATTTGGGAGGAGCAAGTGAACCCACCGAAAATAGACAGAAAAGCGAAGAAATTTACAAAAGATGGGCGAAGCCATGATATTTCTTGTTGGCGCGCGCTTTTGATCTTGATGAAAATTTTAGTACATCAAAATTATGACAGTTGTTATTATATAACAACTTTTTTTTTATTAAAAAAATAGCATATACTTTTCAAATCATATTATCATATTACAGTAAATGGCAGTAATTTAATGCAGTAATTTGGAAATTTACTACTGATTGGGGCACTGGGTAACAGAGCCCCTCCCAAAAAAACTCACCAAAGCTCTAATTTTTGGTACTCGTCTAAACGAAAAGCAGCGGCCAAAGGTGACTGTGGAATCGAATTACGGCTACAATGGCTTTGATGGCTTGCTAACAAGCGAAAAAGGATGACTGGAATTGTCCCATTATATTTATGTGTAAATCATTGTGCTAAATCATTGTGTAAATTATGTATGTCTCCTTTCATATCTTTCAATGCTTCTTTCTTTTGTTTTCTAGTACTCGAACAAGATTTTTTTTTTTTTCTGTGACTTTACTGTCATTGTATTTTCTCCTGTCACAGTCAGTCGTGTTATAATTCTTCTGTCTACCTCCTTCCTCCTCACCTCTCCCTCTCAGTTCCTGTGTTTTAATGCCTCTGTGTCTCCTTCCTTCATATTTTAAATGTTCCGATGTCTCATTTTCCAGTACTCGACTAAGAATGTTTTCCTGTGGCTCATTATTGTATTGTCATTATATTTGTCTCCTGTCAATTCCTATAATGTCTCTGTCTCCTCCCTTCTTTCTCACCCCCCAGTCATGTTTCCCAGTGATTCTTGCTATTTTTCAGTCTAATGCTCACACTGTCCTATAGCTAAGTGGATGCACTAATCTCAAAATAGGCACAGTATGATTGAGATTTCTTTGCTGATGGAGATAATATTTATAATTCTTGGATTAATGACTTGGGGTGGACAACAGAATGGCTGGAAAATATTTAACCCGCAGTATTATGTGTTATTCAAGATATACCACTCAAAATACAGCTCTCTTGTCTCCCTCATAAAATACGGGACTTATACTTTCATTGGTAATTGGGCAGACTGGCAGGTATTCTAATTTTGTGCGTATCTTTGCATATATGACATCGAACATAACAAAACAGCTGTCACTGATGAATCAGCTCGAAAACCACATTATAAAGTCACTTCGTGACTTCTGAGAAGATCAAGGTCAACAGTTGCATCACTGACCTATAATTTGTATATACAGCTGAAGATTCCAAATAACCTTTAAAATCATACAAAATGAGTGTTCTAAGAAAAAAAAAAAAAAAAAAATATATATATATATATATATATATATATATATATATATATATATATATATATATATATATATATATATATATATATATATATATATATATATATATATATATATATATATATATATATATATATATATATATATATATATGAGAACGAAATTTGTATTTACTATTTTACGTTTCTGGAGTCTTTGCTCCAAAATCAATGAAATTGATTTTGACGCCTCTGTGAATGGATTCCGATCTGCCTCCAACTCCGATTGTCCATCACACACACACACACACACACACACACACACACACTTTGCAATAATATATTTATATTTAGATGAGTAAGCCTGTGTGATATGTACACGATGCAGAATAAACATGCTATGACAATCGTCCATGTGATGAAACAAGGAAGTCAGCAGGCCGAGCAGCTGTGACGGAGGGGAGGCAGAGGAAGGAGGGTCGAGAGGGACATAAGCCACCGAAAGCCAGCCAGGACTCAAGAGGGCTGCTGCTGGAGAGCCTCAGTCAAGGAGTAGCGAGCCCAGTGGCGTGAAGGTGGCTGGGTCACTTCCACCCTCGTCATGAGTCGTCCACATTCCCTCCACTTTCCCTCTGACTTTCTTGCCGAAGACCACGCCATATTCTCACAAAACAGACTTGAGAGGAATGTCAAGGGAGGATCTGATCCATTCCTCGGACCTGCCGGAGGCCTGGCCATGGCTGCATCATCTGAAAGGTCCAGTGATTGCGGAGGAAGAACTGATAAAAGTGAGACCAGCAGAAAGTGTGAACCTTGCCACGAGAGACGGCCGAGGCTGCGACATGCTGAAGAGGATGAAGAAGAAGCAGAGGAGGAAGTAGAGCCGGAGGAAGAGGAGGACCTGTGGTGGCTAGCAGGAAGCGAAGAAGAGGAAGAAGACCAAGAATCACTGTGTTCCTTGCCTCGGCGCCGTTCCATCACACAATGCTCCCCGCACGAGAAGGAGCAAGGTTGCTCAGGATTGCGGCGGGCGCTGACCTCCTTCAGTCTGCGACTGTTGCACACGGAGAAGGAGCGGCCCGTGCAGCGCATTTTGCGGCCACCTAGGAGACGTCAGACCATGAGGGGGCTAAGCGGCCTGCCGATTGAGGCTGCTAATCAGTGGAACGCCACAGCAGCCTTTGATGGCTAACCCGTGCGTAGGAACCTGTGTGGTTTAGCCATTCTTACCAGATACCAGAGGTGGTGTTGGTACTGCAATCGCTCGGGGTTTTTTAGCTCAGCACTGTGTTTTCGCTCTGGAAAAAAGGTGGTTACAGTAGAACAAATAGGCTGTGCAACAGAGCTGGACCTGACTACCCGAAGTGCGGACCAATATAGCTCGCTTAGCTCGTGGTCTCTTCAGTAGCTAGAAGCGTCCCTGCTAGTAACCGTAGTAGCATATGAGTTCTGAATTCCAAAGTCACTGAAGAGAAGGTAACTTAATAGAATACAACGTAAGAACATTAGAAAAGTCTACTCAACAGCATTTTATTATTTTTAGGTACTCGTAATGTGATACATTGTTATACCGCGACAAATAATATAGTGGTAGCGGACTGACTCACATTCGCTTCGTCCACGTTATCTTCAGTGTTATTACAGGTGTTTCCAACGGTTGTTCCTCCTCTAATGACAACCAGAATCTACAGCATCCCCTTTATTATCTTACGTACTCAATATATATATTTTTTTTTCTTGTTTTTTTTTCTGCATTTCTTAGCGTTGTGAAAATATTTGAATTTCATCACTGGGTTTTTTTTTTTTTTTGCCATATAGAGAAGAATGAATCAGACTGTCTTACTACTTAAAAAAAATGGATCTGTAGGATTATGTAAAAAAAGTATATATATATATATATATATATATATATATATATATATATATATATATATATATATATATATATATATATATATATATATATATATATATATATGTATATATGATTTTATTTTATTTATTTTTATTTATTTTTTTTTAATTAAAGAGAAGACTAAGTAAAATAAACAATCAAGACATAGTAACTCGGTCCAGGAATAGATACGACGCATTATACGTTTTTTTTTCTCTTTCAATATTCACGTATTTATTTATTTGATTATATATTTAATTATTTATTTTCCATACCGCAGCCCATCGATCGTACAGAATAAGTCAGCTGTGATGACGAGGTGTACGTGACATGTTTGTAAGATGTATACATAGCTATTATTCATTGTCTATTTTGCAATAAACGTGAAAAAAATCCTCCCTCACTCATCTTCTCTTTTGTGCGCACATTCACACACACACACACACACACACTGGTCACGCACCCAACATGTGATCGTTAAGACTGGCTGCTCTGCTTGCATTATACTTGCATTCATCCTTGCCTGTCACTCCGCTGGTTGAGGTTCACAATTGGGTTTACATTCTCAAACATTTAGAATCTTAATTAACTTAAGAATATAAGGAAATCTGCAATAACCCATCAGTCCTAAACGTGACACTCCCTGTACGAAACATATCTACTTATTTCCACCTATCATTCTTATCCATAAATTTGTCTAATCTTATTCTGAAGCTCCCTAATGACTCAGCACTAGCAACCTGGTTGCTGAGTCTATTTCATTCATCTACCACTCTGTTCCTTGCATTTTTTTTTTATCTAACTTTATCAAGCTTGAGCTCATTATTTTCTTTTTCTCCTGTCATGAATACTGACTACTGACTCCTGAAGATTTTACTTACCCTTGGTGTATCACTTCATTCTAACAAGATCTACTGGTGTTCAAGAGTGTTTTCATCATTCTAGGGATATTTTTTTTTAAGAGGATTTCCGTCCAAGAGCAACAAAAAAGCTGTAAAAAGGGCCCACTGAAGGTAGAGTCAAATGGATTATTAATTTAACAAAACCTCTGCATTATTATCAACAGAGAGAAAAAAAAATATATAAGAGCCCGAATAATCAACTATTTAGCTTTTGAAAATAGTACCATTGAGAGAACAAAGCATTTCAAAATACGGGCTCGGCGTTTTCAATTATGTACGAGCATCTATAGTAATGTCTCTTAACAAGAGGATGCGGTGTGTGGCGTGTGAACAAAAAAATAACAATAATAACCTTGGCTATATGTTGAACTGCGTATGTGAATTATAAGCTCTCTCAGGGTACACACACACACACACACACACACACACACACACACTGATCACGAGTCAAGGACGTGATACTCAAGATTGTGGGTGCTTGAAGTAAGAGTACACACACACACACACACACACACACACACTGAACTCATACAAACAAACACACATTCGCATGACATGTATACTGCTGAACATATAAAAAATAGTAATTATTAAGTATATGAAGTACGATAATAATAATAATAATAATAATAATAATAATAATAATAATAATAATAATAGTAATAATAACAATAATAATAATAATAACAACAACAACAACAACAACAACAGCAGCAACAACAACAACAACAACAACAACAACAACAACAACAACAACAACAACAACAACAACAATAATAATGATAATAAAAATAATAATAATGAGAAGAAGAATCAAATACACTATGCAACCTCTCTCTCTCTCTCTCTCTCTCTCTCTCTCTCTCTCTCTCTCTCTCTCTCTCTCTCTCTCTCTCTCTCTCTCTCTCTCTCAGCAATGACAATCTTTGCAACTTCTGCCACGCGTGACCTGAATCCGAAGTAAGAGGAAGTTTGATGAGAAAGTCGAGAATCAATTTGTTTGTTGAGCATCTTACTGACGCTCCCCTGTCTCCTCTTCCTCCTTTTCTTCTTCTTCTTCCTCCTCCTCCTCCTCCTCAGTTCTTTCTTCTTTTTTTCTTGCACATTTCTTTACTCTTTTCTTTTCATTTGCTTGCTCTTATTGTTGTTGTTGTTGTTGTTGTTGTTGTTGTTGTTGTTCTCTCTCTTCCTCCTCCCTCTCTCCTCCTCTCCTTCATTTCTTTTTATTTACATTTTTCTTTATTTTCACTTCTTTCCTTTTTTTCTTTTTTCTGTTCCTGTTCCTTCCCTCTTATTTTCAGTTTGCTTTTCTTATTTCATTCTTTTTACGAAAGAGAGAGAGAGAGAGAGAGAGAGAGAGAGAGAGAGAGAGAGAGAGAGAGAGAGAGAGAGAGAGAGAGAGAGAGAGAGAATGAATGTGTGTTTATGGTCATGAAGTTAAAAAGACAATTAGCAAAAAATTAACTGATAATAGAAAAAAACACGATAGAAAAAACCGATCATATTCTCTCTCTCTCTCTCTCTCTCTCTCTCTCTCTCTCTCTCTCTCTCTCTCTCTCTCTCTCTCTCTCTCGTGACATAATCTGATCTAGCCCTGCCTATTTTGGCCCACTTATAGAATCAAAGAGTCACGTCAATAACCCGGCACCTTCTCACCTCATGCTCACGTCCCTCGATCACTGCTCTGTTCAAAACTCTTAACCTCATCCCTCACATCATAAAGGCTCCACTGGAATTTGTTTGGGTGTTTTCAAGAGTGTTTTCATGATTATGGTAATAATTTGGCAAGAATTCTGCATAGTGAGTCGGAAAGGTACGTATAAGAACCGGGTAAATCATCCCTTACGAGAGAATTGAAGCGTTTTCTTACTGTATTGAAATTGTGGTCTCGTGTAAGTTTTCGGTATTGATTTTCAAGAGTGTTTCTGCATATTGAGTGAGAAAAGCATGTATGAGTACCGGGCTAATCATCTTCGTTGCCTTTGAAAATATTCTTGATGAGAGAATTGAAGAGTTTAATAATATTATGGCTTCCCTCCACTCCTAGCGTATTGAAATACTGTAAAATAGTCAGGTGCAGGTTTTCGGTATATATAGTTTCTAAACGTACCCCGGAGGTAGTGTCACTTAGTAATATTGCCTAGAATTCCCGAGATGAAGTAAGAACTGTCATACTATGTGATCTTGCTGACTCCCAAAATTTTATATTTCTGCGTCTTTCTCTGCTACTTTCAGCAGACTGGTGGAAGAGATGGTTGCATCATCAATGGAAAAAAATCCACTTTCAATTACATGGCTCTAGTGGAAGTGACTGGTGTTTTCAAGTGCGTTCTCATGATTTTAATGATAGTTTAACAAAGATTTATGAATCATCAATAAGGAAAAAGTGCCATAAGAACCCGACTAGCTAGTCATATCTGTGGCCTTTGAGAACAATCCTTACGAGAGAATAACAAAAGCGTTTGACAATACGTGTCCTTGTGAAGGAAAAAGCAGTACTACTTATGCATTCCCTGAGATGGTGGTTCCTGGCAGGCTGTAAATGAAAGGGGAAGGTTTACTTAATATTTTTACACCCCTCCACGCTGCCTAAGAAGAGCGATTCGCTTAGAATGTATCAGTAGGTGCAGTAGGTTGTGACGCAGTAGTGACAAGCTCTGTGCGAAGACTGGCTCTCTCTCTCTCTCTCTCTCTCTCTCTCTCTCTCTCTCTCTCTCTCTCGTGTGTGTGTTTCGCGTGAGAGAGAGAGAGAGAGAGAGAGAGAGAGAGAGAGAGAGAGAGAGAGACTTATAATGCTGTTCCCCGCAATAAATAAATAAATAAATAAATAAAATGAAAAAAAAAAATAGAAGAAGCAAAAGACCTGGCTAATTTAGTAGGTCAAATATTTTGATATACACCCCACTTCTGAACCAGTTCATCTCGTAAGTAGGAGAAACAGAAACGGGTGTATGTTTCCAGAGTTTATGAAAGAGACGGAGTTAGGTACGTAGGCCTGCTGGTTATAAATCTTGCATACTGATCCATCATTTAAATACAACACACATAACACTGTATTACGTTATATGGTAGTAATTAATTATTCATTTAATTAGTTGGTTAGTTAGCTACATTATAGTTTGAAACAACGTTATTATGTTACATTCTCTCTCTCTCTCTCTCTCTCTCTCTCTCTCTCTCTCTCTCTCTCTCTCTCTCTCTCTCTGGTAAATGATACTAGCAGATAAAAAAAAAAAAAAAATCGTGGAAGGCAAGAATCGTAGGCGAATACAAACAAATAATTGGAGAGAGTAGTAGCAGGAGAGAGTATGGTCGTGTTGGACTGAAAATAGATGTCTGTACAACTTTAATAGACAGGTAATGAGATACGTTCAGTAGTAGTAGTAGTAGTAGTAGCAGTAGTAGTAGTAGTAGTAGTAGTAGTAATAGTAGTAGTAGTAGTAGTGGTGGTACCACCAATAATAGAACTAGTAATTACTTTATTTTCTTATTAAGAGGGGACTATCGGACAGCGAGAAGGTTGAAAAAAGACCAGCTGAAGGTGGCAGTCCCTTAAGGCTGTAATTACCATTATATCACAAAACTCAAACTCTCAGTAATACCACAAACCCCAACAGTACACCAAAACACTACAGTACGTGAGAGAAAGTGGTGGAATAGCGAGCCTGTTGGGAAGAGTGAAGCCTGAGGAGCAACAACACTGAGGGCGAGAGCGAGAAAGAGAGAGAGAAGACGGGTTGCAATGTTCCATCCTCGCTGCGGCCGCTGCGTTCACCTTGCTAATGGAAATAAGACCGCCTTTAGGAGCAACCCGACGCAGGAGTTCAACCGAGGACTCATATTCAGCCTCGAGCCCATCAAAGATAACGAGGTGTTCGAAGTGACGATCGATAAGAAGGTGAGACATTGACAGAAAGAAAGCCACCCAGGTCTTGTCAACACCCCAATATTTGCTCCTCCCCGCTCCTCACTCTTAAGTATTTCACACTACGGTTCATTCTACTGGTGTTTCCTGGTGTAGGTCTATGTTGCTTGGCCTGGTGAGGGTCTTGTGTGTGTTGCGTGCTGTGTTGTGTTGTGTTGTGTTGTGTTATTGGGTGTGTTGTTTTGATGTGACCTGAAGGTGACAAGAGAGATTGTTTTATAGGTGAGTGGAAAGTATGTGGATGTTTGAAGGTTGGCATTACGGATATTTCTTTGTTAGCTGGTCTAGTTTAACTCTTAAAATACTTTGTAATATGTGGTGTGTTGTGTTATTGGGTGTGTTGTTTTGGTGTTGTGATCTCAAGGTGTTGACAAGAGGATAGTGTTTTATTGGTGAATGGAAGCTGTGTGAACTAACAGGTTGGTATCATAGCTCTTTATTCGTTTGGTGATCCATTTCAACTCTCAGAATACTTGGAATGTTAACATGTACACTGTTAAATAAGTAATGATGTAGTTGGGGATAAATGGTGTGAATATTAACAGGTTGATATTATAGTTATTTCTTAGTTTGCTTATCCAGTTTAACCCTCAAAATGCTTGGAATTATGCGATGTACACAGGTAGGTAATTATATGATATTTCTAGAATGTGGCTGACCAAAATAATAGATGGTTAGTTTGCTGATTCAATTTAACTCTTAATATACTTAGAGGTTATGAAATATACACTGTGAAATAAGCAATGACGTAATGTTTCTAGAATATGGCTGATCAGAATAATACAATCTTTAGTGACTGGATGTATTTCATTTTCTGACAATTTATATCAAGGAGCTTAATAGTAACTATGTTTCATATTTCACTGTTTGGAATATTTCCACTCAGCTTCATCTATCTGATATTAATAGTGGAATATTTCCACTCAGCTTCATCTGTCTGAAATTAATAGTAACATAATAGTCTGATACAGAATTGCAAGAGATTTGGTGTTTGCAATGAATTTCAGTATTTATTATTCATATTGGTCAGATTTTGCCTAATTTTCCACCTTATTGTTATGCCTGTAGTTTTAAAGCTAAATTTGTAGTGACATTGTTTTCTTATTGATGGTGAAAGATTAATGGAAATATCACTCACAAGAATAACTTCTTTTTGATCATCTATCTAATTGTCATGTGTTTTTAAGTCCACTTCTAGTAATAGTGGAGAATTAAAGAAGCTACTATTCATATTGCTAATTTTTTTATATAATTACAGCATAGTTTTATTGTTTCTAAATTCATCACTGGTACAACTCTGTGTATTTGGTCTATGGAGATTGGTTAGGAAGTCATTCTGTTGCTATAACTTATCACATTGGCCAGTATGGAGCACTCTTCTATCAACTCAAATCCCATGTCCTCCAAATTATCATGATTAAGTGACTAATTATTTTCTTTGCCCTAACTGAGGAGCAATAAAATAATTTTTTTAGAAATTTGTAATTATTTTCTTTGCTTTAACTGAGGAGCAATGAAATTATTTTTTTAGAGATTTGTCTCTTGCTATAATGAAAGAAAGAAAAATGGGAAATTAACCATCAGAAGTTTATAATTTAAAGGAAATCTTCCAGAGTACTGTGTAACTATGCAATTTGTTTATTCTCTTCTCTATCTGTAAGTTATTTAATGAAAAGTAGATAGCTGGTATTACTGGGACACTACTATAGCTTAACTTCAAAGCTATGATCCATTTCTACGTAGCTGAGGAGTATACAAATATTCACTGCTGTTTCTTGTTGATGTATGACTCATGACTTTCTAGTAAGGAAATCTCCAGAGGCTTTTGGAATTTTTCAGTCATGACAACATAGCAATAAGAAGATAATAATTGATAGACTAGCAATTTCAGCATTTTTAAGTAATTGCATTTCAAATAGGGCCTATTGACTTTTTGCAGCTTTCCTAATGTTCTTCTAAAATAAGTACCTAATTGCAACCATTGTATATTAAATACATGAGAATGGAAAAAGAAAAAGAGAGAGAATTAGCAACTTAAATGCTGCTCTTTCCTTTCACAGTTGAACATAAGGAGTGGAAGCATTGAAACAGTATCTAATTTTATGATAAAATTAATTAAAAAACACAAGGATGCAGAAAGAGAGAAAGAGAAATGGTAACTTACTGGCTGTTTCTTCCCTTCACAGTTAAACTAATTAAAAAACACAAGGATGCAGAAAGAGAAAGAGAAATGATAACTTACTGGCTGTTTCTTCCCTTCACAGTTAAACACATGGAGTGGAAGCATCGAAATAGGTGTGACCGTTTGCAATCCAGATGTCATCGATATCCCCATCACTGCCACCGACCTACGAGGAGGAACATGGGTAAGGATGAGAGTGAGGGAGGGACATCAGTAGGGCTAAAGAAGAGGGAGGAGAGAGGGACATGGGTAAGGGTAAGGGTGGATAGGGGAAATGGGCAAGGCTAGAAATGAGGAAGGTTTATGGGGAGACATGAATCATGTAAAGCAACATATGAGGAAGAAACTTGAGTAAAAGGGAGGGACATGGGTGAGATTAAGAGTAAGGGAAGAACATGAGTAAAGCTAAAGATAAGGGAGGGATATTAGTAAAAGTGAAGGAGAGAGGAACATAAGTAAGGCTGAGAATGAGGGAGAGACATAAGCAAGAATTAAAATGAGAAAGAGATGAAGGTGAGGGTGGAGGAGGAACATAAGTAAGGCTGAGGGTGAAGGAAGGGCATGGATAAGGATTAAAATGAAGGAGGAACATGAGTAAGACTGAGAATGATTGAGGAACATGAGTGAGACAGAGTGGGGAGAAACATAAGTAAGAATTAAAATAAGGGAGGGACATGGGTGGAGGTGAGTGACAGAGGGTTAGGCTGAGAGATAGGGAAGGTTGAAAGAACATATAAAAAATAGTAGGACAGTTAGGAAGGGTGAAGGCTAAGAAAGTAGAAACATAGGAAACAATAAATAGGAAGAAAAATAAATTTGAAGTATGTATAGGGAATTGAATTAACAGTTGAGGAGACTGGGGAAGGAAGAACATACATTAAGTTAGTTTGTCTTTATGTTATATTCTTATACCTTTTCCTGTTATGACATTTTCCTTGGCTTGATGAATTTTACAGATGTCATTAAATTAGTTGATTCACATATTACATTTTTCTTCTTTACTAAATGCAGTGGAATATGCAGCCTGTAAAAGATGATGGTAATTCTCTTCCATGGTATTCCTTTTCCTCTCTATCTTCATCTTCATTCTCTTCCATGTTATTCCTGTGCCTGTGTACCTTCATCTGCCACCCACAGATCATGCTGGGGCAGGGCGTGCTGCGGGACGGCCGCTCCCTCCATGAGGCATATGGCTGTGACCTGGACAAGCTGGTGGAAGGAGACAGGGTGGGGGTCATGAGGACGTCCCAGGTACACATACTGGCTACTTTGTCACTTTATTACTGATTCTGTCTTTAAGTGGTATAGGGGATATAACAAGGGTGACATAAGCAAAATTCTCAGGATCACTAATCAGGATAGAACAAGAAATATTGGCTTCAAGCTTGAAAATGTTAGATTTAAAAAAAGAGATTGGAAGGCATTGGTACTCAAATAGAGTGGTAGATGAATGGAATGGACTCAGTAATCATGTTGTTGTGCTTAGTCATTAGGGCACTTTAAAAGAAGATTAAACAAATTTATGGATGGGGATGATTGGTGGAAATAGGTACGTATGTTTCATGTAGGGACTGCCACATGTCGGCCTGATGGCTTCTTACACCTTCCCTTATTTTTAATTTTCTTATTGTTTGAATTTCCACATTCTGATGCATTAAATTCTGATATGTATTTATCTAAAATGTGTTTCTACCTACTTATCACACTGTACTGTTTAAATTTTGTTTACAAGTTCCATATTCTGATGCATTCAATTATGAAATGTGTGTACAGGTTTTGTCTTTATCTTCCTCAGTACTCTTCTATGGCTGATTTCACAGTCGCTTTCTTTTGTTGTGATCATTACCAGTGTGTGGTGATCTCCACTACCAACAACAAATCCTATTTCACAGTTGTTTTTTGCGGCATTGTTTGTTTTAATCCTTACCAGAAATTGGAACCTGTGGTAACTCAGGCTTGGGAGCTGCTGGGCATCTCCAATGGATCTTACCAATGCATTTATTTCTTGCAGATAGCACAAGTTCTCATCCTATTTTATTTGTATTATTTCCTAAATTATATATTAAAATTATCTAACAATACAGCAACACTTTGTAAGCTATAATATTAATATGATAAAATTTAAGAATAATTTGGATGGCAGCATGAACTCACTTCACCAGCTGATGAAAACTTCACTACTTGTCACCCTTGTTTCATCTGCTATGCTTCCTTGGTTAAAACTGTAATAATCCTCACATACACACAGGGTGTATGGAATTTATCACCTAAGAGAAATATTAGATAATATTGAAATAACATTACCATTTCCATCAGAGAGCTAGGCTGGCTTCCATTAGGCTAGATTTAAATTCATTCAGTTAATTAATTTAATTACTAATCCTTACAATGTGTAGATCATGATTAAAAAGTTTAATTTTTGCTGAGAAATAAGTAATCATTCTCAAAATTAGTAGGCTAACCACTTTGCTCCGGATGCTTAAAATACGCTTGTTGCTTATATATGGCATAGGCCTGCTAGCGGTAATTTATCTAATTTCTAATACTATAATCTCTCTCTCTCTCTCTCTCTCTCTCTCTCTCTCTCTCTCTCTCTCTCTCTCTCTCTCTCTCTCTCTCTCTCTCTCTCTCTCTCTCTCTCTCTCTCTCTCTCTCTCTCTCTCTCTCTCTCTCTCACACACATTTATGATTTGGGGTGGTTGGAGGGTAGTAAATTACAGAAGAGGTGGTAATGGGTGAAGGAGAGGAGAGGGAAGACAAAGTTGTCAGAAAAGAGGTTAGTGGGCAACTGTGTGTCTACGGACATGAGTGAGTCACTCTCTCTCTCTCTCTCTCTCTCTCTCTCTCTCTCTCTCTCTCTCTCTCTCTCTCTCTCTCTCTCTCTCTCTCTCTCTCTCTCTCTCTCTCTCTCTCTCTCTCTCTCTCTCTCTCTCTCTCTCTCTCTCTCTCTCTCTTTCTCCCCTTTTTAGTGCTGGCATGGCCACTTCTTTTGTCATGAATTAACTAGTTTTTTTGTAATATGGGTGCTCCATCATACCAACATTACTGAATCAGAAGTATTCATTTTGTTATGATCGTTACCAGGTTGGGGATTAGCGGAAACATGAAAACAACTACTGTGAAATCAGATCGAAGTGTTGGTAATGCCTGTTACCAAGTTGGTAAGGTTTTTGGTTGGAATCTTACCAAGCAACTGTGAAATTGGCCCTTAGACTAGAAATTTACTTGCTATCAGTACTTGTATTTTATATTGCTTATGTGATTAAGTTCTTAGTATATAATATGAAAGCCATTACCTTAATCTCAATTCATATTAGTCTTAGTTGCTTTCTGGGTTTTATAACTGCCAGCTCAGTTCTTACATTCTTTTATATGTGAGATTATGGATAACAACACTTCAGTCCAAGACTGAGGAACTTCAACCTTTTGTATGTGTATTTCTGTTATTATGATAAGATACTGTACATTAATGTAGTAAGGTAAACTGTCCAAGTTAATTCCTGTAAAGTGAGTGCTGGAGTACTTTTTCTTCTTCATCAGGAACTAAAGGGCTAAAAGAGTAGTGTGAATGTGAAAGTTGTGTGCCTTGTCTTGCTGTCCATTTTTCTGGGGAGACAGCCTTGGTATATGTGTGTAGGTATTTTAAGTGAAGTAAAGATAAAGCTGAAATAACCAAGGAATGTTCTTCGGCACTCTAGGGAGACCTGAAGTTCTTTGTGAATGGTGACTGCCAGGGTGTTGCAGCGGCCAACCTGCCACAGATGCTTTATGCTGTGGTGGACATGTATGGCAAATGTGCACAAGTCACTGTCACCGCGCCAGCCACTCCTGACTCCAGTGAGCTCCATTCCAGTAATTCTCCACATGATGATTACTGTTCTCCCTTCCTCCTTGTGCTAATTGTGGATATACATTTCAACACATACCCATAGCATTATGAGACTGCTGTTTATTTAGCCACTAGTTATATTTTTCTGCTGTTTATTTAGCCACTAGTTATATTTTTCTGTGATTAACTAAGGGAGTAATTATTGCAGACACACTAGATGAGGACTCCATCAGTGAGGTGTCATCACTACGGGACTCTAACATCCTAGACTCACAGCTGGATCCTCTGCCACCACTACCTGCCCCTGCCACTACCGCCACCACCACCACCACCACTACCATCACCCCCACGGCTGCCACCAACACCACAGTCCCAGCCACCACCAGTAATGTCATCAATAACAATGACAACACCCTCATTGCATCTGCTATCCCTGAAGGTGCTGCTTCTATTGCAGTCACTACGACAGCTACCACCACCACCACTGCTGCTCCTCCCAGCGCCCCACCCAGCTTTGCCTCAAGTAGTGCGCTGAGCAACCATGTGGCCAACATTAGTATTGCCAACAGCCTTATGTCCAATAGTGATAGCAACTTGCTACACCAGGAGCGTGACAGCCGGGACAGTGGCGGTGGTGGTGGTGGTAATGACGTGCCCTTTGGTGCCTCGCTGCGGCCCCCCGACACCTGTGCCAACTCCCCATTGCCTGATGCTACACTGGGATCTGTCTGCAATAATAACAACAACAACAACAACAACAATAACACTCAGGCGACCGGCACCCCATCAGGCTACACGATGGGAGGTGCTGTGGGAGGCTCTGGCAGCAACAACAATAAAAACAATAATAACAACAACAACAACAACAACAATGCTGGTGGTGGGGACAAGGCCAGTGGGAACATGGGGCCTGGCCAGTCAGGGAACAGCAGTCACAGTACTTCAGACAACATGGTGGGTTACTCTTCAGCGTCTGATCGCCTCCGCTTCCATGACAAGTGTGGCACACTGGTCAAACTGTCCAACGGTGCCCGCACTGCTGAGAGGCGGCGCCCTCTTGATGAGTTCAACAATGGAGTGGTGATGAGCTACCGTGCCCTCAGGGAGAACGAGCTGTTTGAGGTACTTGTTTTTTTCTTGTATGCAGTTGAGTCAAGCTTGCATTGTCTTGCCTCCATATCTTCTTTGCTTTTAAGTTTTGAAATGAGGATTTACCTTTGATATTTCATTCCTCATAGTGTTTTTTATATCATGATCAAAATCCTTTTCTTTCTCTTTTCCTGCAATGTATTAAGTTTTAGCTGATCTCTTTTCCCATCTTATCCTTTCAGATCCGCATTGACCGCCTGGTGGACAAGTGGTCAGGCAGCATTGAGGTGGGCATCACCACCCACAATCCTGGCCTTCTGGACTTCCCCGCCACCATGACCAACATGCGCTCTGGCACCACCATGATGAGTGGAACAGGCATCCTCACCAATGGCAAGGGAACCCACCGGGAATATGGAGAGTTTAATCTTGATGAGCTGAAGGTATGATTTGTTTATGCTCTTTTGCCTTGGATCATTGCTACAGTTGTGAGTTTATTAATAAGCTTACCATGGTATTTGGGAATTTCAGGAAGGTGACAGGATAGGTATGATGATCAAGACAGGGGGTGAACTCCACTATTACATCAATGGACTAGACCAGGGCATTGCTGCAACAGGTGTGCCACCTCCTGTGTGGGCAGTGGTGGATCTGTATGGAATGACTGTCAAGGTAAGGAGAGGGTCTGTCCTGATCTCGCTTATTCATGTTCGCGCCTGTTTTTTTTATTCCTGTAAGTAAGCTATGCCTAAACTCCTGGAGTGTAGTAGAGTTGTCCAATGAGACCATTCCCTCCCACTAGGGGCTGACAGAGCAAATAGTGTCCATGATGTGTGTATTAGTGTGTGGTGCTTTGTCTGGGCCATGCCATGTAGGAATGCTGGCCTGATATATGGATAGGTACTAATTTGTTGGGCTTTCATCCATTGTTTTCTCCACACTAACTCTCTTTTCTGGCACTCATAGGTGACCATTGTGGAGCGTGATGAGAGGGAGGAGCAGAACCTGATCACGCGGCGGAACACCCAGATGGGCGAGGCACAACCCACTCTTTCAGACACGGGCAAGTGCTTTTACTCAACTTAACTTTCTTGTGTACATTTTTTATCTTACTTTATTTATTTATTTTTTATTTATTTATTATTTGTTTATTATTTTTTTCAACCACTAATGTCTACATTTCCAAATTTGACAAATGTTTGAAAGGAACTTTTTTCCCTGTTATGATAATTATTTAATCTATATAGGAGGATTCTAAGTTTTTGTTGTTACTGGTCCTGAGACATATTTAATGGCTTCATTCATTTACTTTGTAGACATTTAAAAAAATTAATAGGCAGTATTATATAATAAAACTAATTGTATGAAAACTGTATCATGATTAGTACTCCCAATCCTTTACAACAACTGATGCCCATAAAGTGATGGAAGGAGTATTTTTTTCTTCTCTGTCTGGGGCCAAGGGGCTAAGAGAGTGGTGTGAATGAGTGTGAATGTGAAAGTTGTGTGCCTTGTCATGGCTACTGTACCTATTTTGGGGAGACAGCATTGCTATATGAATGTGTGTATTTGTGTATAATTGTAGGTATTGCACTTTCCTATATCATACGTCATTGAAGTTACACAGTTCTAATGTTGCTCCATTTATGACATCATAGTAGGAGGAATTCAGTACAAGAAGGGAACTGTTCTCTAGTTTCAGCTCACCCTCCTTTCCACAGCCTCAGATTAACATACATTTTCCTGTCCAGGCCACTCAGATGAAGACACCGGAGAGGCCCTGTTGTTCCACCCCAACTGTGGTACCTATGCTCAAGTGATTAACAATGGCCGCACAGCCCACCGGCCCAAGTATGGTTGTCGGGTGGTTCTTGCTTCCTTGCTAATCACCCTCATTCTTGTTCTTTCACTAACCCTCCTTACTCCCAGATCACCTCTAAATGTTCAGACCTCAGTTTTGTCTGATGATCTAATGATACTGGAAACTACTTTTGTTATGTTGCTCATAACAGGAAAAGCCTCCAGTCTTCCATTTCTTGGTTTTAGATATTCTTAAGATATGTGTATGTGTACTTACTACCTTAAGTTACGAGTATTAAGAACTTGGATTTTGCAGATTTGTGTTACTGTTTCCATATAATACGCCTTAACAGTCTTTTTATTTTAATTCCGTGACTGATAACTCTGATGCATGACTTTTAGTGCTGCCGATGACTTCAATAATGGGGTTGTCCTGACACGTCGCCCCCTCAAGTCAAATGAGATGTTTGAAGTTCGGCTGGACCGGTGTGTAGACAAGTGGGCCGGCTCCCTGGAAATTGGTGTGACCACCCACCCTCCCACTGACCTGGAGTACCCCTCCACCATGACCAATGTGAGGTCAGTGCTGTACAGGGAACAGTCATGAGGGCCACATTGGGTTGTTCTGTCTTTAATACAGATCGTGTGTTGTTTAGATATAGATTGTTTGTTTTTTTCATGATAGTTTGGATACTGTTATAGACAAAGAAGTCATCTCATAATCTGGCAATAAATGTATGAATTTATTATTTGTAATATTTCAGTTTTGTTATTGCAGTTTTCTTCTAGCATGTTTTTTTCATACTTGCTGTGAGGCCTTGTTAGTTCATCAGGATTTTCTTGTATAATTTGGTTCATTAGGGAGCATCAAAGGAAGATTAGACAAATTTATGGATGAGGATGAAAAATGGAAGTAAGTAGATATGTTTCTTACAAGGACTGCCAAGTGTAGGTCTGATGGCTTCCTGCAGCTTTCCATATTTTATGTCATTATGTTTTGCTTCACCTGTGTGTTTGGACAGGTCTGGCACGTGGATGATGACTGGCAATGGTGTGATGCACAATGGCACAACCATCATTGATGACTACGGGCAGAACCTGGACAGACTGAAGGTGAGATGTTGTGCATTTCTCTGCTCTTTTGGGGTATTTATCCTGCTGCCTCTTACTATGTTACCTATTTAGACAGTTCATTGGAAGAGATGACTTTGAGATAGACTTAAAATATAAGTGCCACTCCTAAACCTTGACTCCTGCACAGGTTGGGGATCGTGTGGGTGTTCTGCGGAAGGACAACGGCAACCTGCATTTCTTTGTGAATGGGGTGGACCAGGGGCAGGCTGCCAGCAATGTGCCTGAGCATATATTTGGTGTGGTGGACCTGTATGGCCAAGCAGCACAAGCAACTGTGGTGCAGCACACTGACCACTGCTCCTCAGATGTCCTCCCTTCCAGTGTTTCCAGCTCCACTATTTACAGGTATGTTCTCAAATATGTATCTATATTTGGTTTGCACTCTTTCATGTTTGTATGAGGTGACTGGCAAGTGAGTGGGTGAAGGAGTGTATCAGCGTATGTATGTGTACATATGTTCCTATTGTGTGACTCAAATATGGATGAACTTGTTTCGTCATAAGTGATTCAGTGAATGTTTGGCAATGTATAAGTCTTCTTGTATCATGCTGCTTTACTATACACACCTCTCAGTAAACTGCCTCCACAAAATTGCATTTTTCCTAAACCATCATTACAAGCTGCACTCAGTTTATTGTTTAAAACTACTCTGTATTCTCTTGTTCGTTCATCTTCTCATCCTAATTCTTTGAAAAATTAACCTGTATATCAATCTGACCTGACAAATCTGCCACCAGTGGCCTGCAGTTATATTACAGACCACACTCAATATGTTGTTTAAAATTTCTTGGCATTCTCCATATTCTGGTCATCTCTTCATCCTTGTTGTGTGGAAAATAGGTTCATACCTGACCTCACAAATCTGCCCTTAGTGACCTGCGGTTCCATCACCTCCATGGGAAGAATGCTCGCATCCTCAATGGTGGACTAACAGCACAGCGGCCCAATGCACATGGGGAGTTCAATGATGCAATAGTGATCAGCAATAGACAGCTGCATGAAGGCGAGATGTTTGAGGTGATGATTGACAAGATGGTGGACAGGTGGTCAGGCTCTCTGGAGGCTGGTGAGTGCACTGGTTCTTGCTGTAGTTATGTTTTTATTTATGTAAGAGGAACATTGGCCTGGGTCAATGAAAGAATGAAAAAAAAAGGCCCACTGAGGTAAAGAAAGGTCAAAGGAATCATCCAAAATTGGAGGATGTGTTTCTGTGTACAATTATAAGTACTGTTCTGAACATTTCTTGTACCATTAATATTAATATTTTTGCATAATGGGTATGTAATGTGTCCTTAGACAATGCATTTTTTTTTAATATTAAGCCAGGAATTCTAGTACTGCCTTGCTGGTGTAGGGAAGGATATATTGCATGACTTGACTATCCATCTATATACCAGGTCAGTAACCATACACAGGGTGGTCCAGACAAAGCACACATTCATACACACATCATTCACACTTTGACAGGGCTTGACAAATTTGTAATAAGTAGTTGTGCTTGCACCTTGCTTAGTCAAACTCTTTCAACTCTGTCAACATCTATATTTCTTTCATGCTGGAAGTTTGCCTGCATTCAGCCTGTTCCTAAAAAGGGGTGACTGTTCTAATCCCTCAAAGTACTGTTCTATTGCTTTATTTCCTGCCTATATAAAGTTTTTAATCTATCCTCAACAGAAAGATTCCTAAACATCTATCACTTCACAACCTTCTACTGGTGATATTCTGGCTTTCCTTACTGAGTCTTGGTCATCCTCTTTTAGAGATTTTGGTGAAACTTTTGCTGTTGTCTTAGACATATCAAAAGCTTTTGATAGAGTCTGGCACAAAGTTTTGATTTCCAAACTACTCTCCTATGGCTTCTATCCTTCTCTCTGTAACTTCATCTCAGGTTTCCTTTCTGACCATTCTTTTGCTGCTGTGGTTGACAGTCACTGTTCTTCCCCTAAATCTATTAACAGTGGTGTTCCTCAGGGTTCTGTCCTGTCACCCACTCTCTTCCTATTATTCATCAATGTTCTTCTAAACTAAACTTCTTGTCCTACCCACTCCTATGCTGATGATATCACCCTGCACTTTTCCATGTCTTTTCATAGACATCCAACCCTTCAGGAAATAAACAGTTCATGCAAAGAAGCCACAGAATGCCTGACTTCTGATCTTTCTAAAATTTCTGATTGTGGCAGAGCAAACTTAGTATTGTTGAATTCCTCAAAAACTCAATTCCTCCATATATCAACTCAACACAGCCTTCCATACAACTATCCCCTCTTCTTCAGTGACACTCAACTGTCCTCCTCTTTCACACTGAATATCCTTAGTCTGTCCTTTACTTATAGTCCAAACTAGAAACTTCACATCTCATCTCTAGCTAAAACAGTTTCTATGAAGTTAGGCATTCTTTGATGTCTCTGCCAGTTTTTCTCACCTTTCCAACTGCTAACTCTGTACAGAGGCCTTATCCATCCATGTATGGAGTATACTTCACACGTTTGGGGTGTGTGTGTGTGTGGGGGTTCCACTCATACCACTCTTCTGGACAGGGTGGAATCAAAAGCTTTTTGTCTCATCAACTCCTCTCCTCTAACTGACTGTCTTCAGCCTTTTTCTCATTGCCACGATGTTGCATTTCTTACTGTCTTCCACCGCTGTTTTCATGCTAATTGCTCTTCTGATCTTGCTAACTGCATGCCCCCCTCCTCCTGTGGCCTCATTGCTCGAGACTTTCTTCTTTCTCTCACCCCTATTCTGTACACCTCACTAATGCAAGAGTTAACCAGTATTCTCAGTCATTCATCCCTTTCTCTGGTAAACTCTGGAATTCCTTGCCTGTTTCTGTACTTCCACCTTCCCATGACTTGAATTCCTTCAAGAGGGAGTTTTTAAGACACTTATCCTTTAATTTTTTATTACTGCTTTTGGACCCTATTCAGGGACCAGCATGTCGGTGGGCTCTCTCTCTCTCTCTCTCTCTCTCTCTCTCTCTCTCTCTCTCTCTCTCTCTCTCTCTCTCTCTCTCTCTCTCTCTCTCTCTCTCTCTCTCTCTCTCTCTCTCTCTCTCTCTCTCTCTCTCTCTCTCTCTCTCTCTCTCTCTCTCTAGAGAAATAAATAAATAAATTTTAAAAATCACATTTTTATGCCCCACAGGTGTGACAGCCATCCCTCCAGAGGACATCGACTTCCCCAGCACCATGACAGACATTGACTATGACACATGGATGCTGAGTGGCTCATCTGTGATGCGTGACGGCGTGACTGTCATGAATAACTATCGCTGTGATCTGGATGCCTTGGTGGTGGGCACACGGGTGGGCATGATGCGCCACTCTGACGGCTCCCTCCATTACTATGTCAATGGCGAGGATCAGGGCACTGCCTGCGAGAACCTTCCACCAGGTATGTCTGCCAGGAGTCTTTGCCTTTCTGCAGGTACTTGTCAGTCTCCCTTGGTGTCTTGGTGCAGCACTGAGGATGCCTCTCGCAGGAGGAGTTGTCATGTTTCTAATAAGGCATTGTTGTGTCATTCATTAACCAAGTTCCAGGATGTTCTTGCAGGATGTTGCAGATGTATTTTAGTTTCAGAATTCCATAAATATGTTTCAAATACTGCATAAACATTCTGAGGTTTCTTCAGTTTCTTCTTACAATCTTTCAGAGAAAATTCATTGTAATTATCATACATCTGTTAATTAGTGTTTCTTGCATATTTTTCTTAAGAAGCAATTCTTGATTACAGGACAAAAGTTCTATTAAAAGTATCAACTATATATAGTTATGTGAATTCTAAATTATTGCCTCACTGTATCTCTGACTAACCAACAGCTCTGTCTAACATTCCTTACAAGTGTGAGGATTTGTCCTGGTATTGGAGTCTGCTTAGCCTGCTCCAGGTTTACCCTTTATAAACCTGTATCTTATTAATTTCTTCTATAACTATTTTTCCTCCTTGCAGCTTTTGATCTTCCTGTATCCACCTCCAGAATACAGTTAAGGAGGAGACCATGTGAAGACTTTGTTATGTCAGCTTCCCTTAGCTATCTCTTTTTTGTTCTTTATACTAGTACTGACATTGTACCAAGGGATCCTCATTTTAGTCTACGTTCTCTCTCTCAATTATTTAATGGGGAACTATTAGCATATACTATTTATGACATTTTCATTGTTTTCCACTCTTGTCTCGCCTTCACAGAAAACATGTATAAGAAATGTATGTATATTTATTTTGTGTTTTTAGTCTAATTGGACATCCTTAGACCATGAATGGTATTAAATACTTATGCCATACAGTATCCATTGATAAAAAGTGTGTCCACCTGCTTGATTACCCAAGGCCTTGACCATTCATTAGACATTGTGTTTTTGTACCATCTGATTATTTTTCCTTATATTTCTAGTGGAGATTGGAGAACTAGATTGGTAGTGCAGGATAGGATTTATTGTCATTGCCCTCTGAGCTACTGTCTTGGGTAGGTGTATGATGCTCCCTCTTGGCATCACTTCTTATCTATTTTCTCCCACCTTCATCGTCCATCTGTTGTCCATTGTGCTCCTCAAGTGATTTTCAGATTGGGAGGAAGCTACTATTCTTGCTGTTCTGAGAAAATGTGTGTCTAGAGAAAATTGCAAGGCTTTGCTGGATTTCAATTAAATTCAGTTAAATATTTATTTTTGAAATCAACTACATGTCAACCAACAAAAGGACTGTTATGAGACACCACGCATGAGGTGGTCCCCCAGCCCGGATGTATAATAACCGGCCTTGCTGGATGACATTTTACATGATCAAGTGCTCAGAGCTGTGCTTTTCTGCATGATGCCTCTCAGGTAACATGAGTCCTCACACCCCAAGGAAATTATCCAGGGCTGCAGACTCATTTTTAAGGAGATAAGTGTTCAAGGTCCCCAAGGTTGCAGCTGGAATTTTTTTTCTTAAATACATCTTTTCTGCCAGAAAACATCTCAGTTCACCATTCAGCACCACCCTGCCAGGGAACTGAAGCAATTGTCATGTGTTCTGCTAAAAACCCACTAGAGCAGTGATGAACAGTTGTCCATTTGCTGTGAGTTTAGAAACGTGGACCAAAAACAGCTGGATGCAGGCATTTTAGAGTGATGATTCAATATTCAAGAGCATTACAAGTACAGAGGACTAGGAGAAAATGAGGAGTCCTGAGGTACCAGTTGCTCTGAGGAATGCTTCAGTGAAAAGACTGTTCAGCTGCAGGCACCCATGATGGTACTGGTCTGCTGCAGTGGTGAATGTGGATGTGGAGCTTTATTCTTTTTGCCAAAGGTATTACAGGAAATACAAGCATTAATTTATATCAAGATGTTGTGTACTCACATGCTTACATAATTTAATGAACACAAATGCACTTTTTAATATATAACTTCAGCCTACAGGGTCTAGAAAGTCAATTTTCCTTCAGCAAAACATTATGCTAATGCTAGAGACTGGCCTGGCAACTCACCATATCTCAACTCCATTGAAAGCTGTTGCATGAAAAGAGCCACTGAACCGTGAAACATCTTCAGTCCACCATGTAGGGAAACTCTGCAGGAAACATGGATAGGGATTTCTTCAAGAAACAAAGTGGTTCTGTGCCTCAATAGCAAGAAGTGGCCATCAAAGCAAAGAAAGAAATCAAAGAATACCAATAAAATATAGCCTGAAAGATGATACTTGTTTGTCTTCCTTTTGTGTTGTGAAATTGCAAACCAATATCTAATGGGAAAAGGTGGGCACACTTGTTTTTTACCGGATACTGTATATGCTTGTTCAGAATTTTTATGCAATGTGTCAAGATGAAGTTTTGAGTTTATATTTTCTAGGTCATGTATACCATGACACAAATTCTACCTGGCAGTTAGGAGATTCTACCTTTCCTTTTTATTTTAAAGACTAGAATACAAATGAATTTCAGATGTAGGTTCTTTTATATTTCAGGTTTACATTTGCAGTTTTATGGTGATGGTGTACATGCACATAAGTTAATTCTTATTTTGGCAGTTTCTGAAGATAACATTTTTCCTTATATCAATATCAGTTATCTGTAGCTCAGCAATTGAATGTTTGTCTTATCAATGAGTTTTATACTGTCATGGATGTTCCCAAGACCACTTTCCCAACTCTTCCCTGAATCTTTTTGGGATAACAAGATATGTCCCAGACTGATCCCAATGTGATTCTTCCCACTCTCCTCCATGAAAGTGCAAGGAGGTAATCCAGTGCTGAAGAAGCCCCTCACTTGATGGAATCAGTTTTAAATTCAACTGTAGTGACTATTTACAAAAAAATTCTTTGGAAAACATTTTGCACATCTTTGCTAAATGGTTAATAATCTGGAAGCAGCATTAAATCTAGAATAGCATTCATGCTCCCTATTTTTTGATATATTGCAAAATAATGAGAAAGAGTAATTTCACCTGGCTAGTTCATGGAATCATTCAAGTTGGTGTCTATGAAAAATTAACATGGTAAATATCACTTAATAATGCATGATTATATATATATATATATATATATATATATATATATATATATATATATATATATATATATATATATATATATATATATATATATATATATATATATATATATATATATATATATATATATTTTATTTATTTTTTTTTTTTATTGATAAAACATTTGTAGGATTTATTCTGGCCAAAGAAGGAATACTTAGGCAGTTTTGTTGAGCTCTCAAAAGTTCCTGTGTGTTGACAAGCAACACATTCTTTTGTCTTGTGTGAGTGAAGAGGAAAACATGCTCTCAAAAGATTCAGTATGTGTCAGGTATTGTGCATTGTATGTTTGCTTTGACATTTTTGTGTGTCAAGAAAACCACCACACAATTTTCACACTAGCCATGTATGTTTATCACCAACAGTTTATTTATTTATTTGTTTATTTATTTATTTTTTTTCATGGCTTATATTTTCTTATAGGATATTTTAAAAAATCCATATACATTTTCATATAGGATATTTTGAAGTCTTATCTCAGTGGCAGTAATGTAGCAATTATGTCAAAGCATTTCCAGAAGACTATGCCAAGAAATTTTCTGTAGCTTTTATGATATCTGCATGTTCAATGACATGCCAAGATGAAATATTTTTCAGTATGTATTATCTGCATTTTTAAGTATGAATTAGATGTAAGAATATTCCTGCAGAGGGAAGCCCAAAGTCACCTTAATCACCTTTCCTTTCCTGCTCAACCCAGAAAATCAAGCCAGACATTAAACCATGTTATGTAATTTAAGTTGTTTTTTATTCTCTCTTTTTTTTTGTGTGTGAATATTACTATTCTTTCATTAATTATATTTCTTGAAATTATGTATTCATTCACATTAGTTTGTTCTTACATTTACAAAAGTTTTGTCCCTGTTTAACTATTGTATCTAAGTAATTTATTTGATATGTTTGTACATTGTATTGTGTTATCTTATCTGTACTTTTTGTCCTCACCTCATCCTCACCTTAACCTTACCAGGGGACAGCTGCCTCCTCTCCTCCTCCCGTGTTGCATGCCTCCTGGCTCTCCTGTAACACCCTTCATCCTTTCCCCTTAATGCTCTTGTCTCTTGTGATGATGGTACTGTAACACTGAATCTCCTTACATCTTGGAGGCAACTCTATGACAAAGCCCTTCACTAAGGAGTTTTATTAAATTGTTTCATGCCAACCTTAGAAGATGAAGGTATGTTATCTCTGGCTTTCCTTGGTTGGTGTTGTGGTGTAGTCTGAACCCCAAGCTTCCACTCTTGATTTAGTTCTGTCACAATAATAACTTCATGTCTGTCTTTTCTGAGGCTCATCAATTCACTCTTTGTAATAGTTTGTCATGTTTTGTTTTTAGTCAGGCACTTAGGATCTATAAGATTAAAACTTTGACCACACTCACAGTATTGTAGAACAGTTGGCCAGAATGGAATATATAACGTGAACAGCAAGGCCCATCTGATAGTTTTCATTAGTAATACATTATTTCATCCTGCAACTTTTGGGGAGCACTGTGACTGTGTGTTTGTTGCCATGGTGGGCTCTGATTCAAGAAGTAGTACATTTTTGTATAATAAATTATCTTAAGGGTGAGAGGAATAAGTTCTGTCAGATTTTATTTTTATTTTTGTCTTGTCAATATGGAGCAAATTATTTTTTTCACTTTATTTTGATATTTGGGTTCATCATCATGTTCATGGAAATCAAAGAATACATACTTGTATAGTATCTCTCTCTCTCTCTCTCTCTCTCTCTCTCTCTCTCTCTCTCTCTCTCTCTCTCTCTCTCTCTCTCTCTCTCTCTCTCTCTCTCCTCTCTCTCTCTCTCTCTCTCTCTCTCTCTCTCTCTCTCTCTCTCTCTCTCTCTCTCTCTCAATATTCTTCCCATTTTATTACATGCACATGTTGTTAAAAAATGTGTTGTGAAATTGAATTTTCAAAACTTTAGTGTTTTAATGTTGCTCAGTGTGGGAAACATGCAAGATTTGCTCAGCTATTTTCCCAAAAGAAGACACTATACCATTAAGCCACAATCATTGTGAACTGTTAAGATCTGGTGATGATGTACATTTATTTTCTCAATGTTCAATTGTGAAAAGTGCTGGACAGCTTGCCCCTTACCCTGAAGTGTGTTGCTTCCTCTCAAACCATTATGAAACCCAAGACCTTTTTTCTGGGATGCAAGTGTCACAAGTGTGACTGCAAGTAGCAGTTCCCCAAGAAAAAAGAAACAAGACTTGTCTGATTAGCTAAGCTGGGGCATTATTTATAACATCATTAGGAATGCCAAAGACATGTCAGGACTATTTTTGGCTAGAATAGTAACTATGGATGTTTTAATCTGTAGTTGCCTATGATGCCAGATTATTTGTCAATGTGTGCAGTCAACAGCCTTCATCACCACACTCAGCAATATCCCATGGAATAAATGTCTGTTTTAGCTTAATTGCAGTTTATTAAAGAAAATCGGAGTTGATGCTACAACTGACAATTTAAAAATGTAAACAGTAATTTGATCATGCATGAGTTAAAATTGATTTATTTGCCATCCCATTGATTGGATCTCAAGGACTCATGCTCATTTTCATCTTATGATGATGTATTCATGTGTTGTGAATTTGTTAATGTCACACATAAGATACTAAAATCATGATATAAAGTAGAAGACAGCATCACCATAGGTGTAAGTAGCTATGTACAACAGTCATCTTACATATCAAGGTATGCTTGCAATTCCAATTAGCCTACTCAAGGCTCTTCCAGAGATGCTAAATAGTGCTAGTATAAATCCAAGGAGTCATGAAAAAGGCTTGTTAAGCAAAACAGTACCAATGTTTCCCAGAAAGAGGACCTCAATAGAAACCCCAGCTGCTGGATGATATAACTTCAACCTCTCCTTAGGTCGGGGCTGGGAAGTTGCTCCTCAGCTGATGGGGTAATTGGCATGACAAAATAGAAGGCAGCATCACATGGTCTTTTCTCATTCACTGAGCCCTTTCTAAAGCTGCTTGTTGTCATTGTATTTCTCTCTCTCTCTCTCTCTCTCTCTCTCTCTCTCTCTCTCTCTCTCTCTCTCTCTCTCTCTCTCTCTCTCTCTCTCTCTCTCTCTCTCTCTCTCCTCTCTCTCTCTCTCTCTCTCTCTCTCTCTCTCTCTCTCTCCACATTCACTGTTGAAGCATTATTTTGTTTCTGTATATTGTTGTTTTGTATTCATAAGACTTTTTAAATCATATTCCATTTGATATGATATAAACCATTTATACATTAGTTTCCTTGCAGCACTCTGGATAATGTGTGTGTGTGTGTGTGTGTGTGTGTGTGTGTGTGTGTGTGTGTGTGTGTGTATATTTATTTATACATTTATTTATTTATTTATTTATTTATTTATGTACTATGTATATATGTATGTATGTGTGAGTCTGTGCTTACCTTGTTAATTTCCTCCTCACAGTTGGAGTTCCTTTGTCAGGTCTGAGCTTTAACTGTCTGTGTGGTGTGTGTATGTGTGTGTGTCCACACATGCAAAAGAAGCTGCAGGGACTCTTTTGAGTGCATCAAAATTGGATTCATTCAAACAAAATTAAGTAATATGGCAAAAGTTGCACACAGTAGTGTTGCTTGAGCTACCATCAAATGGTGTAAGACTGGTATGTACTCATATAGTTACTGAGCAAGTATCTAGGAATGGTGCAAGTTACACAGTGCCAGAAAATTAGAAAGATAGGAGTGAACTTAATACACTGCTTCAGAAATTTTGAAAATGTTGTTATTATCATATTTAAAAATTGAAAGAAAAACAAATCTGAGAAAGTAAAAGTAAAGAAAGAGAAGAAGAAGAATGAAGGCTAGAAGTGAAAGAATTATGTGAAAGATGAAGAAGTGAAGAAGTAGGGAGAGAAGGAAGAAATACATGGATGGAATTTTTTGTATTTATTATTATTATTATTATTATTATTATTGTTATTGTTATTATTATTATTATTATTATTATTATTATTTATTTAATTATTATTCTTTTCATTGTGATTGTAAAATTACTTAATGAAAGACAAAGAATGATCAGGGAAGATTGGGACATTAAGTAATAAAAAATGGAAATAGTGCAAGGGATTATCATGTTGCTGTAAAGTCTTCTGAGGGAGAAGAAATGTTCAAGTCCTATGAAAATAGGAAATGTGTAGTGTCAGATGTGGGTTTGTTGCTACTAGAGTGTTGAGTATTGCTGGGATGCCAGATATTTTAAAAAGTCTTTTAGGTGCTTGTTATGCTGCATGGGTGAGCAAAATCCACCATTTCACTGGTATTCTTCAAAACACCATCATCTTACTCTTGTTTATGGTCACCTTCAGTACCTGCATTAGTACACACTAGCAACTCACATTTACCAGCCATTATAGATCACTCATTTCCTGTAATATATGTCATGTCAGAATAGACTCACCTGTGGTGGAAGAAAATAGTGTTAAGATATTACAGAAAGAGTATCACGACAGAGCATGATGGAACACTAAGTATGGTCAGAAAATTATCTGTAACTTTCTTTTATTATTATTTTCTATAAGTCACATAGTGGCCAAAATCTACATGAGCACATTGAAATTTTTCAGAATATTTTGATATTTTTAACCCCCTCATGCTTCAGAAGTCTGATGAACTTATCTGTCCCCAGGAATCCCAGCAAGGGACCCTAACAAATGCACATTAAAGCACTGGATCTCATTATTTCAGTCACGTCCACTGGAGACTATTGACAAATTAAGCAATTTTTATTCAGCAGGCCTAATTTGTATCTTTTACTTACTAACTCTTGACATAATTTTGACAAACTATTTTTTGGTGAGTTTATTATTATTATATTTTTTTAAAGTTAATTAATTAATTAATTTTTGTATGTAAATCCTGTCAAATGCTGCCATAGCAAAGTAGGGTTTGAAAAATTGTGTCATGGTGCATGAGGAGGTTGAAACTAAAAATTTATAAGTGACTGACACCTTAAACACCAACAGGCACAGTATATATTTGCCTTATATGACTTTATAATTCAAAACCTACTTTTATCTTTTCCATTTGCCCTGATCAAAACATTTGCATCTTTAAGAAAAGATTCTGTTCTACCACAACCAGCGACCTCCCAACCATAATGTGCACCTTTAATACATCACACATTGCCATTCTTTTTGTTATTCTATACATATTGTCAAGGGCCATGAATGTTGCATAAACTTTCATCTCTTCTAATTTCTTACAGCTTGTATTGCATTCACATGAGTGGAGTTATGGCAGGGATGAATATATGTACAAGTTTAAAAGGAGAAAAAAATCATCCAAATGCATTTTCCAAAGCAGATGTAAAAGGTTTTTTTCATTCAGTTTTTACTTATGAAATACATGCTTCCCATTTTACTGAGGAATCTAAGGATGCTAAAACTCACTGAACAAGAAGGCCCACAAATAAGCACATTTACTCTTATAGAACACTTCTGCTTGTGTGATTTTTAGGATTTTATGGAACTTAAGTCCTGTTAAGCTGATTCAGTACAGAGCTTTAAAAAAACTTGGCAAATTATAGACAGTGATGATTGTGGTAATAGGCATGAATGTCTAATATAGGGACTGCCTTATTTAGCTTGATAATTTTTTGCAGCTTCTCTTATAATTCTTGTGTTCTTATACTCTTAATTTGTGTGAGCAGATATAAGTAGTCTTGTCTAGAACACCCAATCTCTGCATAGGAGTACTTGCCCTCGTTAAGATATTCACTGCATTAGGTAAACAAGAACAATGAAAAGTTTGGATAAAATTGAGATGACCAGAGATTTTAAATTTATTTCTCTTGAAGTTTTGACATTGGCAAAGACAGTTGATGGCAGTTTGCATACAAGTCATTACATATTGGTTGTCACATTTAGATAGAAAATTTTTCTTCACTTATTGATTTTTCATTATATCAAGAAAAATTTTGCTCCCTTTTTTATTTCTGTTTTATTACATGATCCAGAGAAATTTTTTTTTTTATCTATTTATTTTATTTTTATTTTTATTTTTATTTTTATTTTTATTTATTTTATTTTATTTTTTTATTTATTTTTGTTGATCATTTATTTATTTATTATTTATTTATTTTATTTTATTTTATTTTATTTTATTTTATTTTATTTTATTTTATTTATTTATTTATTTATTTTTTTTTACGTGGCCCAGAATGTAAGTATTAAGTGAAGGGATGAGAGTGTGGCCATGCTCACACCTTGGGCCATCTCTTCTAGGTCTGTGGCCAGTGATTGATCTTTATGGGCAGTGTGCTCAAGTAACCATCGTCCACAACCCCATCAGGCATGACCAGTCCCTCATCTCAGTGTCCCAGTACTTGGACATGTCGCACCTCTCCCTCCCTGCCGCAGGGCAGGCCAGTGTGGGCTCTGAGGTGAGTGAGAAGCTGTTAGTCATGTTGAGTTGAACTGGAGTTTTCAAGAGTCATGTTCCTTTGAAACTACTTGTGGATCATAAATGCCTAGTATATTTTATTTTATGTTAGTTTGTCATGTGTGGAAGTTTGATGGTTTTTAACCTTTTTGTAAAAGAAAATTTGTTGTCAATAAAAATTACATATTACTAGTTACTGTTTAAAAGTATCAAACTCTCATTTAAGTGCAGGTTTTAAATGTGTTACCTTTTTTTTTTTTTTTTTTTTTTTTTTTTTTTTTTTTTTTTTTTTTTTTCTCTTCTCTCCAATAATGTGAATTCATTGTAAATTAGAAGGACAAATTATTTTACTTATAACTTCAAAAGCAGCAAAACAGACATTCATAACATGAGAGTTGTCTGTGTTTGAGCAGTGAAAATTTCTGATCTCAGCTGCTCTGTGAGATTGATGTTTATTGGTTAAATCTTGCCTTTTAAAGATGAAGAAAAATATTAGCTAATTGTTTTGTATTGACGTGTATTTTTTTTTAAATATAAGTAATATAGGCAGAAAATTTTGCTTATCTTGATTGAATTGTACTTTGAGTTTTCATTATTCATCTACAAGAGTTCCCTCAAAGTTGGAGAATTTTCAAATACTCATGTCAAGGCCTAGACTCTTTACTGTCTTAATATCCTTTATATTTAGGGAATAAGCACATGAATGGAGTCAGTCATTTCAGTCAGCAGTAACCCTTCCCTGAGGTCACCACTTAAAGCACTCCTTTTCCACCCAGGTCATCCACCGCTTCTCCAAGTGCTGTGGTCCAAACATCACACTGAGCAACAACAACACGACTGCCAAGCGGGTGCGGCACTACAACCATGGCCTTGTATTCACCTCACACCCGCTGGAGCCAGAGGAGCTGTTTGAGGTATGTTCTTACCTAATTGTTTTTATCTAGTTGTATTTTTACAGGATTGAGTCAAGTTCTTAATGTCCCTTCTTTTGAAGTTAATTTGTCATATTTATCTTTAAAGCTGTGAATTTTCCTTGCACACCCAACTTCATCAATCATTGCATTCCATTGGCTGATTGCTGTATCAGGAAAAAACATACTTCCTCACATCTTTCTTTACTCTTTTTTTGTGCAATTTGTATGTGTCTCTAGGCCAGAGAAAAGAAATTTGGAAATCATGAAATATTCTTTCTTTTTATTTTAATCAAATAACTAAGAAAGTTAAATTCTGTAACTCCCTGTACTTCTGTATCTAACCATTCCTATGACTTTAACTCTTTTAAAAGAAAAGTTTTAAGATGCTTATCATCCAACTTTGGATAATCCTTCTGGCCTTTTCTTAAGGACTGGTACCATCAGTGGGCCTTTATTTTCCTTTTTTTTTTTCTTTTTTTTTGTCCTAGGCCTGTGTTCCTCTTACATTAAAAATAAATAAATGAATAAAAGAATAAAATGAAATAATAGAGGAATCTTTTTGACTGAATTATATGGTTGAAACAACCCATAACTTGCTTTTGAAAGTGACTTCAGTTTAAAGTAGAAAAGCAATTTATAGTTTGTTCCCTTGTACTTTACCACAAATTAAAACTTGTACAATCTCCTCAGGTGTCCATTGATCGTGCTGCCATTGGGTACTGTGGGTCACTGGCAATTGGCCTCACCTCTCTGCCCATCAGTGACTCTTACCCAACAGTCAGTCTGCCTGCAACTGTATCAGGGATAGAGGCGGCTGATGCGTGGTGGATCAGTGGCTCAGATGTGTGGCGGAATGGGCCCTCTGTCCTACGGCTCAATTATTGCCCCAAACTTGGGAAGACTGATGGTTGGAGACCGTGTGGGCATCAAGAGGACCTCTGATGGGGCAATGCGTCTGTTCCTCAATGGGGAAGACTGTGGTGTGGCAGCGACAAATATAACAAAGGTGATGATGTGACAGATTCAAATGGTATGCTTGTCTAATTTTGTGACAGACATGTACTTATACTTATCATGCTTGTGATGTAGATATGTGTTGTCTTTTGCAACAAGGCATTTCGCAGACACACACACACACACACACACACACACACACACACACACACACACACACACACACACACCACACACACACACACACACACACACACACATAGTGTAGTGGTCAGTATGCTTGGCTCACAACCATGAAGCCCTGGCTTCAAGTCCCAGGCATGGTGAGGCAAATGGGCAAGCCTCTTAATGTGTAACCCATATTCACCTAGCAGCAAGTAGGTATGGGGATGTAACCTGAGGGGTTGTGACCTTGTTGTCCCAGTGTATGACGTGTGAGTGATCTCAGTCCTACCCAAAGATTGGTCACTATGTGCTCTGAGCTTTTCTGTAGGGAAACAGCTGACTGGGTGACAAGCAGATGACTGTGGGTGAGTGAATGACACACAAAAGATATAATTTCAGAAGCACATGAGGCATAATTTATGCTTCTTGTTTTAGTTGTAGCACAAAAGCTTCTCCCATTCATGTTACATTATTTTCTGACACAAGTTTGTCCCCCAACAGCGGGTGTTTGGTTTGGTGGATCTGTTTGGGTTCATTGAGTCAGTGGTGGCCACCAGTGTGTCCCGCCAGGCCAGCTCCCCAGTCATGGACTCCACTGTGGTTGCCTCCAATAACAATGCAGTATCTCAGGACTCACTAGAGCTGTCACAGCCAGAATCTCGCCAGCCTCTTGGACTAGGCTCCTTATCTTCAGGCTTCCACCCAGCCACTTCGGCCCACATCCCACCCCCAGATGTACGAGTCCCCATGGACAGTAAGGCTCTGGCTGCTGAACACAACAGGCAGGAGGCAGCAGGGCAGAGCAGCCGCCACTCACAGCCGTCGGACACAAGATCCTCATTGCACAGAGACCAAGACCCACAGACAGAGACTCGGCAAGGTGTGACCAGCAATAACAAAGACTCTTCCCTTATTCAATTCCATGAAAATACTGGAAAGAACGTTCTCCTTTCCCCTGAACGGCTGTCAGCACGGCGATCAGAAAGTTACAACCAGGGTATTGTCATGTCTGCTCGGCCCCTGCCCAGAAACACTCTCTTCCAGGTGAGTCAGTACTGCTTGTGAGGTGCCGACAGTTTAGTTATTATCCATGTCATACACAGCTTAGTTTCAAAGCATCCCGAATATGAAGTAAAAGTACTCAAGACTGGATAAATGCTTAGAAATAGAGATGGATTTTAATGTTTGTGGGGCTGTGTCTGTGTTTGTGAGTGCTTTGTCATGGCTACCCACCTAGGAAGGGACATCAGGACATCAGCCTGTTTTATAGATATGAATAAAGAGTATCAGTAATGTGTTGGAAACATTCTCTCTCTCTCTCTCTCTCTCTCTCTCTCTCTCTCTCTCTCTCTCTCTCTCTCTCTCTCTCTCTCTCTCTCTCTCTCTCTCTCTCTCTCTCTCTCTCTCTCTCTCTCTCTCTCTCTCTCTCTCTCTCTCTCTCTCTCTCTACACACACATACGTACATACATACAGTGTTCCCTACATATTTGCGGTTCGGTATTTGGGGTTTCACATATTCACGGATTTTTACCAGATGTCCCCACCAGCTCAGTCTTTCAGTCTAAAGGGCCTGGATTATTCTTTCATTTATCATAAATTACAGTAAACCCTCGATATAATGAACACACATGTTGTAAAGGTGCATCGCTAAAGACAAAAATTCACTATAGAGAGAGAGAGAGAGAGAGATGCAGCTGTGTGACAGCCAGTGACCTAGACACACACACACACACACACACACACACACCTTTTCGCTGATGATACGAAAATAATAAAGGATGAAAATGACTGCAAGGAGTTACAAAAGAATATTGACAAAATACATGCATGGAGCCAAAGATGGAAACTAGGATTTAATGCCAGAAAATGCCACGTGTTGGAAATAGGAGAAAGTAAAAAGAGGGCTTCATGGAATTACGAAATGAGAGGATAAATAATAACAAAAAATAATGAAGAAAAAGGTTTGGGAGTAATGATCCAGGACACACTATCACCTGAAAGGCACATAAATGGAATATTTGGCTCTACATACAGCTTGTTAACAAATATTAGGGTAGCACTTAACTATTTAGATAAAGAAATGATGAAGAAAATTATAACAAGCATGATACAACCAAAATTGGGATACACAGCAGTAGTTTGGGCTCCTCATAGAAAAAAGATATATGGAAACTGGAAAGAATACAGAGGATAGCAACAAAGATAACAGAATTGAAAGACTTAAGCTATGAAGAAAGACTCAGAGATGAGATTACCAACATTACAAGAGAGAAGAGAAAGAGGAGATCTGATAACAATGTATAAATTAGTAAACAATATAGAAGAATAGATAGAAATGACTTGGTACCACAGATGGAGGAGGGGAGAGAGCAGAACGAGTGGGCAAGGGAAGAAAATAAAGAAGAGTGGATGTTTGAATAACATCAAGAAATACAGCTTCCCGTATTGAATTGTTGAACTCTGGAATGATTTGAAGGAAAAGGTGGTTGTGGCAAACAGTGTACACATATTTAAAGAAAAACTGGATAAATTTGGTTATAGAGACAGTACAAAATGAACTTTGGCTCATGCCATGTACAACACACACACACACACACACACACACACACACACACACACCACACACACACACACACACACACACACACACACACAACACTTGACCTTTTTCCCAACCTCTAATCCTAAACACACACACACACACACACACACACAGACACTTGACCTATTTTCCCCAACCTCTAATCCTTCTGCTTATGCTGTTACTCTGTCTTCTTTGTTGGGCTCCTCTGATCACAATCTCATATCTTTATCTTGTCCTATTGCTCCATTCCCTCCTCAGGATCCCCCTAAGTGGAGGTTCCTCTGGCATTTTATCCCTGCTAGTTAAGGGACCTGAAGAGGTATTTTGTTGATTTTTCTTGGAATGGACTATTGCTTCCATGTCAGAGACCCATCTCTGTGTGCTGAGTGCATAACAGAGCTGATAGTGTCTGGCATGGATGCATACATTCCCCACTCTTTTCTCAACTAAACCTTCCAAACCTTTGTTTAACACAGCCTGTTCTCATGCTATACATGATAGAGAGGTGGTCTACAAAAGGTATTTGACCCTTCCATCTCCAGAATCTCTTGTACTTTATTTTTCTGCCTGGAACCATGCCAAGTCTGTTCTCCAATGAGCCAAAAACTCCTTCATTAATAGAAAGTGTCAAAATCTTTCAAGATCTAACTCTCTCGTGCCTTCTGGCACCTAGCCAAAAACATGTCCAATAACTTTGTTTCTTTTTCTTTCCCTCCTTTTATTTCAACCATATGGCACCACTGCTATCACATCTATCTAAAAGCTGAACTTTTCGCTCAATACCTTTGCCTAAAAACTCCACCTTGGACGATTCAGGGCTTGTTCCTCCCTCTCCTCCATCCTCTGACTTCTTCGTGCTACCTATCAAAATTTTTCGCATTGATGTTCTCCATGCTCTTGCTAACCTAAACCCCTTGGAAGGCTTATGGATTATAGATAGGGTCCCTCGTATTGTTCTCTGAAACTGTGCCTCCATGCTTGCGCCTTGCCTAGTCAAACTCTTCCAACTCTATCAACATCTACCTTTCCTTCTTGCTGGAAGTTTGCCTACATTCAGCCTGTTCCTAAAAAGAGTGACCATTTTAATTCCTCAAACTACTGTCCTATTGCTTTAATTTCCTGCAGTATCTAAGAGTTTATTAATCTATCCTCAACAGAAAGATACTTAAACATCTATTACTTCACAACCTTCTATTTGATCACCAGTATGGGTTACCATCAAGGCCGCTCTACTGGTGATCTTCTGGCTTACCTTACTGACCCTTGCTCATCCTCTTTTAGAGATTTTAGTGAAACTTTTGCTGTTGCCTTACGACATATCAAAAGTTTTTGATAGAGTCTGGCACAAAGCTCTGATTTCCCAAACTACCCTCCTACAGCTTCTATACTTCTCTCTGTAACTTCATCTCAAGTTTCTTTTCTGACCATTCTGCTGTTACTGTGGTATACAGTCACTATTCCTCTGGGTTCTGTCCTGTCCCCCAATCTCTTCCTATTATTCATCAATGATCCCCTAAACCCAAACATCTTGTCCTTTCCATTCATACACATGTGGTACCACCCTGCACTTTTCCATATCTTTTCGTAGACGTCCAACCCTTCAGGAAGTAGTAAACAGTCCACACAGGGAAGCCACACAACGCCTGACTTCCGATCTCTCTAAAATTTCTGATTGGGACAGAGCAAACTTAGTATTGTTCAATGACTCAAAACTCAATTCCTCCATCTATCAACTTAACACAACATTCCAGACAACCTATTCCCTCTTCTTCAGTGACACTCAACTGTACCCCTCTTTTTACACTGAACATCCTCAGTCTGTCCTTTACTTATAATCTAAATTGGAAACTTCACATCTCAACTCTAGCTAAAACAGCTTCTATGAATCCAAGCATTCTGAGATGACTCTGCCAGTTTTTCTCAACCTTCCAACTGTTAACTCTGTACAGGGGACTTTATCCATCCATGTATGGAGTATGCTTCACATATCTGGGGGTTCCACTCATACCACTCGTCTAGACAGGGTGGAATCAGAAGCTTTTCGTCTCATCAACTCCTCCTCCTCTAACTGACTGTCTTCAGCCTCTTTCTCATTGCTGCAGTGTTGTGTCTCTTGCTATCTTCTACTGCAGTTTTCATGCTAACTGCTTTACTGATCTTGCTAACTCCTCTTGTAGCCTCGCTGCACAAGACTTTTTTCTATCTCTCAGCCCTATGCTGTCCACCTCTAATGCAAGAGTTAACCAGTATTCTCAATCATTCGTCCCTTTCTATGGTAAACTCTGGAACTCCCTGCCTGCATCTCTATTTCACCTTCCTGTGACTTGAACTCCTTCAAGAGGGATGTTTCAAGACACTTACCCTTCAAGTTTTTACCACTGCTTTGTTTTTTTTTTTTTTTTGTATTTTTTTTTTTTTTTTTTTTTTTTTTTTTTTTTAGCCTTGGCCCAATGTCGTACATAAAATAAAACTCTCTCTCTCTCTCACTCTCTCTCTCTCTCTCTCTCTCCTCTCTCTCTCTCCTCTCTCTCATCCTCTCTCCTCCTCTCTCTCTCTCTCTCTCTCTCTCTCTCTCTCTCTCTCTCTCTCTCTCTCTCTCTCTCTCTCTCTCTCTCTCTCTCAGATAAATTAACAGAGAGAGAGAGAGAGAGAGGAGGAGAGAGAAGAGAGAGACGAAGAGAGGAGAGAGAGAGAGAGATGAGAGAGAGAGAGAGGAGGAGAGAGAGAGTAGAGGAGAGAGAGAGAGAGAGAGAGGAGGGAGGCAGCAGCAGCCTTAAAGGGGGCATTATACCTAAAATTCAGTAAAAGGTTAGTTATATTGAGGGTTTACTGTACATATTAGTTTAATCCCCTATCATTTTACAGTGTACTGTATTTTTTTTTTTATTCAAATATTATGTACATATATATATATATATATATATATAATATTATATATATATATATATATATATATATATATATATTATATATATATATATATATATATATATATATATATATTATTTTTATTGTATTGAAGTGAATTTAAAATGTGTTTAATGTTTAAATTCATCATGGCGACTCCTACACCAGCCTCGGAGTCCCCATCTGCGGAGGGGACCATAAATGTCCCCAGGTCGGACTGCCTTTCTGTCGACGAACCTAAGTGTCTTGACACCCCCCTCAACTTTTTCTTCATTAACCTTCTGCAACATTCGCGGTTCTAAGATCTAATTTTCAATCTGTAGAACACCACCTCTCCCTCTTTCTAAACCTCATCTTCTTTTCCTCACTGAAACTCAGGTGTCTGAGGCAACTGACAGTAGCCCCCTCTTCTGTTTCCTCCTACTTTCTCTATCCTCATTTTCGATCCAAAGCTGGATGCTGCGTTTATGTGCGCAATGACTTAACCTGCTTTCGTGCCCACGCTCTTGAATCTTCCGAGTTTTCCACCATCTGGCTACGACTACAGAGTCACTCTCATACTAAATTTATCTGTGCTGTATACCTCTCTCCTAACTCCTTCTGACTATAAGAAATTCTTTTACTACTTAACTTCCAAAGTGGAGCACATTCTGACCCTCTTCCCCTTTTGCAGAGATCTCCATTCTTGGAGATTTCAATGTTCACCACCAGCTTTGGCTTTCCCTCTCCCTTCACTGACCATCCTGGTGAACTAGCCTACAACTTTGCTAACCTCCATGACCTAGAGCAATTGGTGCAACACACCTACTCGCATTCCTGACCGTCTTGGAGATAACGCCCAACATTCTTGACCTTTTCCTGACCTCTAATCCTTCTGCTTATGCTGTCACCCTTTCTTCTCCGTTGGGCTCCTCCGATCACAATCTCATATCTTTATCTTGTCCTATCACTCCAATCCCTCTTCAGGATCCCCCTAAGCGAAGGTGCCTCTGGCGTTTTGCCTCTGCCAGTTGGGGGGACCTGAGGAGATATTTTGCTGATTTTCCTTGGAATGACTACTGCTTCCGTGTCAGAGACCCGTCTTTGTGTGCTGAGCGCATAACAGAGGTGATAGTGTCTGGTATGGAGGCATATATTCCTCACTCTTTTTCTCGTCCTAAACCTTCTAAACCTTGGTTTAACACAGCTTGTTCTCGTGCTATACATGATAGAGAGGTGGCCCACAAAAGGTACTTAAGCCTTCCATCACCAGAATCTCATGCACTTTATATTTCTGCCCGGAACCATGCCAAGTCTGTTCTCCAACTAGCCAAAAACTCCTTCATTAACAGAAAATGTCAAAACCTTTCAAGATCTAACTCCCCTCGTGATTTCTGGCATCTAGCCAAAAATATCTCCAATAACTTTGCTTCTTCTTCTTTCCCTCCTCTACTTCAACCAGATGGCACCACTGCTATCACATCTATTTCTAAAGCTGAACTCTTCGCTCAAACCTTTGCTAAAAACTCTACCTTGGACGATTCTGGGCTTGTTCCTCCCTCTCCTCCACCCTCTGACTACTTCATGCCACGTATTAAAATTCTTCGCAATGATCTTTTCCATGCCCTCGCTGGCCTAAACCCTCGGAAGGCTTATGGACCTTATTGTTCTCCGAAACTGTGCCTCCGTGCTTGCACCTTGCCTAGTCAAACTCTTTCAGCTCTGTCTGTCAACATCTACCTTTCCTTCTTGCTGGAAGTTTGCCTACATTCAACCTGTTCCTAAAAAGGGTGACCGTTCTAATCCCTCAAACTACCGTCCTATTGCTTTAATTTCCTGCCTATCTAAAGTTTTTGAGTCTATCCTCAACAGGAAGATTCTTAAACATCTATCACTTCACAACCTTCTATCTGATCGCCAGTATGGGTTCCGTCAAGGCCGCTCTACTGGTGATCTTCTGGCTTTCCTTACTGAGTCTTGGTCATCCTCTTTTAGAGATTTTGGTGAAACTTTTGCTGTTGCCTTGGACATATCAAAAGCTTTTGATAGAGTCTGGCACAAAGCTTTGATTTCCAAACTACCCTCCTACGGTTTCTATCCTTCTCTCTGTAACTTCATCTCAAGTTTCCTTTCTGACCGTTCTATTGCTGCTGTGGTAGACGGTCACTGTTCTTCTCCTAAATCTATTAACAGTGGTGTTCCTCAGGGTTCTGTCCTGTCACCAACTCCCTTCTTATTATTCATTAATGATCTTCTAAACCAAACTTCTTGTCCTATCCACTCCTACGCTGATGATGCCACCCTGCACTTTTCCACGTCTTTTCATAGACGTCCAACCCTTCAGGAGGTAAACATAGCACGCAGGGAAGTCACAGAACGCCTGACTTCTGATCTTTCCAAAATTTCTGATTGGGGCAGAGCAAACTTGGTATTGTTCAATGCCTCAAAAACTCAATTCCTCCATCTATCAACTCGACACAATCTTCCAGACAACTATCCCCTCTTCTTCAATGACACTCAACTGTCCCCCTCTTCTACACTGAACATCCTTGGTCTGTCCTTTACTTATAATCTGAACTGGAAACTTCACATCTCATCTCTAGCTAAAACAGCTTCTATGAAGTTAGGTGTTCTGAGACGTCTCTGCCAGTTTTTCTCACCCCCCCAGCTGCTAACTCTGTACAAGGGCCTTATCCGTCCATGTATGGAGTATGCTTCACATGTCTGGGGGGGTTCCACTCATACTGCTCTTCTAGACAGGGTGGAATCAAAAGCTTTTCGTCTCATCAACTCCTCTCCTCTAACTGACTGTCTTCAGCCTCTCTCTCACCGCCGCAATGTTGCATATCTAGCTGTCTTCTACCACTATTTTCATGCTAACTGCTCTTCTGATCTTGCTAACTGCATGCCTCCCCTCCTTCCACGGCCTCGCTGCACAAGACTTTCTTCTTTCTCTCACCCCTATTCTGTCCACCTCTCTAACGCAAGAGTTAACCAGTATTCTCAATCATTCATCCCTTTCTCTGGTAAACTCTGGAACTCTCTGCCTGCTTCTGTATTTCCACCTTCCTATGACTTGAATTCCTTCAAGAGGGAGGTTTCAAGACACTTATCCACCAATTTTTGACCACTGCCTTGACCCTTTTACAGGACTAGCATTTCAGTGGGCATTTTTTTTTTATTGATTTTTGTTGCCCTTGGCCTGTGTCCTTCTTACATAAAAAAAAAAAAAAAAAGTGTGAGACATATTTTATGGTTTAAACTATAAACATAGGTATTGCTGAGCCTTTCAGGGGTGGTTTCCCATATTAATGGATTATCATTATTGACAAAAGGCTTTGGAGTGTAAGCCCCACGAATAGCAGCGTAACACTATATATATATATATATATATATATATATATATATATATATATATATATATATATATATATATATATATATATATATATATATATATATATATATATATATATATATATATATATATATATATATATATATATATATATATATATATATATATATATATATATATATATATATATATATATATATATATATATATATATATATATATATATATATATATATATATATATATATATATATATATATATATATATATATATATATATATATATACTGTATTTGATGGCTCATGAGATGCATGGGCTCATAAGACGCACCCTGTTTTGGCAGACATTGAAATTAAGAAAAAAGATAAAAGAGTGGATTTAAGCTCTGAATATGAAGTGAAGGATTTCACCTGACATTTGAAGACTCTCACATGCATTTAGATCATTATTAGATCCCAGTATTTTGCATTTAAAAACTTTAATATCTGCTAGTAGCCTACGTACCAATCCTGTTGTGAGATGTAAACATGTACCTGGCATATGGCGTTGGCAGTGATAGTTAGAGACTACAGGGGTAATAAAGTTTTTTCATAAGAATGTTAAAAGATAGGTGCAGTTTTAATTGTATGAAAGTGTGTCTTACCTCAGGAGTAACAGCATCACACTAAAGAACACAGTGAAGCTTGCCCGTGTCACTGGGTTCGGCGCATAACCAACCGTGTGTTTGTTTTGGTACATGCAATGCTTGGTGCATGGTCACTTAGGCAAATTCTTCCTGATTGGTGCCATTCTATGTGAATTACCAGTAAGTATGACATATTATAAATTGTTACCTTGAAAGAAAGAGTTGTTTTGTGGTATTGTACCAATCATCACTTTGTTTACGTGTGCAGAGATGTCTGGGGTTTGATTTTAAGAGCCTCTGTTGCCATAGACTTACCACCAACCACTACCTCAATGCTGAACCTTGGCCTCATAGGACACAGGCTCATTCCCTGAGACTTTTTTTTGAAGAAAAGGTGCATCTTTATGAGCCATCAAATACGGTGTGTATATATATATATATATATATATATATATATATATATATATATATATATATATATATATATATATATATATATATATATATATATATATATATATATATATATATATATATATATATATATATATATATATATATATATATATATATATATATATATATATATATATATATATATATATATATATCATTAATTATCCCTGGTGGAAAGGGATAGTCTCTGTGGTGAAAAAAAAAAAAAAAAAAGGATATTTTTGTGCATATATCTTATACCTTCAGGTGCGCCTTGGCTCCCTGAACCCTCGGTGGTCCAGCTCTCTCATGCTGGGGGTGACAGCACAGTCCCCAGAGAAACTCCACTTGCCCAACACAGCCTTTGCCCTTAAGAGAAACACTTGGATCATATCGGGAGACTCTGTCTTCTACAATGGAGTCAAGGTGACTGGTGGGCTGCATCCCCCTAGACCTCATTACCTTTTTTTAGTTGTAGTATAGATCAGCTCTAAGATTTTTATAAGCATGACAGCCAAAGCCAGATTTATCTTTTCAACAGTAGTTATAAAATATTAGGTCAGTTTTATTAATCATCTCAACTTTTCTGGAAATTGTCATATTAAGGAAGCTGGAATGATAAAATATTAGATCAGTTTTGATAATGCAGTTTTTTTTTTTTTTTTTTTTTTTTTTTTTTTTTTTTTATATTCTTAGGAAGCTGGGAAGATAAAATATTAATTCAGCTTTAGTAATGTCAACTTCTTTTGGAAATTGTCACGTTCTTACATCTGCTTTCATTGTGGTAGATCAAGGGTCGCTACGGGCCAGACCTGGACAGCCTGGCAGGCGGCCACGTGGTAGGAGTGCGAGTGGACCATGAGGCGCGTCTCCACCTGCTAGTGAACGGCGTGGACCAGGGCGTGGCAGCCAAGGAGATCCCACCCACCGTCTATGTGGTGCTGGACCTGTATGGGCAGTGTCAGGAGGTGTGTGTTGTAGTCATCCACTTTTGTTCTGCAAGAATTTGACTGTCAGTGTTAATGTCCTCTTTTCATACTTATAGTTATCTATTAATGCTCTAAAACGTACAGATGTCTCTACTCTTCCAAGTTAGCTTTGCACCCTACTGAACTAACATATATTGTTTGGGAAACTGAATTTCTCTATATTCTTTGTATATCCTACTTTTCAGCATAAATTAATCTTTTGTGTGTGTGTGTGTGTGTGTGTGTGTGTGTGTGTGTGTGTGTGTGTGTGTGTGTGTGTGTGTGTGTGTGTATTTACCTAGTTGTAATTTACAGGGCCTGAGCTATGCTCATGTGGTCCTGTCTCCATATCTACACTTGTCCAGTTTTTCCTTGAAGTTGTGCACACTTATTGCCAATACTACCTCCTCACTGAGCTTGCTCCAAACTTCTATATTTCTCTGTGGGAAACTATATTTCTTTATGTTACTTAAGCATTTTCCTTTTCTTAGTTTTTTGCCGTGTCCTCGTATAAATCTGTATTTCCTTCTTCTCTTAGCAGTAGTTTCTCATTATCAATTTCTTCCACTCCATTCCACAATTTATATATAAGTATTAAATCTCCTCTTTCTCTTCTTTGTTCCAATGTTGGCAGATTCATTTCCTTTAACCTGTCTTCATATACTAATTCTTCCAGTTCTGGAACCATCTTCGTTGCCATCCTTTGTATCCCTTCTAGTTTTCTTATGTGTTTCTTCTTGTGGGGAGACCACACTGATTCAGCATATTCTAGCTTTGGTCTAATCATAGTGGTAATTATCTTTCTCATCATATCTTTATCCATGTAATGGAATGTTCCAATATTTATTACCATTCTATATGTATCTCTGAATATCATTTCCACATGCTTCTCCGGCTTGACTATCCTGTATTGTCACTCCCAGATCCTTCTCTTTTTGTACTTTTATTATTTCTTCATTTTCTATTTCATATATCCATTTTGGTCTCTTCACTTTTCCCCATTTCTGTTACACGACACTTTTTTCACATTAAATTATATCTCCCGTTTTTTACTCCAGTCCCAGATTTCATTCAAGTCGTCTTGTAGAATGTCAGTCTTTGTTGTATCTTATGTCTGTAATTTTACATCATCTGCAAACAAACTCGTGTAACTCTTTACTCCTTCAGGCATATCATTTATGTAGATCAGGAAAAATATTGGTGATCCTTGAGGTACTCTACTATCTACTTTTCTCCATTTCATTTTCACATCTTTTACTACCATTCTCATTTCTCTTTCCTTTAAGTAGCTTTCCATCCAGTTTATTATTTTTCCATTTCATTTCCTACATTTTCTAGCTTCCATGGTAGCCTGTTGTGGGGAACTTTTTTTTTTAGATCTAAATACACACAATCCACCCATCCATCCCTCTCCTGTGTTATATCAGTCATTCTCAAATAGAAGCTCAAGCTCATCAGATTTGTTACACATGATCACTTTTGTCTAAAGCCATACTGTTTTTCTTATATTATATCATGTTTTTCTAGAAGTTTTGTCCACTGCTTCTTTATCACTTTTTCGCAGATCTTGCATACTGTGCTGGTCATTGATACTGGTCTATAGTTTAGTGGTTCTTCTTTCTTTCCACTTTTTTTTTTTTAATTGGCACTGTCTGCTCTCTCTCATTCCTTAGGCAGTCTTCCAGTTGGTAATGAGTACTTTATTGTGTCATTTACTGGTTCAATTAACTGTTTCCTGCACTCTTTTAAAATGAAACCTGATACTCCATCTGGTCCTATTGCTTTTCTCTCTCCCAGTCCTTCCATCATTTTATAAACTTCTTTGATTACTTTAATTCCCCACATTTGCTTTTTTGTCTTCTTATCTTGTGGTTCTTTAAATTCTGATACTTCTGTGAAAACTTGCTGAAACTTTTAGTTTAGCAATTCACTCATGTCTTTTGGGTCTTCATATATTTCGTTTCCATCCTTCAACCATTCTAGTTTTTCTTTTAGTTTAATTTTTCCATTTATGAATCTATTTTTTTTTTTTTTTTTTTTTTTTTTTTATGTAGGAAGGACACTGGCCAAGGGCAACAAAAATCTAATAAAAAAAAAATGCCCACTGAAATGCCAGTCCCATAAAAGGGTCAAAGCAGTGGTCACAAATTGATCAATAAGTGTCTTGAAACCTCCCTCTTGAAGGAATTCAAGTCATAGGAAGGTGGAAATACAGAAGCAGGCAGGGAGTTCCAGAGTTTACCAGAGAAAGGGATGAATGATTGAGAATACTGGTTAACTCTTGCGTTAGAGAGGTGGACAGAATAGGGGTGAGAGAAAGAAAAAAGTCTTGTGCAGCGAGGCCGTGGGAGGAGGGGAGGCATGCAGTTAGCAAGATCAGAAGAGCAGTTAGCATGAAAATAGCGGTAGAAGACAGCTAGATATGCAACATTGCGGTGGTGAGGGAGAGGCTGAAGACAGTCAGTTAGAGGAGAGAAGTTGATGAGACGAAAAGCTTTTGATTCCACCCTGTCTAGAAGAGTAGTATGAGTAGAAACCCCCCAGACATGTGAAGCATACTCCATACATGGACGGATAAGGCCCTTGTACAGAGTTAGCAGCTGGGGGGGGTGAGAAAAACTGGCTGAGACATCTCAGAACGCCTAACTTCATAGAAGCTGTTTTAGCTAGAGATGAGTTGTGAAGTTTCCAGTTCAGATTATAAGTAAAGGACAGACCGAGGATGTTCAGTGTAGAAGAGGGGGACAGTTGAGTGTCATTGAAGAAGAGGGGATAGTTGTCTGCAAGGTTTTGTCGAGTTGATAGATGGAGGAATTGAGTTTTTGAGGCATTGAGCAATACCAAGTTTGCTCTGCCCCAATCAGAAATTTTAGAAAGATCAGAAGTCAAGCGTTCTGTGGCTTCCCTGCGTGATATGTTTACCTCCTGAAGGGTTGGACGTCTGTGAAAAGACGTGGAAAAGTGCAGGGTGGTATCATCAGCGTAGGAGTGGATAGGACAAGAAGTTTGGTTTAGAAGATCATTAATGAATAATAAGAAGAGAGTGGGTGGAGAAGAACAGTGACCGTCTACCACAGCAGCAATAGAACAGTCAGAAAGGAAACTTGAGATGAAGTTACAGAGAGAAGGATAGAAACCATATGAGGGTAGTTTGGAAATCAAAGCTTTGTGCCAGACTCTATCAAAAGCTTTTGATATGTCCAAGGCAACAGCAAAAGTTTCACCAAAATCTCTAAAAGAGGATGACCAAGACTCAGTAAGGAAACCCAGAAGATAACCAGTAGAGCGGCCTTGACGGAACCCATACTGGCAATCAGATAGAAGGTTGTGAAGTGATAGATGTTTAAGAATCTTCCTGTTGAGGATAGATTCAAAAACTTTAGATAGGCAGGAAATTAAAGCAATAGGATGGTAGTTTGAAGGATTAGAACGGTCACCCTTTTTAGGAACAGGTTGAATGTAGGCAAACTTCCAGCAAGAAGGAAAGGTAGATGTTGACAGACAGAGCTGAAAGAGTTTGACTAGGCAAGGTGCAAGCATGGAGGCACAGTTTCGGAGAACAATAGGAGGGACCCCATCAGGTCCATAAGCCTTCCGAGGGTTTAGGCCAGCAAGGGCATGGAAAACATCATTGCGAAGAATTTTAATACGTGGCATGAAGTAGTCAGAGGGTGGAGGAGAGGGAGGAACAAGCCCACAATCATCCAAGGTAGAGTTTTTAGCAAAGGTTTGAGCGAAGAGTTCAGCTTTAGAAATAGATGTGATAGCAGTGGTGCCATCTGCTTGAAATAGAGGAGGGAAAGAAGAAGAAGCAAAGTTATTGGAGATATTTTTGGCTAGATGCCAGAAATCACGAGGGGAGTTAGATCTTGAAAGGTTTTGACATTTTCTGTTAATGAAGGAGTTTTTGGCTAGTTGGAGAACAGACTTGGCATGGTTCCGGGCAGAAATATAAAGTGCATGAGATTCTGGTGATGGAAGGCTTAAGTACCTTTTGTAGGCCACCTCTCTATCATGTATAGTATGAGAACAGGCTGTGTTAAACCAAGGTTTAGGACGAGAAAAAGAGTGAGGAATATATGCCTCCATGCCAGATACTATCACCTCTGTTATGCGCTCAGCACACAAAGACGGGTCTCTGACACGGAAGCAGTAGTCATTCCAAGGAAAATCAGCAAAATACCTCCTCAGGTCCCCCAACTAGCAAAGGCAAAACGCTAGAGTCACCTTCGCTTAGGGGGATCCTGAAGAGGGATTGGAGCAATAGGACAAGATAAAGATATGAGATTGTGATCGGAGGAGCCCAATGGAGAAGAAAGGGTGACAGCATAAGCAGAAGGATTAGAGGTCAAGATAAGGTCAAGAATGTTGGGGGTATCTCCAAGACGGTCAGGAATACGAGTAGGGTGTTGCACCAATTGCTCTAGGTCATGGAGGATAGCAAAGTTGTAGGCTAGTTCACCAGGATGGTCAGTGAAGGGAGAGAGGAAAGCCAAAGCTGGTGGTGAACATTGAAATCTCCAAGAATGGAGATCTCTGCAAAAGGGAAGAGGGTCAGAATGTGCTCCACTTTGGAAGTTAAGTAGTTGAAGAATCTCTTATAATAAGAGGAGTTAGGTGAGAGGTATACAGCACAGATAAATTTAGTATGAGAGTGACTCTGTAGTCGTAGCCAGATGGTGGAAAACTCGGAAGATTCAAGAGCGTGGGCACAAGAGCAGGTTAAGTCATTGCGCACATAAACACAGCATCCAGCTTTGGATCGAAAATGAGGATAGAGAAAGTAGGAGGGAACAGAAAAGGGGCTACTGTCAGTTGCCTCAGAATCCTGAGTTTCAGTGAGGAAAAGAAGATGAGGTTTAGAAGAGGAGAGGTGGTGTTCTACAGATTGAAAATTAGATCTTAGACTGCAAATGTTGCAGAAGTTAATGAAGAAAAAGTTGAGGGGGGTGTCAAGACACTTAGGGTCATCGACAGAAAGGCAGTCCGACCTGGGGACATTTATGGTCCCCTCCCCAGATGGGGACTCCAAGGCTGGTGTAGGAGTTGCCATGATGATTCTAAAATTTTTGAGTGAAGGGTGTGTGTGTTATTAGGTGCTTGTAGTTTTGTGTGGAGGAAGAGAGTTGTCTTTAGAGGGCAGGCTGTGACTACCCCCTTGTGTTGTGAGACGCAAAGGGAAATGTTCAGTGAGGTCACAGCTGGGTTTAATGATGAGTTCACAGCACCCCCTGAACAGTGCTTTAGACCTCCCTGGGAGTAATTATCGTTTCGGCAGGTGTCTACTGCCTCCTCCATCCTGTAGAACCGTTTTGGTTTGTCCTTGCATTTTTCAACTATATCTTTTTCATATCCTTTCTCTTCCTATCTCCTTATTTTCAAATATTTATTTATTGCTATCTTAAAGTCTTCTTTATTTTTTTGGTTTTGATTTCTTTTAATTTTTATCCATGCTTCATCTCTTTTCTCTCTCTCTCTCTCTCTCTCTCTCTCTCTCTCTCTCTCTCTCTCTCTCTCTCTCTCTCTCTCTCTCTCTCTCTCTCTCTCTCTCTCTCTCTCTCTCTCTCTCTCTCTCTCTCTCTCTCTCTCTCTCTCTCTCTCCTTAGGTTTGTATAGTGGGACATATTTATTCACTCCTGTCTCATATAGCTCCATAAAAATGTTATACTTATCTTGCACATTACTTGCTCTTTTCAGTTTTCCTCAGTAACCATTTCTTCATAGAATTTCTTAAGATCATCTATATTCACTTTCCCATAATTTCTCCTGTTTTCTTTTTATGATTCACCATCTTCACTAACATCATTATCAGGCTCTATTTCTATCATTACATGGTCACTTTTTCCCATGGGCACACATATCTTAATTCTTTAGTTAGGTTGATTCCTTTTGCTAATATTAGGTCAAATCTTGTTAGTTTATCATCTCCCCTATATCTTGTATTTTCAGTCACCCATTGCATCACTGTGCTTTCCATAGTCAGCTTCAGAAATCTTTCTCCCCATGCAGTCTCATTTCCTTCTGCCTCAAACGTTTCTTGATTTATTTCTTTGCAATTGAAGCCACCAACCAATAGTACTCTTTTTATTACTTGTGATTAATTTACTCAAACACTGGATGGTATCTTCTGTTATTTTCTCATAGTCTTCCTTGCTCCAAGAATTTGTTTTGGGTAGTGTTATTACTCAGTATTTCTCCACTACTATCTTCAAGTTAACACTCACTATTTCTGCTTTTCCTTCCTCATATTTCATTATTTCTATCTTCACCACATTTCTTGTCATTATAATTACACCTCCCCTTCCTTTACCAATCCTGTCTCTTCTCCACATATTGTAGTTCTTGTTAATGACAATTGATTTTCTTCTTTTAGCTTTGTTTCCATTAAACACAGCACCTTCAGATTCTTTTCTTCTAAATAGTCTTGTAATTCCAGTGTTCTGTGTAACAGTCTGTCTCTGTTGGTATACATCACATTCACTCCTTTATTTTCACAATTTTTCTCTATTTTATTTTAATTTATTCCTTTTCCTTTATGTACCATTTCTTCGCTCTCTCCCAAAATTCTCCCAAAAATTTAATCTTTTCTTTTTCTGTTCTTGATTAATTTTTGTCTCTAGCCTCTTCATACGTTTCTTTCATTTTTTTTTCTGTTCTTCTTCATTTATGTCCTTAATGTATGTATCTTTGCAGCTTTCTGTTTCTCTTAGTTTGGATGTTCTTTCTAGTATCTCTTCTGCTGCTTGTGATTTTAGTCTTATTTTCATGGGTTTTGTTTTGCCTTAAAGATAAGGTCCCAGTCAAACAACTTCCACTTCTTCTTCAAATTTAGTGTTATCTTCATCATTTAGTTTCTTCAACAAATCCTTCACTGTTTTTGTTTCTTTCTTCTCTCTTTTCAGTTTGTATGTTATATTTTTTCTCCTTTATTCCATAAACTATAACACTTTTCTTCCTATCTGCTGCATCTCTTACCAGATCTTCATTGTTTTTCAGTGCCTTCACCACTTCCTTTTCTACATTTTCATTTTTTCTTTTAGTTGCTTTTCAATTATTTCCTTAAAATCAACATTTGCTTTATCATTTTAAGTTTTCCAACCTTTCATTTCATCCATGACTCTGTCTCACTCTCTTCTCACCCTTCACTACTTCTGCTTTGAAATCTTTATTTTCTTTCACCACTTTCTTTGTTATTTTGTAATTTCTCGTTTTTCTTATTTTTCTTATCTGTTCTCTCACTCATTTCCTTCAGTTCAGTTTTCAGTTTGAATATTGCACCATCTTTTCCAAGGTTCCTCTCCAGTTTTAGTCTCATTTTCAGAAACCCTATCTCACTTTCATGTCAGTTATTTTCCTTAAATCCATCAAAGTTCATTACACTTCTGCTGCAGTCTAATAATAAGTTGGCCATCTTTGTTTTGGAACTTGGGCCCAGTTTGCTGGAGCCCTGAAAACTATGACACTG